>NC_064850.1:99786771-100127771 GCF_024139225.1 Suncus etruscus | reverse complement strand
GATATAAACATTCTAATACAATTAACAAAATCTATCCAGAACTCAACATGTTCCTTAGTAGATTTAATTCTTAATGCACTTATATTCTTAGAGAAGAAAGTTATGATGCATTACTAAAGAAAGCCAACATTTACTTTAAGCCAATGTCTGATTTTATTATATTGTTGATCTTGCCATATAGATATATAGATAATATATAAATAGTATAGATAGATAGATAGTATAGCATGTTAGACATTTGTCTTGCATGCAGTTGACCCAGACTCAGTTCCTTAAACTGCATAATATTCTTCAAGTAACCCCCGCTCGAAGAGATCTCTGAGCACAGAATCAGGAGTAAACTCTGACCATCACTAGGTGTGGCCCACAAACAAACAAAAATATTGCTAAGCTTCCCAAAATGAAAATGAAATGTGTGTACATGCATGTGTGTATATGAATGTACATGCATATGTGCATGTGAATGTGTGTGTCAGTGGATGAGTGTAAGGGCTGTCTGGCTGGAATTAGCAGAAGAAGAGCCCTACAATATTTACCTTTAATAGTTTCATTGAAATAGAAGATATTGGAAGAAATGTATCAAGAAAAAGAATAAGAGAATTTGGATCTGTAAAATGCAATGAGATACACCAGTTTCTTCTAAATGTTAGTAGATATTATACAACAAATTCTAAGACACAGTGTTTTTCAATGCTTCAGGAAGAACACACCCTACAGTAGATTCACATTTATATTGTACATTGTGAAATCTATTGATGCCCCTACAAAGTCATGCTTAAACATTTAGCCCATGTGTAAAATAATATACAGATGAGGTTTTAAACTTCTAAACATTTTTAAATGTTTAGCCCATTTTAATGTTTAAATACAAATGTTTTAAATACAAATGGAAAACAATGTGTTGTTAAGAAAAAATTAATGGGATAATATTTTAATTTTCTAAGAAACTATTTAACAAGGACCAGAGTGATGGCACAGGCGGTAAGGCATCTGCCTTTCATGCCCTGGCCTAGGACGGACCAGGGTTCTATCCAATAGCGTCCCATATAGTCCCCCAAGCCAGGGGCGATTCCTGAGCACATAGTCAGGTGTAACCTCCCAGAGCTCACCGTCACTGGATGTAGCCCAAAACAAAACAAAACAAACAAAAAACTATTTAACAATACAATTCATGAGATTATTCTTGCATGAAAATGTCAGGGTTATTTTATTTTGTTTAATTTTAAGCTGGTACCCTAATTTCCTTGTTAATTTGAATTGAGGATAAATAGTTTCAATTTCCTGGCTATGAACAGGGCTTACTCCTGTTTATGCATAAGAGTGCTCTGGGACCACATGGGTGCTAGATGATCAGACCCAGTCCTGCAGCATGCAATGCAAGTGCCCTAGTCATTATATTATCTCCCCAACCATATTTATAAATAAAATGGTGGTTTTCACCGTTTTATTTACAGTAAAGACTATGCTTGCATCTTAATCTAAACCAAAATCTATCTCAATAATTTTGAATTAATTTGGAGACTAAGATGGAACTCGAGAATCTGCTCAAACAATTGGAGTCTAGTGTTCAATACCCAGCATGATGTGCTGTCCCAAGGACATCTGGGAGAAATGTCTGAGCACAAGAAAGATTAGATGGTCCTCAATAAATAAACAAACAAACAATGATTAAAGAAAATACACAAACCTTTTTATAGGGATATTTAAAATCCCAAAATATAATATTTTAATTTGCCATTTATTAATATTTCATTACCAATATTTTACCTCATTACCTATAACCAATACAACTGAGAGAGAAAGAAAGCAATCAAAACAAGAAAGTGCATCACAGGAGAAATAACATTTCTCTATCAAAATATGAAACAATTTCAGTGTTATTATCAAAACAATAGAACCTGACTTTCATTTTTTTTTTGCTTGATGTTAAATAGGATGAAAATAAAACTTGTCTTTTGTAAATACACAATTACCAAGATGGTCATTGCAAAAGAAAAAATTACAGTGTCCTTGAATGATGTAACTAGTATTGTTTGAAGTGAATTTGCATAACTGGCAACTTTGAGCTTTCTAAATCTCCTTGACAAAAAATGTCCCATTTTTTTCAACACTAAGATGACAATGTTCTTAAATAAAAATTGTTACTAAATTTCCTTTGAAATTCTGACTGCATGATTGAATAAAAATTTTTTGTTTAACTGGCTGTAAAGATAAGTATTTCATGACAACTAATATTTTTTCTATGCAAATGATTTGGCCTCTTTTTCGTTAAAAGCAAGGAAGAAGAATTGTGCAATCTATTTAATCTAGAATATGCTATCAAATCAAATGTTCTATTCCATGGAACTAAATAGCTATTTTATTGTATCATGTTATTAAAAGGACACATTTTGTATTTAGGACAACTCAGAGATAAAAAGCTGATTTTGGTGTGTATGCATAAAGTACAGCCTGAAAAAAAATATCTCCTATTAAATATAAATAACCTAACTTAAATGTTTAGTTCTATAAGAAATATAGGGGCCAGAGAGATAGCACAGTGGCGTTTGCCTTGCAAGCAGCCAACCCAGGACCTAAGGTGGTTGGTTCAAATCCCGGCATCCCATATGGTCCTCATGCCTGCCAGGAGCTATTTCTGAGCAGATAGCCAGGAGTAACCCCTGAGCACCGCCGGGTGTGGCCCCAAAAAAGAAACAAACAAAAAAAAACAAACAAAAAAAAAAGAAGAAAGAAAGAAATACATATTATTTATAGGTATCCATAAATAATCAAAATAAATTAATTTATAGATATATTTATTTAATTATAAAATTGTTAATTCTATTTATAATTATAAATAATTTAAAAACTGAACTTAAAAAGCTGAAGGGGTCAGAGTAATAGTACATTTGGCAGGATGTTTGCCTTTCAAAGATGCCAGTAAACCACCAGGAGTGACCCCATAGTGCAGAGTCAAAAATAGACTCTGAACAACACACTTGAGTGTGGTGGTCCCAAAATAAAAACAAAAAATAAAATTGAAGTATATCTATATAAGTCTCAAGTTAGATAGCACCTCTATTTCCAAATTGTAATATAAATATATACCCCCTAATTTAAAATCATATTTTTACAAATATTCCTAAGTACCTTAGAACTTAGAATATTCTTCTTAACTTAAGGTACATCTAAATTATTTTAAAATTAAATGTTTGTTTTTGGTACATGTACTTTGCTAGAAAAAAACCTTATCTCAAAATTTCAAAGTTTCTAGTTTCTTTTATCTCAAAGTTTCTAGTTACTTTTCTCAATTAGCTTCATTCATATAAAAGAAAACAAGTTTATTCTTATTAGTCTTATAAAAGAAAATAGTTCAATCATTCTTTTTCTTTACTAGTTTTTTATTTTCAGTGAAGGCCCATACCTGATAGTGCTCATGGGCTACTCCAGCTCTCTTAGTAATTGCTCCCAAGAACCCAGGCTCCAAGGAGCTAACAAAGGCTGCTTTTCTACAAGCAATATATATGTGTGTGTGTGTGTATATATATATATATATATATATATATATATATATATATATATATACACATACATACATACATATATATATTTTTTTGTTATGTGCTTGGTCCATTACTCCCAAGGTCCCTTAATAGTTATTTTGCTGTGCTATACATAGCTTACATAAATGTTTGGTGATTCACAAATGAGTCATATACTTATTTCTGTATCTCTTTATGCTCAATCACAAAAGTATTAAATGAGTTGAGAAATTAAAAGAAAGGAATTGTGACTATAATTTTAAGTCATGTCAAATTATGTAGTCTGATATCAAAGTTATATACCTCGATTTTAGTCAAGCAAGATATTGGCATATATAGGAATTGGGAAATCATAAATCTATAGAGAAATAAGTTATCCAGGATTTTTTGGTTTTGTTTTCTTGCTTGTCTGTTTTGGGGTCACACAGTTATGCTCAAGCCTTACTCTTGGGTCTGCACTAAGGAATTACTCCTAATGGTTCTTGAAGGATATATGAGATGTGGATCAAACTCAGGTTGGTTCATGCAAGGCAAGTGCTATGTTTTGTTCCAGCACCTAAGTTATCTGGTCTTAAAAATCAAGCAAAACCTTACTACCAGTCTTTGTTCTGAATTTTATAAGGTGGCACGACAAGTTAAAATTTAAACAGAGCTTCTATGACATAGGTTTTTGATAGCACCTCTACTCCAAGGAAACTCACTTTATGCTTTTATCATCTACTAATTAAATAGGATCAGCCTACATTCTCATGAATCTTTAAATTAAGTGACTGTAGACCTTGATAAAATTGATAAAATACATTTATAGCAACATCAAATTATAAGTACTTATCCAGAATGATCAATCTAAGCATAAAAAATGAGTAAACATTATATAAAATTAAACATCAAAAACCCTTCTTCTAGAAAAGTGAGAAAAGAATAAGAATGGAAATATGTGGTTTTTAAAATAATACAAATACTTGAGGGCTGGAGAGATACCATGGAGGTAGGGCATTTGCCTTGCATGTAGAAGGACTGTGTTTCGAATCCCATATGGTCCCCTGAGCCTGCCAGGAGCAATTTTTGAGCATAGAGCTAGGAGTAACCCCTGAGCACTGCTGGGTGTGACCCCAAAACCAAATAATAATAATAATAATAATAATAATAATAATAATAATAATAATACAAATAATTGAAACTGACAAAAAACACATATTCACGAAACTATCAAGAGTCCAAATTAAATAAATATTCTATAAATACCCAGGAGGAAAAACAAAATGGTAAAAGTGAAAAAAAAATAAAATTAAGACAATCAAGAGAGACAAAACATAGGTAAAGATTAATGGAAACTGTCTGTTCACAGATAACACTGAAAAATAACTTTTTTCTGCTTATCACAGCCAAAGACCACAGGCAGGTGTCAGACTTCACTACTATCCCTTTATTTGTTCTACTTTCTTTTTTTCAAAAAGGAAAAACATTTTCAATATATGGTACTAGGCAAATTGAATAACCACATGAATAAAGTTGTATGCTTACAGCATATAATAAAAACTTATTTGAGGTATACTAGTAAAGCTATAGAATTTTAATAAAAACACTGGAAAGTTTAAGTTAATGAGTTTTACAATGACTTCATATACACCATAAAGAATAGTTTCAAAAAAGTAAAAACAAACAAACAAAAAAGACAAAGAAAAGAAAAAAAAAAAAACTAAAGCCAACACTTGGTTTCCACCACAAAAACAATGTGTTGTGAATCAAGGGGCACAGCATAGTACATATGTATTATTTTTCTTTGTTTTTTGAGCATAAATTTAAATTTAAAAATTTGGATAGATAAAAAATAATCTGAATGGTCAAGATAATCTTTTTTCCTCTCACCCACAAATTAAGTACATTGCCTTATTTTAACCAGCTAGAAAACTGGTGTTTTCTAAATAGTGTACTACTCTATTTAGATTCGATCCCTGGTATACTGACCCTGCTGACTGGCAAATGTCAATTTTTGTCCTCCAGTGTGTTTGATAACTAAGGCCAAGGATGCTCACCCCAGCTGATAACTGGGAAAGAATGAGACCCATGTTAATCACCAGAGACACTTTATTTCATTCCAGCAAGAGGAACTGGGATATCTTCGGGGTGATAAGATATAGAAGAAACACAGCCTGGGGAAAGTGAGGCACCAGGGAGAACATAAGCATAATCACTGGGGTTTAGGAATGCCTCAAGAGCAACATAATATTGGTAGGTAATCTCTCCTTTAACCAGAGCTCTCTGTGAAGAAGGAGGGATGGCCATCAATCAAGCGGAATTAAGAACCATTGGTTATGGGGGGTGGGGAATAGTATCCCTCTTTGTTCTGTCCTTTCCTATCTCTGAAGCATTGCCTCCAAAACATTTTTTCTTTTTGGATGAGAATCTCTAGAACAATTGCTCTACAGAGATTTTCTGGAACGTTAGCTCTGCAAGATTCCTTCTACCAGGTGATTCAGGAACAGTGTCACAAAGAGGATCCAGCAACTTCCCCTTCTCTTTTTGCAAGAGGCAATAAATTGAGTTGTGCTTGATATACCATACTCTCCACATGAAATAGTTTTCTATGCATGAGGCAGGATCCAAGAATTAGTAAAATAAATATGGTAAGTTATGGCTATACCTGGAGCCGGAGCAGAGACGCAAGCGGTAAGGCATCTGCCTTGCCTGGGCTCGCCTAGGACGAACTGCAGTTCGAACACCTGGCATCCCATATGGTCCCCTAAGCCAGGATAGATTTCTGAGTGCATAGCCAGGAGTAACCCCTGAGCATCACCGGGTGTGCTTCCCCCCCCCCAAAAAAAAGAGTAGGGCTATACCACCACTGCCAACAGCATGGATGGCATTGTCACCATGACCTCAGGTTGAGGTCTTTTAATGCAACTGCAGTCTCCTGGGATAAATTCTCATAATGAATACTTGTAAGTTTATCTCTAAACACTCAAGCATTCTCATTCTGAAGGGTATGACTGTCTAGACACATATTTCCCTTCAAGTATGCAGGTAGTATCTAATTTGGTTCCATTTATGAGCAAACTCATTGTCTATTTGGGAATGTTAAAAAGGGAATATTAGAATGTAAGTTTAGAATTAACTGCTGTTTAGCTTAGAAATAGAACTTGACATAAGACTTAAACATAAGGATTGCCATGAAAGGCTTCTGGTGGTACAATAGGTCTGTTACTGTAAGTAACACAGTAAGTTTCTGCAATACCATAAGAACTCCCAGACCAACATCCTGTTTACATCCTATATTGCATCCCATGTATCCTGCTTACTACCACCATAGAAAGAAGTCCTTATTAGGTCTGACCAATCACCTAGCGCACTATTAGCAAGGATTTAATGTGTAGCAAATCCCTGCAACAATCACCAAACCCATTCTAAAGTCTCTAAACTGGGTATAAAAGTAAGAATGTAAGATGGGCAGGGTCACTACTTGCCCTTTGAGAGGTGCACCCGCAGCATGCTAGTATCCAATAATCTCCCATACCTTTTTGCATTACTGACTCATCTCCTCCAGTCTTTGTGAGAAGAATCTTGAGTCTGAAGCTAACAGGGAGTGACACAAAGTGAGGAACTACTCCAATTCAAAATAGCCCTCTTTCTGTTCTAAGATATCAACTCCTACACCAAAGCAATGATTATTGCAGTGTCCAATCATTGTTCAATGCTATGATTGACCATGGCCTAGATTGTCCTGAGGTTGTATGTGTCATTCTGCCAAGTTTTGACAAAGTCATGTGTCTGAACCAAAGTTTGAGGAGCAAGCCAGGAACAGCAGTGCTAGCAGTGACAGGATTAGTCCCCCAAATTGCAACTATCACTAGAGAGCTTTGAAGCAGAAAAGAAAAGAAACCTCTGTCACAAATCCTTCAGCAGAGGTTGCTGCCACAGGGGGTCAAGATGACTGGAAGCCATATGTGTGACCTTTTTGTAAAATTAAGCTATGAGAAGAACCTTGAATTGAAAGGGAAGAATGAAAATAGTAAACAAGGCAAATCACATAAACCATTTTTTTAAATGGGGTCAAACAAAAGAATGCTTTGGGTAAGCTCACCGCTATGTTCATGTAGAAAGAGGAGTTAAAACTAAGTGGGAGACAGTGGCAGGGCATTTTCCTTGCACACCACCAATTGAAGAAGTACCAGGGTTCAATCCTTCTCATCCCATGTGGTCTCCTGAGCCTGACAAAAGTGATTTCTGTGTGCAGAGCCAGGAGTGATCTCTGAGTGCCACCGAGTGTGGCCCCAAAAATCAGAAAATTAAAAAAAAATTAAGTGAGAGAAAACACTGCTTGCCTGGTGGGTAAAGACAATGTTCACCCATGTCACGGAACAAAGAGGAAGACAGGGCAGAATACTTATTCGAATAGGATCAAAAGAGTAACCTAAAGAAAAATTCAAGTGTTCCTTCTTCATCCAGAAACTGAGACATCTGTGAGTTCAAAGAAGGGGTTAAAAAGGAGGGATTGTTAGTCCAAGCATGGATCCTGACGCTGTCCAATCAACAACCTATACACAAATGAGAGAGTCCTCTCAAATCAATTATAGATTATCAAGACCCCAGTTAAAATAACTGAACAGAACTTAAGTTCTTAGGGCAAAAACCCCTTTATACTTCAAGAGGGTATGGTTGATTTTATTAATCCAAAAGCTAGGGATAAAGAAAAGAAAAGAAGCATGCTTCATCTTTAAGTATAAATATTTCTGAAGGTTTGGTTTGGGAACTAGGTGCTTTTTCTGGGGGCTTTCTCCTGGGATAACATCTGTTGGTGTTCTGGGAACCATATCCAGTGCTAGGGATCAAAATGGGTCTGTTATGTCTATGAAACCATGTACTATCTCTTCAACTCTAAGTAAAGATGTTTAAATATAGTAAAATATAAGCCTTAACAGTATTATTTCTTGAAATATGATTGTCAAAGATAATGATACTTTTCAGAAGAGAAAATAATTCTAAAATGATAATAAATTTTGCAAGGAACACTAAAAATATTTTAAAATTAACTTCTACTTTCAGTTCTACTTCATAAGGAACTCAAAATTTTTCACTAATATTTTCCTGGACCCATCAGAGTATTGAGGTTGCAGAACAAACGATAATGAAATCACCAGCCTCATATATCCAGAAACAAAATGTCTATGATTTCTATACCATAAAATTCCAGAAGTCCATGGAATCCAGAAACTAGTAACAGCATTTAAATTGTTTTGTTTTGTTTTGTTTTGTTTTTCACAAATTTTGATAGGCTGAAAACAGTGCCAAGAAAGTGAGGAATTCCTGCGGAGCGCATATATATGTGGTATCTCTAGTTTCAACTAATTTTCACTCCAATACCAACAAGTTTTCCCAGGAGAGGAGAAAAAAATACCCCTTGTGTTCAAAGCTTGAAGAGAAGAGTTACCAAGTTGAAATTTAATTCCAGCTTTCTCTTTAAAACTTGTCTAATATCTAGGAGGAATGAATTCTCCTGGGGAAAATTCTAAAACCATTGTCCATATTGAAGAAAATAAGTCTGCAATATTTCAGCTCATTCCAACTTTTCATTTCATCTAAGTGTGAATAAAAGAAAGCAGTCAAGAAAATAGGACTTTAGGAAATAGATCACTAGTATTGTAGCTAAGAAATAATAAGGAAGATTAAAATGGCTCTGGAAGAGGAATGAAACTTTTATAATCTTAAATATTAAAGCAGTCTTATTTAGAGATAAATTAGTGTACCCCACACACAAAACCTATCACATTAACAACTCTTAGTGTTATAACAAGTTATTACAACTAAAAGAGCTGAGGGACAGACACTATTTCTGAAAAGCAACACAAAGGGGAATAATAAAACCAAGAAGAAAGAAATAAAGGAAGAAATTAAAGGAACTTTAAGCCTCCGGCACCTATTGCTATAATAAACATTAAAATTGAGACAATATTCCAGCCGTCTTTATAAGTACCATAAATTAAAGTATTATTTATTTCACTCATTCATTCAATTTAATATATTCAACTTCCACTAATATAGCTACATCTCAGTTTGATGATTTCCTTGCTTCTTTAAACACTTACTTTGTTGTTCTTTTTACTTTTGTCTGATTAGTCTAGAAAAAAAATTTATGATGGAGATATTAATGTAAACAAAAATAGCTTGTATAACTATCCCTATGAAATTATAAAAGAGAGAATAAATGAAACATTCTTTTGTGAAACTTAATATGTTCATAAACAGCAAGTGGGTCAAAGATACAATTGTAGAAAACATTTGAAAATACTTTGAGGTGAAAAAGGCAAACATAAATTACTCTTAGAGGATGATATTGTGTAAAAGCTGTGCTTTGAGTAAAATTATAGCTGCAATAACTATAAAATAAAAATCTCCTATAAATATAAATTTCTATATTTACAAAACTAGAAAAAGCAAAGAAAATGTAAAGTAAAAAAAAGACAATAAATGATAAAAAATAGAGTAGAAATAAATGGATAGAGAATAAAAATAACAGAGGAAGTAAATAAAATCAAATGTTGGTACTTTGGGGGGTTGGTGTTTTTTA
Organism: Suncus etruscus; assembly: GCF_024139225.1. Classification (NCBI taxonomy): domain Eukaryota; kingdom Metazoa; phylum Chordata; class Mammalia; order Eulipotyphla; family Soricidae; genus Suncus; species Suncus etruscus. The sequence continues at coordinate 100,117,685 of NC_064850.1, read as the reverse complement.
TTTATTTTTGAGACTATTGGTGTTTTTTATTTATTTTTGAGACTATTGTGAATTACAAGTCTTTCAAAGTTGTATTTTAGGCATATATGACAGTAATTAGGCCATTCCTACCATCGGTATTGACCTCCCACTACCATAGTTTTCAGCATGCATCCTATACCTCCACCCTTAGCCACCTGGTCTACCAGTGTAGCGGGTTTATTTTAGCTTCTTAAAGTTTGTGTCTCTTGATTCTATTATCTTTGACTTTGACGTTACCATTTTTTTCTCACTCAATACACCTGAGATCCCTTGGCTTCTGAGTACCATCCACTTTTATTTTCTCAGTTTGTAGGAAGACATAGGCAGAACAAAATGATTCATGTTCTAAGGTATTTTGTTTGTTTGTTTTTGGGCCACACCCGGTGATACTCAAGGATTACTCTTGGCTATGAGCTCAGAAATTGTTCCTGTTTTGGAAAGCCATATGGGACACTAGGGGATCTAACTGTGGTCCGTCCTTGGTCAGCCGCATGCAAGGCAAATGCCCTACTGCTGAGCCACCATTCCATTCCCAGATCATGTTTTAAGGTCCCATGAAAAAGATGGGAGCCCCTATCTAAAGGGTAGGCAGATGTGACAATGTTTTGTTGTTGTTGGGTTTTTTGGTTGTTTCTTTTCTTTTTTTTTGTTTTCTGTTTTTGTTTTGGGGTTTTCTTACATAGGCACAGTAAGCAATGGGGAGATTAAGAAAAGAAATACCCTTGGTCTAAGAGATACAGGGTGTCTCCACTCATGAAGTCAATGTCTGAACAACTGAGGCCTAAGTCAGTTTCCCATGAAAAATATTCAGGTTGGCCCTTGCATTATAAAATTTATGGGTTCTTATCCTTATTAGATAAGAACTTCTGGGGCTAGAGAGATAGCATGGAGGTAGGGCTTTTGCCTCACATGCAGAAGGACGGTAGTTCGAAACCCGGCACCCCATATGGTCACCCAAACCTGCTAGGAGCAATTTCTGGGTACAGAGCCAGGAGTGGCCTCTGAGTGCTTCCAGGTGTGACCCATAAACCAAAAAAAAGAACTTTCTATACATATGATGTTCCCATTTATACATATGATGTTTCCATTTTAGTGTACCTATACAAAAAGAAACAATGTCATATTATATTACTGGTGAATTTGAGTGTAAAAGTAACAAACTTTACAGTCTCTATGCCCTGGTGTTTTACCTGAGCTCATATCCCAAGCAAGAATTTTCTACTAAGCAGATACCAAAAAAAGGGATGGGAAAGCTATCTCTACATATGTAAATAAACATTAAGAATTATATTATATTCATTTCCTTAAGAAAATGAATCTACAGGAACATACAAAAATATAGATATACTCTTTAAGTTTTTTGAGATAGTCAGAGGGGATGATAGAATCCAGGGCACATTTTCCTCCCACACCATGTCTTGGGAAGTCTGAGAAATGGTTTGCAGCAGTGAGGGACCAGGTAGTGTTCTTGCGCTGGCGGGAGGGTCCCTCTGGAGCCAAATCCGGTAGCAAACAACAGTTCACAGTGAAGGAAAGTGGGAGAAAAGGGTTGCATAGAATGAGTCAGCAGGAGCTGTGGCTGCAGTTTCTTGCGAGGGCATAAGATGTAGGCCTGAGAGGGTGTCATCGCTTTGGGAGCCAGGTAGTAGCTTGCTGGGGTAGGAGGAAAATCTTGGTTCTTGAGGGGCTAAAAATGTCTTAACAAAATACTCCAATTATCTATTTTCTTTGGACTACGTCTGCTTTTATGATTTAATGCTTCTGTTTATAGAGACGACTGAAATAGGCAACTACATACCACAGACTTTTGTTACAGGCCTGGTTCATTGAGTATGTTTTTGCAATTTTTTTTTCAATTCAAGCTATGTTACTATTATAACATATTGCTCATACTGTCAGTTTTCTTTCAGGAAAGGAACCTGGATGCATAATACATGGTAGACTATTTGAGGTAGACTCCTCCTACTGTGCTCATTACCACATTACTTAGTACTCTAGACATAAAAATTAAAATGTTCCATGCACTATCAAACCCCCAAAGCCATATTTAGCAAAGTTTAGCTCACCTTTGATGAAGTGTCTAAAAATTGGTAAACCCCTCCCACAATGTGCCAGCCCAATTATTTTAAGCTCCCTGACCCATCCCATAATGTCATTCCTCCAACTACAACCTATGAATAGGTCTCCAATGTCTGTCTGTAAGTGGGTGCAAATGTGATTGTGGTGGACTCCTGTATGTTTTTCTAATCTGTTTTGTACATAATCCCAACCTATTTATATATAGTCCCTATTATGTATTATCCCCCCTTACACCATCTTACAAGTCTTCTTCTATTTTCTCACTCCTCAACCCTGATTTGTTATCTCTCCCTATTTAAATCTCTTTACCTTCAGTTCTTAACCCCTCAAGAAATGTTGGTACTTTGAAAGGTAAAAAGCAGCATATCCTGAGTCTGGAGAGCTTGTACAGCTGATGTGGCACTCTCTCTGTATGAAACTGACATGGATGAATCCCTTGAACCATATATTGCCCCATGAACATTGCTGTGAATGACCCAAGAGTGCAGAACAAGGAATAAGCTTTGAGCACACGAGGTATGGCTCGCAAAACCTAAACATATAAGAACATATAAAAAATAAAACAACTTTTAACTGGACATATTAATATGAAGGAAACATATTTTGTTACTAACATTGTACATAAGTGAAATCAATCTTAAAGAAATGAAGGGAATTTTATGGGGCCGGAGAGATAGCATGGAGGTAAGGTGTTTGCCTTCATGCAGAAGGACGGTGGTTCTAATCCCGGCATCCCATATGGTCTTCTGTACAGGCCAGTGGCAATTTCTGAGCATAGACCAAGAGTAACCCTGAGTGCTGCCAGGTGTGACCCAAAAACCAAAAAAAAAAAAAAAAAAGAAAAAAGAAAAGAAAAAGAAAAAGAAAGAAAAAAAAAGAAATGAAGGAAATTTTGGAGAATATTTTTAAAAATATATGACAAGAAATAGTATATTCTAGATTAAATGAACAAATTGCTCTCTTATCAGTAACATCTATACAGTTCTTACAAGAAAATGAAAACAAGAAAAATAATAAAGAAAACAATTTGCTTGTATAAGAAATAAAGTGGATATTATTAGTAGTATAATATATGTAAGCATAAAGTTCATCTGTTTAGATTTATGGATGGTAGGTTAACTTCCTTATAATTATAAAAATAGTCATATATTTATACCAGTCCACTAAATTGTGAATACTTTATTAGCTGATTTTTATATAAAATGTACAGATTTTGAAATGTATGATTCAGTGTGACTATATAAGAAATCAATATACTGGTAAAATATAAAATGTTATTTTCTTTATGTTTTGGGTCACATATATTGGTACTCAGGACATAGTCCTGACTCTGTATTCAGCAATCACTTCTGAAAAGCTCGGAGCAAATGATGCTGCCAAGATTAAACCCAGTACTGAATAAGAAAAAAAAACCCAAAGCACTGTGCTTTCTCTCTAAAAATATAAAACATGCTTTATCATATCAAATTATATTTTTCACCTACTTTAAATAAAACATTATATATAACCAGATGAAAATACTATTCTGATTTATAACAGACATTTTAATTTTCCATTTTTTCATATATATTGTAGAATTTATTTTCTTTCTGGCTAGTTCCTTTGCACAACAAAATAATTTTAAATTCATGATAATGGATTTCAAAAAAATTAAACACAGTATTCTGTGTATTATTAGAATTTTATTATATTTATATATACACAATATATACAAATTTCATGTTGATGTAGATATAAGTAGTTTCTGTTTTATTTATTTTTAGATAAAGTAAACATGAGTAGTACAGGAGGTCAGATACTTGCCTTTCATGCATCTCTGTCATGATGGCAGTTTGAATAGTCAGGACCACATGTTCCCCTGAACAATTTCAGGCATGGACTTTGAGCACAGAGCCATAAATGGCCTCTGAGCTTCACCAGATGCAGATTAAATTCTTATAAATAAAACTTTTCAAAATGAAACAAACAAATGAGCAAGTAGAAAATTTGGTGAAAATCATTTTATGTACATAAATTTAATTTGGAGAAAAGCTATAGAAATGTTATTTTTATATCTTACCTGCATATATAACTTTTAAGGGATTAGTAAAAGGATTGATATAAAAGACTACCTTTTTCTATATTCTGCATTTGAGGAATTTTTTATTGACTAAATATAACTAGACTAAAACATGAGAGTGAATTATTAGATATTTGAAAATTTAAGACATTTTAGAGCAGCTTTACTAGTAAACTCTAGAATAAGGACTATGCACACAGTCCCAAGACACTCAGGCAGGCAGGCAGACCAACTGTGAGGTCTTCTTTGTGACTCAAAAGAACAATTTTTAGCTCAAGTCAGTGTACCCTGAGAAGAATCTATGGCCTTGCATTTGTTTTAGTCAATGAGTCATGTCTGGAACACATTAAAAACACCACCACACTGCAAAAATCACAATAGAAAGCAGCACAGAATACCGTCATGCCTAGTGAATAAAATGGTAGTTCTGAAAAACAACAACAACAACACTAACAAAAAACTAGCATCAGCCTCCTATGTAGCCTCTTTGATAAGGATTTTAGAGAAGGAATGTTTAGGATGTTCAGGAAATTCAAAGGAAACTATGGAATAGACAACAAATAAAACTAAAACGTATCTGAGAGTAAAATTGAGAGAACTTCAAACAAAAATGACATAAATGATAATCTTTGTAGGCTAAAAGAAAAACTGCCTACAAGGCTTTAATAGCATAATAGCACCTCTGAGGACAGAATCAGTGAGCCTCAAATAAGCTGCATAATACTTCCAGATATAAAGCAGAGGATAGGAAAAAAGTCTTGAAATAAATAAATACATGACAATTAATGTTGGGATATATTTGAACAAAAACAATATATGGATCATTAGGATACAAGAGATATAGAAAGGGCTGGAGCAGTGGGGCAAGTGGCAGGGTTTATCTTGCACGTGGCTAACCTAGGATAGATAGCAGTTCGATCCCTGGCATACCATATGTTCCCCAAGCCAGGAGCAATTTCTGAGCACGTAGCCAGGAATAACCCCTGAGCATCACCGTGTGTGGCTCAAAAACAAACAAAAAAGAGATGCAAAAAGAATACCTCCATAAAGAACCAACAGCTAAAGAATCATTGCTAAGAAGTCCTCAACGCTAAAGAGTGCGTGTATTTAACTTTTGGATGCCCAAAGAATACCAGCTGAAAAAGATCTAAATTAAAACACCACATCTTATTCACAATGATGAAAATCATAGAAAGAAATAAAATATTGACTGCAGCAAGATCAAAAAATAAACCACAAAGGAGCATCCTTAAAATTTACAGCATACTTATCACAAGCAACCCTCAAGGACAAAGTCAGTGGTGGAATAAAGTAATATATATATATATAAAAAAATATATATATATACATATACATATATCACTAAAACAAATGCTTCACCAAAAATGCTTCTCCCAGCCAGACTCTGACACAGGCCTAAAGGAAGTATTGACACCTTTACTAATGAACTATAGCAGCTCAGGAACTTTACAGACTAAAAACCAACTTGAAGACTTCAACATCACTCTTTTACCACTTGATAGATTATCCAGGCTAAAACTCAATAAGAATATACATTAGCTTTGATGGAATAAGTGAAAGATGAGATGTTATTATATAAGCTACCTAAATACTATATATACTTATATGTACTTATATATATATGCTTATATAAGCATAAACTAACCATAGATTGGGAGAAGATCAACATTATTAAAATGGAAATAATCCTCAAATCATTATACATGTTTAATGCAATTTTCCTAAGGGTACCCATGACATTCTTCAAAGAGGTGGATCAAACACTCTTGAAATTAAGTTGTAAGGACAAACATCCATGAATTGCTAAAGCAACCCTTAGAAAAAGAAGATAGGAGACATAACTTTCCCCAACTTTAAATTGTATTACAAAGCAATAGTCATCAAAATAACATGGTACTGGTATAAAGATAGAAACTCAGATTATTAGAATATATGTGAGTTCAGAAAATGTCTCCCCTATAAGTAGTAAATTAGTTTTTAATAAAGGATAAGAAACACCAAATGGAGCAAGGAAATCCTCTTCAAAAAGTAGTGTTGGGAAAACTGGTCAACCACATGCAAAAAGGTAAACTCAGACCTCTATCTAACACCATGCACAAAAGTCAAATAAAAATAGATTAAAACCTTTATATCATACCTGAAATTATAAGATATTTAGAAGAAAACATCGGCAAAACACTCCATGACATTGAGACATCAGGCATCTTCAAGGAGGGAATACCACTGTCCAAACAAGTGGAAGCAGATATAAACAAATGGGAATACATTAAATTTAGAAGCTTCTGCACCTCAAAGGAAACAGTGACTAGGACACAAATGCCACACCATGGAATGGAAGAAACTATTCACCAAAAAATCAGATAAGGGGCTAATATAAAAGATATACAAGATAATAACAGAATTTAACAAGAAAAAATATCTAACCCCATGAAAAATGGGAGAAACTACCAAATACACTTCTAATAAAATGTTAATATCTCCGGTATATAAAACTCTCATAGAGCTTAACAACAACAACAACAGCAACAACAACAACATATTATCCCATCAATAAATGGGAAAGTGATGAACAGAGTATTCCTCAAAGAAGAAATACAAATAGCCAAAAAACACATGAAAAAATACTCCACATCATTAATCATCAGGGAGATGCAAATCAAAAGTACAATGAGATATCATATTACAACACAGAGACAGACACATAGTAGAAAGTAAAAGAACAATCAAAACCGGAGAGGTAACACAGCGGTAGGGCATTTGTCTTGCACGCAGCCGATCCAGGACCGATGGTGGTTCGAATCCTGGTATCTTATATGGTTCCCTGAGCCTCCCAAGTGCGATTTCTGAGTGCAGAGCCAGGAGTAACCACAAAGTGCCGCCAGGTGTGACCCCAAAACAGAACAAAACAAAAAGAAAAATCAGCACTGGCATACATCACACATGCAGGGAGAAAGGAACCTTAACTCACTGTGGGTAGGAATGTAGACTGACTGAGTCATTTTAAATATTAATATGACCATTCTGCCAAAACCTAGAAATTAAGCTTTAATATGACCCAGCAAAACTATTTCTAGTAATGTACACTAGGGGCGCAAACATAATGCAGAAAATCCCTTTGCATGTTCATAATCATTACAGCACTATTCAGTCTAGTCAGAATCTGAAAACAACTCAAGTGCCTGAGAACAAATGAGTGGCTAAAGAAACTGTGGCATATCTACATAATACAATACTATGCAGCTGTTAAAAAAATGCACTTATGAAATTTGCTTATACTGGATATAAAGTATATTATGCTGAGTGAAAGGACTCATAGGGAGTGGGTTACACAGAATGATTGCACTCTTGTGGTATATAAAAAAGATAGTATGGCATTAATATCCAAAGACAATAGAGAAAAGTGCCAGTCCATTTTGCCACAAATAGCATGGGAGTGCAGTTATGATAGAGAAGGGACCACTACGACATCGATAGCTAGAAATGATCGTTCTGGCCAAGAACTGGGTTTTTGAAAGCAGAGACAGTGTTATTCACGATACTCCTCAGTAACAATATTGCAAACCACAGTGTCTAAAGAGAAAAAAAACTGAAAAGAAAAAGAAAAGAAAAATTCCTGCCCCAGAAGCAGGCAAGAAAGAATGAGGACCTATGGAAAATAAACTAGAACATTGGTGGCATTAATGTGCACTGGTGAAGTGTTTTGTACATTGTATGACTGAAAATCAATCATGATGATTTAATTAAGAAATTTATTTATGGGGCCAGAGAGATAGCATGGAGGTAAGGCATTTGCCTTGCAATCAGAAGGTCGGTGGTTCAAATTCCGGCATCTCACATGGTCCCCTGAGCCTGCCAGGAGTGATTTCTGAGCATAGAGCCAGGAGTAACCCCTGAGCGCTGCCAGGTGTGACCACCCCAAAACAAAACAAAACAAAACTAAACTAAACTAAATTTATTTATAAGAAATGAAATAAAGCATGATATAAAAAAGAACAAAAAAATTCTTTAAGAAAAAAGAGTGCTCGCTTCAGCAGCACATATACTAAACTTGGAACGATACAGAGAAGATTAGCATGGCCCTTGGGCAAGGATGATACTCAAATTTGTGAACTGTTTCATATTTAAAAAAAAGGAAAAGAAAAGAAAAAAGAGATATGTCTAGATGAGCAAAAAACTTCAAAGAAAATAGTAAAAATTTTCACTTTGAGAATAAAACTTAAACACAAAGCAAAAATTAGATTCAGTTATCTCTTCCAATAAAAATATAAGGTCAGGGGCCGGAGCAGTGGAGCAAGCGGTAAGGCATCTATCTGCCTTGCTTGCGCTGGCCTAGGACAGGCTGTGGTTCAATCCCCCAGCATTCCATATGGTCCACCAAGCCAGGGGCTATTTCTTTTGTTTTATATAAATTTATTTTTAATTATGAGAACAAAGATGCAAAGAAAGAGGAAAAGGTAAAGTTACAGTGGAAGAACAGTCACTCATAAATTCTTAGAAGAAAACCCCTTGCTGACACCATAATTTTGAACTTTCAGCCAAAGAACATTAAGAAAAATAAAATAGAACACATGTACAATTACTTTGTCCCTCAAGTCCCCAGATTGTAGTACAATATAACATTTCTTACAGTACACAAAGCAATCTAAGGCCATAAAACTTATGTAACTCCTTAAACATTAAAGGTAGCCTACCAAGGCTCCCAGCACCCCCAAGCTGGGGAGAAGGCCTTCGAACTGGGGTCTCCCCAGATGCCTGGGGCTATTTCTGAGCATACAGACAGGAGTAAACCCTGAGCGTCACCGGGTGTGGCCCAAAATCCAATACATATATATGAGGTCAAAAACGTTCATACATATTAAATAAATATTGAAAGTTGAGAAGAACCCATATATACACTCTAGTTTGAGGTCCACAGCCAATGTTCAGAAGTTTCCTTTAGACTTTGCTTACTTTGCATAAGAATAAATTTAGAGCTCTCACATGCAAAAAACAAACAAACAAACTCTAAAGAACTTTGTGCTACTCCCTTGAATAATTTAAAGACAGAAAATGTACAAGATAAAATATTCATTTCAACCTACCTGATCTAGATCTTTATATAATTTTCTAGAAATTGTTATATTATGTTAACTGGAGATATTAATTCAGAACAATGTTATATAGCATCTCTTCATTGTATTCAAAAGAAAAATATTCATGTAAAAATCTATGTTCATGTAAAAATCTAAGATAAATAAATAATGAAAGTTATACTTGGCTATTTAGAAGTAACTAAAATTAATTAAATTGATAGTAGTCATTCATGGCTAAAATAATTCTTTAATGGTTTCTTGTTTCTAAAACCATAATGCTCTGAATTGGCTCCTGAGATCTATAAACTCATGATTTTCTTTGTAAATTATGCTACATATTATGTTTATATAGAGAGAGATATGTTCTTTCTATTTTTACGGCACACTGGTGCCAAGAAATTCTTTAAGAAATCTCTTATTCTCATGTTCAGTTGACTACTTGTGCCTCCTGGTCTTTTTTTTTCAATTAAGACATCTAGAACAGCACAAGATCACAGGAATAAAAAGCAAAAAATTACTATTGTGTCACTCTGTTTCATATTTTAATTTCTAGATGCATGAATCCTATGTATGACAAAAACAGCATCAAGTTGTGTGCTGATTCAACACACATGTAACATTCTTAGGACCCTTGCCATATCTCAGATACTACTTATCTGTAAATAAGTCAAAGGCTAGTCCATCATTCTATCAAACTGGCTATTTCAGGATGCTAAAAAATAGTATAAGACCACTGGGATTTGTGGACACAAGTCCACTCTACCATATTTCTTTGTTGTAAAGCGAGTTCCTTCAACAAAATGTTGTATAGGTATAAAAAGGCAGAACATTTTTGAACCATTACAATTTAAATCTATTTAAATCCCTCCGGGAGGGACCACCCGACACCCACCTTTTCTGGCCACCTGGGCTGGGTCCCAGGGAAGGCCTGGAGGCTGGCGGGTAGGAGAGGGGATGGCTGTTTGCTAAGTAGAGTATCATGTCATCTGCAAACAGTGAGAGCTTGACTTCTTCCTTTCCTATTTGGATGTCCTTGATATCTTTTATTTGCATAGCTTTTAATATAACTTCTACATTAGGTATTAGAATTAACGGCTTGATTATTTTTATTCATCTAAACTCATATTACATAAAATGAGAAAAAATAGCAGCATTTATTTTAAAGCAAATCTTTTTCATTGTGTTCAATACAGGAAGAAAATACCAGTGCTTAATTTTCACATACTTTTCTATAAATTTAATTCAAGGCTAGATCATCTATTTTTAGATAAAATATGATCGATGTATTAATGTCCTTTTCTACACTCAATTGTTCCCTCTGAAATAGCAACTGCTATGAGGTGATTATTGTGATTAAGAAGTGAATCTAAAGTTTAATAAAACATAAAATTATTAAAGAAATTGTACAGCATCAAACCTGGGTTTCGGGCCTGGGGAAAGAAACCATTAGATTTTCTGACTGACCATCTTTACATCTTTGATTTCACTTAGTTATTAGAGAAAACATGGTGACTAACTGAACTCTCAATGCGCTCAAAGAAATAGTTGCCCACAAAGTTTGGGCACAACAATTGTGCACATTGCCCACAATGATTTTTGAGAAATGGTGAATGATTTCCCTTCAGTTACCATGTCTCAGTCATTTGCCTAGGTGTTAGTGAGGAGTGGCACAGAGATCCAAGTCTTGCTTATAGTTTAACACCACCAGTGGAAGTTTACATAGCAGTCAGTGAGTGCACAACACAAATTTCCTGCACAGTTTAACTATGGAAGAGCTGAGAATGGCAGGATTTCTTTTTTTAATTTTTTTTTTCACATCAGTTGAAATTTTTAAAAATGTTTTTCTTTATTTAAACATCTCGATTCCAAATATGATTGTGATTAGGTTTCAGTCATGTAAAGAACACCCTCTTCACCAGTGCAACATTCCCACCACCAATGTCCCAAATCTTCCTCCATCCCACACTACCCCCACCTGTACTCCAGACGGCTTTCCAGTTCCCTCATTCATTCACATGCTTATGGTAGTTCTCTGTGTAGTTATTTCTATAACTGCACTCACCACTCCTTGTGGTGAGCTTCATGAAGTGAGCTGGAAGTTCCAGCCCTCCTCTCATTGTCTCTGAGGATTGTTGCAAAAATGACGTTTATTTTTCTTAAAACCCATAGATGAGTGAGACTATTCTGCATTTTTCTCTCTCCCTCTGACTTATTTCACTCAGCATGATAGATTCCATGTACATCCATGTATAGGAAAATTTCATGACTTCATCTCTCCTGACGACTGCATGTATAGGAAAATCCATGTATAGGAAAATTTTATGACTTCATCTCTCCTGACGACTGCATAATATTCCATTGTGTATATGTACCACAGTTTCTTTAGCCATTCATTGGTTGAAGGGCATCTTGGTTGTTTCCAGAGCCTGACTATTGTGAATAGTACTGCAATAAATACATGTGTGAGGAAGGGGTTTTTGTGTTGTATTCTTGTGTAATTAGGGTATATCCCTAGAAGTGGAATAGCTAGGTCGAATGGGAGCTCAATTTCCAGATTTTGGAGGAATCTCAATATCGCTTTCCTAGAGGTTGGACTAGTCGGCATTCCGACCAGCAGTGGATAAGAGTTCCTTTCTCTCCACATCCCCACCAGCACTGATTGTTCTCTTTCTTTGTGATGTATGCCAATCTCTGTGATGGGAGATGGTGTGAATCACCCAAACCTGCCCGCAGAAACGGGGGTCCCCAGTTATTCGTGGGTCACGAAGAGGACTTAACTTGTAAAAGAATTGGGGAGGGAAACAGACAGGATTCAAGACAAGAATCTGATGAAGAGTCGTTTATTGCAAAGTTCACAGAGCTTATATACCAAGCCACAAAGAGGCAGGGGGGGTGGGCCTGCCGAAAGAAATGTGTAACATGAAGGCATTTAACGTTAAAACATTAGAAAATGACCAACAAAAGGAACCAGAAATAGGGAGACAGAGGGAAATAACAAAGCTGACAGCAGAAATCAATGAATTGAAAAACAAAAGAACAATCCGAAGATCAACAAAAGCAGAAGTTGTTTTTTTGAAAAAATAAACAAGATTGATAGACCATTGGCAAAACTCACAAAAGAGAGAGAGAAACCTTATAACCCGTATTAAAAATGAAAAGAGGGAGATCACGACAGATATTGCAGAGATCCAACCAAGTAGAAGCAGAGATCAACAGATGGGAATATATTAAGCTGAGAAGCTTCTGAACCTTAAAAGAAATAGTGCTCAGGATACAAGAGCCACCCACTGAGTGGGAGAAACTATTCACCCAACACCCATCAGATAAGGGGATCATATCCAAAATATACAGCAGTGACAGAACTTTACAAGAAAAATCATCTAATCCCATCAAAAAATGCGGAGAAGAAATGAACAGACACTTTGATAAAAAAGAAATACAAATGGCCAAAAGGCACATGAAAAAATGCTCCTCATCACTAATCATCAGGAAGATGCAAATCAAAACAAAGATGAGGTACCATCTTGTCAGGGACCTTACAGCCTCACACCTTTGGTCTTCTGCTGCTGCTTTGCAGAACTTCCTGGTATAGCTGCCTTCGAGGCCTCCTGCCCTGGGGCTTAAGAAATGAGTAAATCAAGAAAAATTTAGCACAAATTGGTGTTATCAGATATTAATATGGCCACCCCAGCTTTTCTAAGGGTTTTATTTGCTTGGATGATTTTCCCCCAGTCTTTGATTTTGAGTCTGTTTGTTCTGACTATTCAGGTGTGTTTCTTGTAGGCAGCAGAAGGTTGTATTCATCTTTTTGACCCATTTTGCCACTCTGTGTCTTTTAATTGGTGAATTCAGTCCATTGACATTGAGGGAGATGATTGTCATAGGATTTAATATCATCTTTGTAGATAAGTTTGCTGTGTTTGTTGGTCTCTCTTTTCTTAAATTAGACCTGTCAGTTTTTCCTTTAAGGCTGGTTTTTCATCTGTGAAGTTTCTGAGCTGTTGTTTATCCATTAAGCTATGTATATTTCTTTAAAACCTGAACATGAGTCAGGCTGTGTACAGTATTCTCGGTGAGGCATTCATTTTATTCAGTCTTGTTACAATATCTCACCAATGTCCTCTGACCTTGAGAGTTTCTTGTGACATGTATACTGTAAGTCTTAGGGTTGCTTTTTTGAATGTAATTTCTCTTTTTGATCTTGCTGCTTTCAGTATTCTATGTCTATCTGTGGGACTTGTCATTGTAATGAGGATGTGTCTTGGGGTGTTTTTCTTTGGGTCTCTTTTAGCTGATACTCTTTGTTCATGCAGGATTTGATTGCATGTAGTCTTTAACTCTGGGGGTATCTCTTTGATGATGTCTTTGACAGTTAATTCTTCCCGGCGATCTCCTAACTGGGTCTCTTGGCCTCCAATGATTCTTATGTTGTTTCTGTTGAGTTTATCAAATTTCTATTTTCATCTGTTTGCATTCCTTGAGTACTTTTTCCATTGTCTGATCATTTGTCTTAAGGTTCTTTTCCAATTTCTTCTGCTGTGTTGTTTTTCTGCATCTCATCTTCCAGTACTCCAGTTCTCTCCTCAGCTGCTGTTACCCTGCTGGCGAGGCCATCCACTGAGGTTGTCAGTTGAGCTACCATGTTTTTCAAATCTGTTATTTCAGTTTGGAGTTTTCTGATTTCTGTCTTTGTGTTCTGTTCAGATCAATCTACGCTTTCTTTGAGTTCTACAAACATCTTCCATATTTTAAGTTCTTTATCTGAGAGGTTAATCAGATGGTTGGAAATTTTTAGGTCATCTGAGCTATCTTCTTCATTCTCTGTGCATGGTATTTGCCTGCGAGGTTTCCCCACTGTCACGCTTGTAGTGTGATTTTTCCTGCGTGTTGTGGTGGGGTTCATTGGTTAGAAAGAGTGTGTGGCCATGAAGAGAAGCGGAGCAGCCACGTTCTTCTGCTGCCTCTAGTTGACAGTTTTTTTGGGGGTGCACTCCCTAGGCCTCTGAGGAGACCTTCAGGTATTCAAGAAACACAAACAAGCACAAGAGAGATTTTCCTTGAAGTCCTCAGAGTGATCAAAGGCACAGCAGGGCGGAGCTTCCGCAGGCCAGATAACTCTGCTTATTGGTTGGCAACCCCCACAGCCAGAGTTTACTCACTCACTTGCTGGGCAGCTTCAGAATGCAGTTTTTCGGGGGTGTGCTCCCTAGGCCTCTGAGGAGACCTTCAGGTATTCAAGAAACACAGACAGGCACAGGAGAGATTTCCCTTAAAGTCCTCAGAGTGCATGGCAAGATTTCTTGACCACATAACCAAGGTGTTTTGAGTCCACCAAAGCCTTAAGGATTAAGATATCAGGTGTTTTCTGTATTTACCTTCTCTTTCATCCTCTCCCTCTCCCTCTTTCACTTCCTCCATGGCTTCCGTGTAACTAACAATCTTCTGCTCTAACAATTTTATGTGATTTAAGGAACATAATATATATTTTTTTTTAGAAAATAAGACATATGGGCCAGAGCACTGGTGCAAGCAGTAGGGCTTTTGCCTTGCATTCGCTAACCTAGGACGAACTGCTGTTAGATCCCCCACTGTCACATATCGTCCCCCAAGCCAGGAGCGATTTCTGAGTATATAGTCAGGAGTAATCCCTGAGTGTCATTGCGAGTGGCCCTAAGAAGAAGAAGAAGAAGAAGAAGAAGAAGAAGAAGAAGAAGAAGAAGAAGAAGAAGAAGAAGAAGAAGAAGAAGAAGAAGAAGAAGAAGAAGAAGAAGAAGAAGAAGAAGAAGAAGAAGAAGAAGAAGAAGAAGAAGAAGAAGAAGAAGAAGAAGAAGAAGAAGAAGAAGAAGAAGAAGAAGAAGAAGAAGAAGAAGAAGAAGAAGAAGAAGAAGAAAAGAAGGCAAATACCTAATTATAAATATTTTATTTTTAAAAAGAGATTCATTTCTAATGTGCATGACCACAAAAGTAAATATAACTTCAAAGCAATCTTGATTGAACAGAGTTAATGTGGTCAGAGATATTTGTGTTTGGGAGAAAACAAGGATTAGGCTTTATTTGAATTTCTTATCTGAAAAGTGCCTCTATAGACAGATGGGCAACAACTTGTCTAAAGCAGGGGTGCTCTTTCACATATTGTGAAATTTCAGTTTTCCTTTATTTTTCTGATCAGACTTTTCTAATAGTCATTGTCTAGATGCCTTAAGGAATCCGAATTGACTTGAACATGATAAACCAGAGGAAATAAAGAATTTTTCTTCTTACCTTACAAATTCTTCATGATGATTAATATTTATCTTAAATAATTGAAATTTTAATGCATTTCTATTTATCTCAGGTGCATATCTGTGAGAAAAAATAAAACAAAGCATGTAATATACTTTTCCTTTTAACTTTCAAGGATAAGAATTATATTTTAAAATTCTTTAAGAAATCGCAATTGCATAATCTGAAATCTATTTTTCATCCACTTTTCAGAAAATTTTGCAAATAAAACTTTAACATAATGTTATGCCAAGCCAAAAATATAAGAATGTATAATACTAAAATTCAATATTAATAAAAGTAAACATTGATAAATTCTACTACATGACTTTACTCAATTCAAAAAATCAATAGTACTTATTTCTGTTGTCTCCCCGCTCAGAAATCACTCCTGGCAGGTTCGAAGGACCATATGGGATGCTGGGATTCAAACCAATGACCTTCTGCATGAAAGGCAAATGCCTTACCTCCATGCTATCTCTCCGGCCCCTAACATCAATTTTTAAGCATATGTTTTAATTCAATGTTTTCCTTTCAGTACATTTTTTTTTTTTTGGTTTTTGGTTTTTGGGCCACACCCGGCAGTGCTCAGGGGTTACTCCTGGCTGTCTGCTCAGAAATAGCTCCTGGCAGGCACGGGGGACCATATGGGACACCGAGATTTGAACGAACCACTTTTGGTCCTGGATTGGCTGCTTGCAAGGCAAACATTGCTGTACTATCTCTCCGGGCCCTCAGTACATTTTCTAGGCAAAGAAATATTACTACAACATATTTAAAATTTTAGGTTGATTATGGTCATAAGTTTTGTGATAGAAAATCAATAGAAACAAAATAAATGTCCATCAGTAAAGGTAACAAAAAGCGGGTTGAAGAGATAGCACACTGGTAGGGTATTTGCCTTGCACTCGGCCAACAGGGGCCTACGCAGGACTGAACTGGGTTCAATTCCTGGCATCCCATATGGTCCCCTGACTTGGCCAGGAGCAATTTCTGAGAGCAGAACCAGGAGTAACCCCTGAGAGTGGCCCCAAAACAAACAAAAAGATAACAGTCAAGAAATCTTACCTAGTGGAGTTGAAAAGCAAATGTATCCTCCTGGGCCACTCCTGGATGTACTTGGGGAACCATATTCAGTGCTGAGGATCAAACTGAGTTGTCAGTGTGCAAAACATACATATCTACCAGTTATATCTCTCTGACTCCCAAATCATTCTTTTTTTTTTTTTTAGGTTTTTGGGCCACACCCGGCAGTGCTCAGGGGTTACTCCTGGCTGTCTGCTCAGAAATAGCTCCTGGAAGGCACAGGGGACCATATGGGACACCGGGATTTGAACCAACCACCTTAGGTCCTGGATCAGTTGCTTGCAAGGCAAACACCGCTGTGCTATCTCTCTGGGCCCCCAAGTCATTCTTTAGTATAGAAAAATTAATAAAATTGCAGCTAATATTTCAACTTTAATTATCTGTTTGTAAGAAACCAAATAATTATATTTTCTGAGCATTACTCATAAAAATTTTTGGAACTGTTTGTATTTATTTTATTGATCTATTATTATCTCACTTGAGATTTTATTTCATGTGTCTTCCCCTTTATAGGCCTCATTCAACATCCTTTCATTTCAAATGTTTTTGAGTGGTAATTATGACTACTCCACAGATTATATTATGTGAGAGTAACCTCTTATTAAGGATAAAACTCATAAATATATGTTTATATTTCATAAGTGGAACTAAAATGACAAAAAAGTATTGAAGACTACTAAGGAAAGAAATAAAAGTTATCACTATCAGGTTAATCAGATCTGTGCTAAAATATTGCAATATTTATACTACTGAAACAATAAAACTTCTGGTGAAGAAACTCTACCCTGTAAAATTAGCATTCGAGTTTAATTAATAAGTAAGAGATGTTTTTTATTTTAAATAGAAACAAATAGATTTTGCCACTGTTTAGCCTGTTCCACTAGAATTAAATAAATGAGTTCTCCATAAAAAAAGAAGCAAACAAGAAAAATCATGAATAAAGGGAGAGAGTTTTATTGATATAAACTTTGTATAAATTAAGATGTATAGCATAATTTTTAAAATATATAACAAAATCATCATTACATGTTTAGTTAATATTCATTACTTGATGTAGTTACTATTTTCTCCTTGGAATATTTCAGAATCACCGTTAGGGTTTTCCAAATACACTTCAATAAAATTATTAATGATAATTTTCTAATTTATAAATCTAGAAATTATTTAATTTTAGTGGTTTGTACCTTTAAACCTCATCTCTGGCAATGCTGAACTGTTCTTTCTTTGATTTGGTTTTATTTTCATTTGTTTTTATTTTCTTCTATAAGCAAAATATTCTCCAAGATCAACAACCACCTTAGAATAAAAAAAAATCTGGTTCTGTACAAAAAAAGCAGGACAGAATAGTCATGTAATAGTTATATTGCAATGTGACTAAATTAGTAGAAGGGGAGAATTTAAGAGGAAGTACTGAGCAACCAAAATATTATATAATAAAACCTCAATAATTCTAACAATAAGGATCAGTCTCAAAGCTAGAGAAATTTTAAAATAATTTTAAAAAGTCAATAGTGAATATTCTGCAATTGCTTTTTACTGATTCAACTCCTTTCCCACAATAACTTATTCTCCCTTAATCACTGCCAGGAGTGATCCTTGAGTGAAGAACCAGGAGTGGCCAACTGTTTCTCCCCAGCTCACCTGCCTTTCCTCAGAAAATATTCTTTTTAAATTAACAGGAGTAAGGCATTTTGAGAGGACTTCTTAGAAGATTATGCTGAATATGGTCCCCAGATGAGTTGTTTAATTTTTAATAAAAATTATGTTGTAATATAATAATTATTTTATGAGTGATTAGGATATATTAGTGCTGGGAATATTTAATTGCACTGAAATTACAAATTATATACAAGTATTTGTGATTAATACTGTTAATTAAATCTGAATTGCAAATGATGTATTCTGAAAAACTACAATCACCTTAAGTTTCAATAATTGAAGTTTACTACTTTCAATATTATTTAGAGGTCAGCAGCCTTCATATGTATTTAACATGTATTTTTTTTTTTTTGCTTCTTAGGCCACACCCAGTGATGCTCAGGGTGTGAGCTATTTTGAAATTGCTCCTGGTTTCGGGGACCATA
Source organism: Suncus etruscus (assembly GCF_024139225.1). Lineage (NCBI taxonomy): Eukaryota > Metazoa > Chordata > Mammalia > Eulipotyphla > Soricidae > Suncus > Suncus etruscus. Next base: position 100,099,002 of record NC_064850.1, on the reverse strand, counting down.
CGGGCCTCTGGGGGATCAAACCACGGTCAGTTCTAGGTTAGCCACGTGCAAGGCAAACGCCCTACTGCTTGCCTGCACCACCGCTCCAGCCCCTAATATGTAATTTTCTTAATCTGACAAATCTTCCATATTTTTTGATTTTTAGAGCAGAAAACAATGTTTTAAAAAGTGTAGGGTTGCTGTTTTCTTATTGTGAATGTTTAATAAAGCTTAAGAAACATTAGCAGTGCTTAATAAAAACTAATGTTCTTAATAGGTTAATTTGTTAAAAAATTAAAATCAATGTATAAATCAATATAAAATATTGATTTTATTACTATAAAATACTGATGTTCGATATTTATGAAGTAGTTTACAAAATAAAATTAATTTCATAACTATAAAATATAAACTTCATAAATCAACATAAATACATCATATATATTTAAAACTAATGCACTTAATAGGTGAATTTGTTAAAAAATATTATTTTCAAATACTAGTCTCCTGCAAGAAAAGATCTTTTAGGGTTTTTTTCTCCTCAAAAGAAAATGAAAATGAAGTGAATAAGTTAAAGAAAAAAAATAGCATTAATGGCATCAGGCATCGCCATTTACCTCCAAGAACAGGCTTTAAAATATCAGCAATTGTTTGTTTCCAGGAAGTTTGCTCAACAGCTGGATAGCCAGATAAGACTTTAAGTTTTTCACAGGGACCACATCACTGAACTTCACAGATCACCTAAGAGCCTTGTGGTATTTAAGGCTATCAATTATTAAAAAAATGGTTTCTCTCCTCTTCCAGTGACGTTATAAATAGACAAAAGATACTTAAATAGAGGAAGTTGCAAGAGATAGGAATAAAGCTGAAGTAGGAGGCTTAGTCTTTTATTCCTTTATCACCTAAGGGAATTTGGCTTCCAAATTACTTTGGCTCTAGTTATCTGGAAAAAACCCTTGATAGTCCTTACAGGAAGTGATTTGCCTTGTTGGATGTCATTAGCCAACATTGAAATAATCCTACCTAGCATAGGCAGGAGCCATCATTTCAGTATATTTTTCCAATTAATATTTCCTCCCACACCCTAATTCTCAACATACTAAAGACAATTCTTAATCTTATTTAAAACCAGATCGCATTACATCAAGACACACATTACTATCTAATTTCATTAAAAAACCCAATTGAATTATTTATTAACTAGTACTAGTATATGTTACTTATGTATTTATATATTTTATGTATAGTTATAATAAAGGATTCATAAAATTTGAGCTCATTTTATTCCATTATAATAATGCCCTGATATTTAATGAATGTTTTAGATTCTAGTCTAGACATAGAACTCATAATACAAACTGAGTCATCTCTGACAGAAAGCAATGTAGCAATAATATTGAAAAATGTTAATATTGCAAAGATTATGTTCCATGTGGGATTCTTTCTGTAGAATAAGACAAAAATGATGGCATCTAAATTGCTAGCATATGACAGACTATGATTCTGAGCAGAAAAAAAAAGCGCTTGTTTTTTCATGTCAGTGTTATACTGAATGCCATCCATGAGTCTTTTGTTTGATTATTTATTATAGGTAAACTTTTTCGTGGATTCCTAAACACAGTGTGTAAACTCTTTCTAAAAGAGTTTTTATGGGGCCGGAGAGATAGCATGGAGGTAGGGTGTTTGCCTTTCATGCAGAGGGATGGTGGTTAAAATCCCAGTATCCCATATGGTCCCCCAAGCCTGCCAGGAGTGATTTCTGAGTGTAAAGCCAGGAGTAACCCCTGAGCGCTGCCAGATGTGAACCCCCCCCCCAAACAAAAAGAGTTTCTAAAAATAATTTTGTTTCAAAGTACTTTGTAAATGTGCTGACTTTTCAAAGGGGAGAGTGACTTAGAAAATCTTGTTAAAAGTGGTTTCTAAGAGCTATATATGATTAACCTGAGAATAGACACAATCTTAGTTTAAGGTTATATTTATTTGAGCAGGAAAATTTAGGCACCTACAGTCTCCTTTACTTTCAGCAATAAAGCTAAATAATATTTCCAAAATGAATGTTCTTTATACTCACAATCAAATCCCTTTTTATTATTATTATTATTATTCTTTTGGAAATGGGGTAGTCATTCCTGACTATGCTCAGGGTTTTCTCTTTGTTCTATAATAGGATATCAATTTAGCATACATGATGAGCCCCTTACCCCTGCACTATCTCTGTGCTCCCAAGATCCCTTTTAATTACATAGCATTCAACAGAACAGCATTTTTAAGAACTACTATCAACTAACAGTTGAACAAGTGCACACAAATGAATAGTAGATTATTAACTTTTTTAGAACTTATTTATATGCACATGGGTATAGAAAAACACCAAAATAAAGCCTACTTTATTCCAAAATGCAAGAAAATAATTAGAGAAAATATGGATGTGGAGTCACATGTTATGGTATTGGAGGGGTTAGTCTAGGTTTTGTAGTCAACATTAAAGATACTGGCAGGGATAAAGGACCACTTGTGGAAAAGATCGAACCTTTCTTATATGAGGAATATGTACTTTTTTGTTTTGTTTTGTTTTGGTTTTGGTTTTGGGGTCACATCCGGCAGCGCTCAGGGGTTACTCCTGGCTCTATGCTCAGAAATCGCTACTGGCAGGCTCGGGAGACCATATGGGATGCTGGGATTCAAACCACCATCCTTCTGCATGCAAGGCAAATGCACTACCTCCATGCTATCTTTCCGGTCCCAGGAATATGTACTTTTAATAGAGAATTTTCAAACTGAATGAGAGCGTCTCAATATAAAATTTGTGATACTAAATAATGCAATATACTTTAATTTTTTTTTTTTTTTTGCTTTACAGGCCACACCCAGTGATGCTCAGGGGTTATTCTTGGCTATGCGCTTAGAAATCGCTCCTGGCTTGGGAGACCATAACCATATGGGACACTGGGGGATCAAATTTATCATCGTACACTTTTTTCCACACCCATCCCAATTTCATATCTTGGTAACTTCAATTCTGTCATCAGAATCTAAGGGTTTGTTTTCATCTGTCTATTACCTACTCATTTAATTAGTTTTTTTCTATATATGAATAAAGCTCAATAGTCATTGAAGTTCACAGGAAGTGACTGGCACATCCAAATAAATAAATAAATAAATAAATAAATAATATCTGATCTAGCATGGGCTAGATTCTGTATAGATAAACTACACAAGACTTGAACCTGGCCTAAAAAAGTATAAGACTAAAAATAAGAGAGATAGAAACTGATAATTTCACAAATGTTATGTTTCTCAAAGAATTTCAACTAGGGGTCCTAAAGGGGCCAGTTCACTATCCCGTAGACTGTTGGAAGACCATACTATAGTTTAAAAGAAAAGCCATGAACAAATTCCTATGTTCACTGCATGTAAAAAAATGGGAACAAATACAATATTTAAAATGAAAAACAATAGCAGTATTTTAGTGGAAAATATGGGCCTGCTTTTGGCAGGCCATATTTTGAAGAGGAGTTGAGAGACAGAAAGGAGGGGAGTCAGAGCAAATCCCAAACTTCCACACTGTGGGCAGAACAAGTTGGTAGGCCAGATAAATGTACTCTGTAGGCCACATGTGGCTCACGGGCCATAGTTTGGGGGCCCCTGATATAAACCAAGCCTGAGTGCAACTGAAGAAAGATATCTGTTGCTCTTCTGAAGGAGGATATGTTCATCTATTAGAGTGCAGCAATTAAAGATAAATTAAACTTTTCAAAGTATCCTTAACCTATGTGAAGATAATTTGGATAGCATGACTGGCCTTTATTTAAGCCTTTCTTCTTGTTCACTTGAACCTAACCATTCTACAGTCCTATTCAAGATACTTTTTATTGTTTCTGTTATTGTTCTTTTAGGAGCTACATTTAAAAGGCAAATGCCACAAGGGGAATTTATTTTTAAATACTGTTACTGTGTTTTATTGCTTTCGAGGGAAAGAGGAGAATAGATATCTCAACTTAAGATGTGGTGAGAGACGCTATTTAGTGATGGGGAAGTAGGTAGTGTGTCAGAGCAAAATAACATATGAAAGATCAAAAAAGGACCAGAGAGAGGCTAGGAAAATATAGTAATTAAAGCAAGTGGTCCCCAAAGCACCACCAGTAGTAAACTCTGAGCATTGCTGAGTCTGAATACCCCCTAAAAAAGATAGATCATAAAAGAAATTAAATAGAATCCAGAAAATTTTCTTACAAGTAGCCATTGTTATAACAGTTTCTAGTTATTGTTACTGATTAGTTTGTTTTTATTTCAAGCCTTCCATTTATGCACCTTGTTTAAAAGGATTATGTATGTTATGCTTGACTTTGAGACTCCTTAGTTCTCAACTGATTTTTGTCTATGTATCACTTACTTTAGAACTTGGCATGCAGTGGGTAGCATATTCATTCACCTGTGTAAAACAATGCAGAATTATTTTCTCATAAATAAAAAAGAATATACTAGAAAATTAAGTTATCTTTATAAAATCCCTGATCAACTAAATTTCACAATCTGCTGAGAAAAAAACAAATAAGCAAATGAACAACAAATATATAATATGGTACATGCTATAAAGAAAAAGTAGAGCAAAGACTCCAAATAACTCAAAATGAGGGGAGAGGCACTAAGTGGTCAGGATATGCTTAAGTAAATCAATGAACATTGTGAACAGAGGCCTAAATGATGTTAAAAATACAGCACGTGATGGGTGTTTGGGAGAAAAATGCTACAGACTTGGTAGAAATGTGACTGTGAATAAAGTGCCACTGTGTTAGTTAGTGTTTCCTGAATGCTAACACAGCAGGTAGAGAATTTGTCTTGCATGCAGCTGACCCATGTTTGATTTCGGGCATCCCATATGTTCTCTCAAACATTCTAGGAGTGATTTCTGAGCTCAGAGCCAGGAGTATTCCTTGAGTGATGTAGGGTGTGGCCCACATCACATAAAGAAAGGAAAAGAAAAGAAAAAGAGAAGAGAAAAGAGAAGAAAAGAAAAAGAAACGAAACAAAAAGAAAAAGAAAATAGAAGAAAAAGAAAAGAAAAGAAAAGAAAAAAAGAAAAGAAAAGAAAAGAAAAGAAAAAAGAAAAGGGAAATGAAAGAAAAGGAAAGGAAAGGAAAAGTGTGTTAGTAAAGGGGCCAAAGAGGCTGAAGCAGACGGGGAAGTTATACAAGACACAAAAAGGTGCATGACCAAATAATATCTTGTGAATGATTATTTAGAAAACAGAAGATATTACTGCAAAATATATTCTGACATTATTCTCAAAGTTTAAATTAATGTTAAAAAATCCCTACAAAAGCTACCACATTAATAAATAAAACATTATAAGTTAACTTTTCTACAGTTTGCTTGAGAGGTCTGGCACATTATTAACAGGAATAATCTTTACAGCCTAGCCCATTCAGCTGAAAGAATACAGTGTCTAATAATCTGCTGCAATGAAGTCAACAGCTGTGCTCTCCAGTAATGTTACCCTTGCGATGGTTTGACATTTGAACAGTTCCAAATTAGTTTTCATTTAGCTATACCTAGCAAGCAATTTAATGTAGTCAAGGGAGTTAATCACCTTATAAAAACCTGTGGGTTTTTTTGGTTTTGTTTTTGCTGTTTTTTTGGTTTTGGGGTAAAAGCTGGTTTTAATATTCAGGGAAAGTACAATATGGAAAAGTTTATATTTATTAGAATTTTAATTTATAAGTTACTGATCTCATTGAGTCATACATAGGATTGTTGATATAGTTTGTACAATATTTGTTATGAATATAAAACATAACACATATGAAAAATCTCTCTAAATAAACTGTATTTTATTATGTCATTTTCTATATTATATATTTTTATATTTTATTATATATTTTCTATATTATATATTATTTATGTCATTTTCTATATTATATACATAAATATTTTTAAATCCTAAAAATTTATGTATAATGGAAATAAAGCTAAAGATAAGCAAATCCTAGTTGAGTAATATCTTTAAAAAGCAAAAGGAAAAAATAACTTAAACTATTAAAGTGTCACCTGACAATACCCAGATAAAGCATTTAAAAAAATTAAGTAAAAATAATGTCCATAAATAGAAAAGCTGAAAGAACTCAAAGGCAACAGTTCTGCACTATGAGAAATATTAGAAAAAAGATAGGCAAAGGAATAAAAGATCTAGATAAAAGAGTAATTAAAAATAAGAAAAAATAATATTGATAACTATATTTTTCTTATTCCAATTTATAAAATTAAACAAGTATAACTTGTAGTTAGTAAAATAGTATGCACTGAGAACTTTGTGTAGTAATGAAAAATGAACTTTCTTGAAGCAGACAAGAAAGAATAACCATTGCTTATAAATTCCCAGAACCCTCCTTCATGAATTCACCAAAAATTAAATAGCAGCAACATAGATGGTAATATAATGAGGTTGTCACCACTGAAATCTAAAAGATTCAAGATATAAAACTCACAGAACAGATTATCTGCCATTTAATATATATTTCTACACTATTGAAATTAAGAACATTTTTTCCTCCTCTGGAATTCTTTGATATTTGTTTTTTCTTTTTTACTTTAATATTCTTCATTTGGGAGTCTTTGATTTCTAAAGATCTTATTATCTTCCAAAGAAATATTTTCAATATTTTTTCCTCCTTTCTAGGTACCGAAATAAGAATTTTCCATTTATATGAACCTGAATTTTATCTCAAATGATAAGAAAGCAAGCCCCCAAACATTCATGCCTATTATACTAAGTTATGGAAACATACCGAATACCAAAGTATTTATTAGAGTTTAATGAATGTCAGGTTAATTTAATAAGTTTTGATTTAATAAGACCATTGAAATACTTGTAGACTTGATAATTAGCAATATGCATATTCTAAGTTGCTAATTTCACTTGTTTTTCTCTGTTTACTCTAAAGACATTATCAAGTCTTAGTGTTAACTATCTGAGTACATCTATATGATAGTTATATACAGAAAACAGAAACACTTCATAAAATAATAAGTTATTAGTACAAAAATCTTTAGTGTATATAAATTACTTTTCAGGTCCAGCCTAAGGAAATGATCCTTAATATTTTATTTATGTCTCCTAATCTAGTCAATTTGTGAAAGTGTCACTAGAAGAGAGTAAAGATAAGGGAGTCAAGGCAAAATTCATGTTATATTTATTTTTATTATTTTATTTTATTATTATTATATTTATATTATTTGTGTTATATTTATTCTGCAGGATTTTAATATTAAAAAAGCATCTATGAAATTCAGTAAGTAAAACATATTAAAAGCTGTTAAAGCATTGAATAAAAATCATAAGAGCACCTTTTTAAAATGCAGATTCAGAATTATTTGATATGAGATCAACCCTTAGCATTTGTAACCAGCTATTGGGTAGCCATGAGAGTCTGGTTCCATTGCTGCTCAAAGGTCAATCAATTGAGATGTGGTACGGAATGAGAAAGAGCTTTATTGACAATAATCTTTAAGTTTAGAAAATGGAATGCTCCAGAGATAGTACAGAAAAGTACTTTTGTACCTTTTTTTGCATGCATCTGACCCATACATGGTCCCTCAAGTTTTACTAGGAATAATCCCTGATCACAATCCTGATCCCTAATCATTAATGACTGATTAGGGTGTAATCAGGTGCACATCATAAGCATATTCTGTTATGTCCCCAAAATAAAAAGTAAATATAGACAGTGGGTATTGTGCCTATGAAGATTTTTAGTAAACTGCATGATAGAACAAGAAGAAAAATAAAACCCATGAGTCTAGAATAATAATGTGTCAAAAGTACAAGATAAAACAAAAGGTTTTAGTCTAGTTAAGATAGATTTAGGAAGGTCTAGTTAAGATATATTTTATCAAACACAAAAAAGATTTTGGATTATAATGGGATGTAATAACAAACACTGAAAGATTTTGAACTATTTAGTTTTTATCTTATTTATATTTTAAGCTATAATTTCTGTAACTGAAGCTATATTACAGCAAGCTTGTCTTGCATGTGACTGACACAAGTTTAACCCCTATATTTAATCCCTGCATTCCATATGATTCCTAGAGCACTAACAGAAGTAATTCTTGAGTGCAGAGCCAGAAATTACCCGTGACCATTGCTAATTGAGGAATCAAGGAATCATGGACAATATAACAGTGCAAAAGACTTCAAATATAAAAATATAGTAAAAATGCTAATTTAAGAGGAGTTTTAATAAAGAAACAAAGAGGCAAAAATGTAGAATATGTAGGGAGACTATTTATAGTCATGAGTTCAATGGAAACAATTTTAGGTCTGTTCTCAGTGATGTATGAAAACTCTGCCACTTATTCTATCTTAACACTGGTTAAAATTGTACCAACATTGAAAGACAGAAACATCTTGAACATCATGTCAATTCCTCATTCTAAAACTGATGATGTTGAGGCAGAGATGATGTTGGAGCAGAGAGATTGTACAGTTGGTAAGATGTTTGCTTCCTAAGCAAACCTTGGTTCCATTCCAGTACTACATGTAGTTCTCCACGAACCACCAGAAGTAACCCCAGAGCATAAGAGGCAGGAGTAACCCAAGAAAACTGCAGGACGTGGGCCAACCTCCCTTCCAAATTGTAGTCACTCTTTTCTGGATATAGATTTTAGCATAATCTGTTTATTGTGAATATCAAGATTATTTACTTGTTTTGTTCTTTTTTTATTTTTTGCTCCATACTTAACAAATTGCTGCAGGGCTGCCAAGCTGCAATTAGCTCCAAAGACTTGGCAGCCCTGCATGGCTGCAGAGGCCCAAGGCTGCAATGGCCACATGCTGCACAGCTGCAGGGGCCAGTGGGACCCAGCTGCTGGTTAGGGTGAAGTTGTCACCCAGGGACACCAATATGTAGCAGCCCAGCTGGGATTACCCTCCTTAGTGACCCAATAGAAAGAGAGGTCAAAGAGAGAGAAAAAAAAAAAAACAGAAAGACAAACAGACAGAGAAAGCTCCAAAGCCTAGAGACAGATGTAGGGAAGAAAAATAATGTTATGGGAACAAACAGTAATTTCTTAACTTTTTATTAAACCTATGCCTAGTGAAAAATTCCTATTCTTGTGGGTAATTGCTAATTGGTTATTTGGTAATAGCTGCTTATTATTTGTGATAATAAGGGACAGCTGTGGGGTTATCAGAGTTTTTGTTTGTTTGTTCTTTGGACCACACCCAGTGATGCCTCAGGGTTACTCCTGGCTATGTGCTCATAAATTACTCCTGGATTGGGGGCCATATGGGACGCTGGGGGATCAATGCAGTCTGTCCTAGGCTAATGTGTGCAAGGCAAACACCCTACCTCTTGTGTTACCACTCCGGCCCTGTTATTAGAGATTTTAACTTTCTATCTATCTACCCAAGAGGCAAATATCCTCTATTTAAATTTTTTATTTTTTCTTTGTCTAAACCTCTTTTTTCTCTATATAAAAAATCTTTTGCCAGGTCAGAGTGGTGGCACAAACGGTAGGGCATTTGCCTTGCATTCAGATGACCTAGGATGAACCGCGGTTCGATCGACTGGCATCCTATATGGTCCCCCAAGCCAGGAGCAATTTTTGAGCTCATAGCCAGGAGCAACCCCTGAGTCTCACAGGGTGTGGCCCAAAAACCATTAATAATATAAAATAAAAATAAAATAACTCTTTTGCTTATTTCTCTTTAATTTTTGTCCTACTTTTCTATCTAAATCTCTTTTACTTATTCTTTCCCTCTCTAAATTTCTTTTTTGCTCATATTCTCTTTTCTCTCTTTTATTCAATTTTCTCTGAATCTTTTTTCTATATACAATAAATCTCTATTTATCAATTTCTCTTTCATTTCTCTCTTTTTTCATTCATTTCTTTCCCTTACATTCACTTTTCTCTCTTTTCAACGTTATCTATTTATTGACATCTTTTTCTTCCCTAAAGTTTTGCAGATTCAAGGGTCCAATTGTGTTTACCTTTTCAGGGAGCCAGCTGCAAATTGCTGCAGTAAGGTGCAGGGCTGCCAGGCTGCAATTAGCTGAAGAGCTGCACAGCTGTAGAGGCTCAAGGTTGCAAGGACCACACGTTGTAAGGTTTACAGGGGTTTGGAGCAAGACTGCACAGTGGGATGAGGTGCCCAATCAGCATTGTCAATATGTAGGGATTACAGTGTGCAGTCTGAAGTCTGCAGCTGCCCAAAAGTATCTGAGAGAGAGGGACAGATAGATTTCATTCACTGGCCAGAGGATTTAGAGAGGCCTGTAAAACTGGGTTCAAGAGAGAATAGAGAATGAGGGACAGGTACAGAGCATGCAGCATTTCTCTGATGTTTTATCTCTGCCCCCTTGCAGACTAGCAAGTGCTGATCCAGTCTCTTCCCTGCTGCACCATTCCCAATAACTGCCTGGTTTTCTCTTTTTATACTTCTAGAGCAGTTGCTCATAGCAGGGAGCATGTCCCAGTCTAACTGCCATTACAGAGAGTGTGTGTCCAAGGGGTGTGTCCAAGTCCAATTGCCATTACATGGGGGGGAAAGGGACTCTCATCACCCCTTAAAGATACATTGATTAATTAGTTCCCTAAATAAACCAACACACCTGATGACGCTCAGGGCTTAATCTTGGCTCTAGCCTAGGTTGGATGCAGTCAAGACAAGTGCCTTACTCACTGAAGTATCTCCCTGGTCTGGTTATTTAATTATTAAATGTTATCAATTTTTTATCCAGTTGAACATCATGTACCAAATGAATTAAAAGTGCTTGCCAATCATATTACCATCAATTTCTCTTTCTATTCTCTACAACATATAATATAATTTATGCATGATGGAGCAAAGTAGGTAGTGTGCTTGCCTTTCATGTGACTCACTAGGGTTCGTCCTTGGTACTCTGTGGTCCCCCAAGTCTGCCAAGAGTGATCCTAGAGCACAGATTAAAGACAAAATCCTGAGCATTGCTGTATGTGGTCCAAAATAAAAAATAAATATGCTAATATTTACTTTTAGTTTTAAATATTGATAGTTTAGATGAGTTAATAATTTATAAATTTACTCTGAATTTAAATACTACCAATGAATGAAAATCACTGTAAATATGACATAATTTTTATTCCTTTACTAGTTTGCAGAATTAATTTTTTCTTTGTTCAGAACTCAGGTCCCAACATTCCTTTCACTTGTTTTGGACCTGAGTCAAATCATTGAATTTTCTTGAGTTTCCTCATCCTTGTCCCTACTTGTGGACACATACTGGGACCTTAGCACAAATATCTTAATTAAGGAAGTTTTCCTGGGTTGATTGAATCAATGTTCATACCAGGTGAATCTTTTCATTGCCTTTCCTGCTCCTGAAAACTAGCCTTCACCTGCTGTAGTGTCTCATGGGTGACCCCTGACTTGTTAGCATAGAAACATTGTTCCCCAAGAGCCTAGGTCTAGTTCCTATCTGTTCTGAAGAGCAACTTCAGCTAACATGCCAATCAGGGAGAGTTCAATCTGTTTTCACTTACCCTCTCAGGTATGATGGGAGTGGGAGAATGACTATGATGCAAAACTCATCTGGGTTTGCAAAAACTGGCAAAACCACAGGAGGTCAGTCCCTTAATACACAAAGCCATGTACCATTAAGTTCCCCATGGGGATTACTTTAAGGCACTTTAAGGCAGTATTAAGCTGATGACTCCCTCCTTATTTGCTTTAATTGATGCTTCCCCACTAGGAAGTTAGTCTGGGCACATTCTCTTAATGGACCTACTGATATTTGGGCCAGAAAGCTCAGGTTAACAGCATTCTAAAAACTCTGCCTGAGACATCCATTTTTAGACTCAGGGCCCAGTTCTCTCTGTGCTGCCATGTGGCTTCCCTGACACATTCCTATACCCTGCAGAGAAAAATCCTCTCCCTACATTTTGGGAACTCCCTTCTGTACAAGCATAAAATGAGAATGCTCTTGGGGCAACTTCCCTATCCCAGAACCCAAACCCATGTGTTGGTTTTCATTTCTTTTAACACGTACACCTCAGAAGCAGGGGATCTTGTAGAGCATAACCAGAAATCCCAAGCAAAGTCAAAGTTTAGGGGAGGAATCCCCAGGTTGACAGTCTGATCCACAATTCCCCTATCCACAGTCTTGTTAAGAGGGTGGTGTTCATTCTTGCTGATAGTCCTGCAGTCACTGCACAGTCACAGCCATAGTCAGCAGTAATACCAGGACAATCTGCTTTCTGACCTGGTCCTGTGAGCTGAGTCAGTTGAATCTGTAGGAAGTCTTCTTTATTCAGGTTGTGTCTCCACCATAGAAGAGAAAGGAGGCTCCTGCTTCTTCTTCAGTCCTGCAACTTAAACAACTGTTGGGGTAGAGAGAACATAGGGCCTGAAAATCTAGCTGCCTTTCCTGCAATGGCTCACACAGATGTAGAAGTGTGTCGCACAACTGGTGCTAATTTCTTTTTACCCTCAACATTACAAAGAGAAGCCATAAGATTTGAATGGAGCAGTAAGTGGTCCTTGTGATCTGTAATGATAACACAGAAGTTAAACAATAGAAACCAAATCATCATAGCATTATACCTGTTCCCTGAGTCTTTACAGCTTACAGTTCTTTATGACCTGCTCTATTACAATCAGTAAGCACATTTCCATATAGATTACCCAAAAGAAGTGGGACTTAAGTTAAGCCCCCTAGAATGTATTTAATTCAATCAGCTATAGAAAAATAGTTTTTCTCTCCATCTTCACCTGGAACCTTGCCAGATAATTGAATAAAATCTCTATCTGGGGCACCCCATTATTTATAGAAAATTTCTGAGGATTGGTCAAGGAGAAAGCAGGTAGTTCACCAATAAAGGTATCAATACTTTACCTGTCACATCACAGTCACCCAGGTTTGGCCCATGTAAAGATGAGAAGGTCAGTTCAGCATGATAGTTTGAAAGATGGCCTTGGGCATCTCACCCTCTGTAGGAGTGTTACAGAGTCACCTGACTCACATCTCTTCATAGTTGGGAGAGATTCTGACCTTCGAAACTTTTCTTGAAGCTGAGAGCAGAGCCCAGGCTGTGGCCAGTTGGGCAGATCCAGAAACTTCTAAAAGATCTCTGATTCCTTTATGCCATTCCACTTTGATGGCCTTTCTGTCAGCAAAGTGCTTAACAATAGGAAATTGTTTGTCACTCAACCTCAATCCCTTTCAACTCTGTTTCCCTAAAAGTGGCCTCTGAGGTCCCCTAGCTGACTTTTTAAGATTTCCTGTCTACATGAGAAGTGATCCCCACTTCAGAGAGAAAAACTTCCTGCCTGTATTTATGTAAAAAATTACAATACATGAAAAAATAATGAAGATACCAAGAAAAGAGAAAAAGCAATGTTACTCAATTTACAGAACACATAGAACAACCATTATGCATATAATTTTAAATTCCATTTGGAAAACCTTGATTTCCTGTAATTTCCAAAGATCCAATTTTTCTAAGAGCACTGTAATATGAGTCTAGAGAATCTAAGTTCCTTTCCTATATAATCTATACAAAGCATTAGGTCATTACTAATTTAGAGATATACTAATAACAATACAGTTTTGTTTAACACAATCCTCATATGTCCTGCACATTACTTTGTTCTGTTTTTAACTTTTTTACATAAAAAACTCATCTGTACTTTTTTTTCTAACCACTATTCATCCTCTGAGGACAGTCTTGCCTGCCAAAGACAGCCACATGCACCTAACTCAGAGCACTGGAGGGCCTTCGTTGGTTCAGCTCTCCATTCTCTTCCAAGGAAAGACAGCTTCCAAAGTTCGCAGCCTAGAATCCACTACTAAAGCCCTAGGAGAGACTCAGCTTTAAATCGCCTGCTGCCAATTTGGAACTAAATTGATAAACATTCTTGCACCTAGCAGAACCAAATTGTTCTTTATAGTACTTATTAAAGACCTTTAAACCAATTCTGTTGATTCCTTTTTTTTAGATTTCCACTACCTAGTACCATTGAGATTTTCACTTTAAGTTATCTTAATATTAAGCTTGATGTGATAAATTTAACATGAAATTGAGTTAGGCACTCACAAAATTAACAATGTTGTCTAAGAAGGCTAACCAAAATAATTTGTGACATATTCCACCAAATTCTTTATTCTTAGACACCTCTAAAGTCAGAGAAATTTTCTTTAGTAAGAAATTTAAAAGGCCCATTTTTTTCCTTTAGACTCACAGCCATTAAGAAAACAAAGATAGGGGCCGGAGAGATAGCATGGAGACGTTTGCCTTGCAAGCAGCCGATTCAGGACCTACGGTGGTTGGTTTGAATCTCGGCATCCTATATGGTCCTCAGTGCCTACCAGGAGCTATTTCTGAGCAGATAGCCAGGAGTAACCCCTGAGCACTGCCGGTTGTGGCCCTAAAACCAAAAAAAACAAAACAAAACAAAACAACAAAAAAAAACAACAAAAAAGCCCCCAAAGATATTCCATTCCCTTAGCCAAATCTTTGATATGTAAAAGACCCACCTGGATCACTTTGCCTACCTCCTGGCCAGGTGGAATTTGTTTTGGAATTATAGATAATAACATCTCTGGGGAGAAGGGGATGGGAAAGTTTCCCTTTTCAGATAAGCTCCAGTAGAAATTTAAAGATGACCACTTTTTCCCCTTTCTTCTCTCTCTCCAACCAATTTTCAACCTAAAATGTGGCAAGGCAAATAGCCATGATCTTTTTAATTCTGTCCTCCCTCTCTCTCTATACGCACACGCAGATAATTTCATCTTCCTCTAGCCTCAACTAAGCATGGCAAGAAAGGGGCTGAGATGGTTGCAAAGTCTAAATCTTTTTTATTTTTTTATTTTTTTATTATTTGAGCCACACCCGGCGGCACTCAGGGGATACTCCTGGCTATCTGCCCAGAAATAGCTCTTGGCAGGCACGGTGGACCACATGGGACGCCGGGATTTGAACCAACCACCTTAGGTCTTGAGTTGGCTGCTTGCAAGAAAACGCCACTGTGCTATCGCTCCGATCCTGCAAAGTCTAAATCTTTACCAGGACAAATTTACATCCTGATGGCCAATCTGGGGTTTATTACCCTCCCCTCTCTCTGCCCTGTCACTAGTAGAGCAATATCACACAATTTTTGTTGAACTCAAACCAAATTCCATCAACTCTATGGTGTGGTGGCATTCTGCCTAGAATTTCTCTCCATGTTCTGACCAGATGAGAGAGAAAACACAGAATATAAAACAGACAAAGACAGACACAAAGTGACTGGAACTCTCAATGGGAGTGAAACGCACGAGGGACTATGTTGCACCCAGACCCACATACCATCCTTGGCACCAGATACAAAGGGCACTGGAACCCCTGGAGGGGACTCAAAACCATGAGATCCTCTGTTGGGACTCAAACTCACAGATCACCCTGGCAAAGATGCTAGAGCACCCCAGAGTGATACTTGAGCCCATGAGACACTTAATGGGACTCGAACCCATGTAGGTGTCCCCCAGTTGTGATGTTTGATAGGCTACTTGGTCTGGCCAGGTAGCTTGGGGTGGTGTCTATGGAAATTGGCTTGTATGGAAGACTTACATTATGTATTTGTTACTAAAAGGTGTTTCTCCCTGCTCAGAACCTAAGAAGCTTCCTGCCCAGGGAAGCAATACTGTGTCCGGTTTCTCCCCTCTAGGGCTTTTACAGAACCTTCATTTACTTCGGCCTTTATATATCTCGAGAGTGTCCCAGTGTTTGTTCATGGGACCTAGGCAGCCTTATTGGAGATTGAGTCATGTATCCTGGATGAGCCCCCAAATGCTCAGGTCCAGAGTAGAAGGACCAGACCAAACAGCTGAAATAGTTTAATACTTTAATCCGTCAGCAAACAAGACCCCCACATTGGCCAACCAGAGACACCTCCTGAGGGATATGAGTCCCGGCCAAGGTCATGAGAAAGATTATATAAGGAAAGGATACAGGGAGGTTTCAGCTTTCTGATGATTTTTAAAAGGATTGGCTATTATCTAAGGTTACCTTCCTACTGCTCCCTTGTTCCTCCCTGATAGGCTACTTGGTCTGGCCAGGTAGCTTGGGGTGGTGTCTATGGAAATTGGCTTGTATGAAAACCTACATTATGTGTTTGTTACTAAAAGGTGTCTCTCCCTGCTCAGAACGTAAGAAGCTTCTAGGTGGTCTTTACAAAATGGTGTCCCTTCTTGTTCAGAACTCAAATCCCAATATGCATGAGCCCATTTCAGTTGTTATTATCATATTAACTTATACTTATAATGACTTACTCATATAGATATATTATAATTAACTAAAACTCATATTTTATTCAAATACCCTCAGTGTTGATGAAAGTTGTTTTTATGTCTCTAAAACACTTCCAGCATCCATGTAGGGGCAAATTGAAAAATTTCATCTTTTCGTGTAGCTGAGTAGTATTCTGTTCATTTATATACATATATAAATGTATATATGTATATAAATATATATGTATATTTTATTTACTCATCATTTTGTATATATACAAAATGTATATGTACATATATACACAACAATTTTTATCTACTTATTTGTTTTGGGGCACTTGGATTGTTTCAGATAATGCTATTGTAATGCATCTTTTGTTTTTTAGTAGTACTATCTTTTAACATAGAAGATACTGAAGCAGGCAGGCAGCTAGAACAGGGAAAGCAACAGCAATGAGTTCTTAGGATGTAATATAAGTTCTTGGAACATGATAAAATTCAAAGCAGAATTTGGAGAAGTCACTCTGTCATTGATAAGGGTGTTGTGTGGTGCTACTCCAAAGCTGGCCCAGAGAAAATTGTACCCACACACTGACAGAAGCTCCAGCAGAAAGAAAACTCAGGAAAAGAATATCATCAAAGCTCATCAACTCCCCATTGACAGCCACCCTAGCAATGGGACTCTTGCTTGCGTGGAGAACCCCAGTTGGGGCAGGTTGGAAAAATCTTATAAAAATTAATTTAGAACAAAGCAAATGCACAAGTGTGCTCCATGGCCTCATGTGTCTACATATGTTGCCTGGGTAGTGGGTTCCTGAACACATGTTACCACATCTCCCTTTCTGAGATAGGAAATCTCCCCTTCTCTATCACTTTGTTTCTCTCTCTCTCTCTCTTTTTTAGACACTTTGATTTAAAGTACAGTACACATTTCCTGATACTAATATCCCTAGTTTCCCTCCCATCATTTCCCTTGCCGGCGTTAGGAAAAAACATTTTACTTCTCTCTTTTCTCTCCCTTTCTCTCTCTCTTTCCTTTTGTGGCACTATGGTTTGCATGATTGTTAATGAAAGGGTATCATGCATGTATGTTTCTGTATCTCCTTTTAGTACCCAGTTCTTATTCAGAGTGATCAGTTCCAAATATGGTTGTCATAGTAGAACCTTCTCTATTCTAACTTTTAACTTCTAACTTCTAATTTCTAACTTCTAAGCACAATTATTGACTTCCTAGTAGACAATACTATTCTGAGACATGTACTGGGGCTCTGTCTGGAGAAGCTCTTCTTCTCTCTTGAGAACATTACTTTTACTGATCCTCTCCTTCCCTTTCCTCATAATTTCTAAATAGAACCTGTGAGGGAAGGCTATAGACCTGAAAGTCCTGTGTAGGTTTAGGACTGATATTTCTTTCTGTGAAAAAAAAAAAGCAATTTGTCATTCCAGCTTAAATCCCAGTGCTCCCTGAGAAAAATCTGTTTGATTGTGGGGATTAAGCTTTGTCCAGGATAGACCAAGTAAAAGTCGGTGTGTCAGGTGTGGCTTGATGACTGCCTAGTGGGGCTAGCAGAGCTTGGTATTTGTGTTGTGAAGGGGTTTACTATATATTTCATCAGTCCAAGAACTACCCAGCTAACATCTGGGTGACAGAGCCTGGGAGAAAGAATGTAGTAGATTCTCTTCTCAGGGCTCCAGCCTCTTTCATTTCCATCTCACATATCATCCCAGGGGATACCCCACTATCATCAGTACTTTATATGCAAGGTTGTAGTCTTATGAAAAATATATAGTTGAAACATAGTCTTATGAAAAACATAAAAAAAGAAAAAAAGAAAAACATAACTTTTCATATATGAACAACATATATGATATGTATTATAAATATATATTGATAATAAACAAGTATCTTGTATATTATCATAATATCTTGTATCTTATAGTATCTTGTATCTTGTTTATTATTATCTGAAAATAATTTTCTTAAATATGGTATATTTTAAAAGTCATATTTAATGGGATTAGCAATAGATTTGGAGGCTTCTCTTGGAAAGTAATGAATAAGTCAATTCCAAGTACCTTTCATAGTATATGTGTATCTTACAGCTTATCTGGGCTCTGTGCCTGAATCCCATTGAATCCTCAGAGTGCTACCAGTGGCAGATGTAATACATAGAAGCAAGAGTAGTGTTCTCCAGGCATAGAAGTGAGGAAGAGATAGGTGAGAGTCTCAAGTCTTATCTTGGTCACTAAAAGAATGTAGGATTGATGAAAGATTGGCAGGAGTTGCTGTACAATATAGAACATGTCACACCAATTATGCCACACCAATGGGAAATGATCCTTGCCACAAAATCTTGGGAAGTCTTAGGCTGGAGCAAATTTGGAGAAAGGAACTTGGTATTTGAAGGCAAAGAAAAATTAATCCTAATTATTTAGGTGTTCCATCCCTTGCCTTTATCACAGAAAAAAATAATTTCAGAAAAGGGAAAAGTAGTGGTTAGGTAAGTCTATTTGAAAAATAGGAGGTGAGATAAAGAGAATGATTTACTCAAGAAGTCTTCACCAGAATCAAGATAACCAAATAAGTACATCATGTAGAGATGTAGAAGATGGCCCAAATGGGGATATATAGGTCTTTGTTTATGTCAAGTTAATTTGTATATTGTTTCCCCAAACTGTCCCCAAAATCCTATTGCAAGGGTGTTGTCAAAGAGAAAGATGTAGAGTTTGTTCCTGCATTTATTTTTTTCAGGGGTCCAGACAATGCCTTGGACCTCAAAGTTTGCATCTTAATGGTTGCTACAATCCTCTGACTTAATCAGCTAGGACCTGTGTTTTACAGACTATCATGCCTTTGAGCTAGTTTTGCTTGGAGACATTGTGTCTTTTCCAGTACTCATTACCAAGGCACCACATATCCTGCCTGTTTTCTTAATATTTTCTGAGCTGATATACATGTATGTATGTATGTATATATATATATATATATATATATATATATATATATAAAGTTGTGCTGATAAATATACAGTTATCAGTAATTACTTCTCCAAACAAAGGCATTTTTCTAAATTCTCTTCCTCTTTTATCTGATTGAAAGACATTTGAAAATACTCTTTTCTGTTATACAGTACTCTATATTTTTCCTTTGTTTTTTTTTTTTTTATTTAGGAAATGTGGTGTAATCCCTGATAGTTGGCTTTTGTTTTTTCTCAGGCAGATACCTAACAAGCTTTGATGTTAAGGCATCCACTTCAAAGAGGGCTAGCTCAATTTAAAAAAAAATTGCTTGTATTGTGACAGCTATCCAACTGAGGTGGAAGAGGAACAGGAGAGAGCCTGATAATGTAAATTGGATCATTCACTGTGTCTCCAGGAAAGAAATAGCTCAAAGGCATGAGGCCTTTGAGATAAAAGCTTTTAAGGAGCTCAGAAAACTGACATGCAGAATTCTAGAACTCTGGACCTCCTGAGAGAGAGAGATCCCAATGATGGAACAAAGCCTATATTTAGAATATCGAAAGAAACTTGTGAAATAATGGGGGAGGGGGCAAGGGCTCTCTTGGGTGGCCTTAAGAAAGGACAGAACCACTAGCATGGACTCCAAGCCACAGGAGTCAATAACAATGAAATTATGAGACCCTCAACTTTAACAACCAAACTTCGCTTGTTATAATGACAGGCTGGGAGTGGCATAAAGGAGGACCATGGGGTAATGGGATGATTTCTGGGCACATTGTTGGAGAAAGGTGGTGGGTGGGATTGGTGCTAAAACATTGTATATCTGAAACCAAACTGTGAATAAATTTATAAATCACATTGCTTTAAATAAAATATATCTTTATTTAGAAAAAGAAGTAACAGTATCAAACTCTCACAACTGATGGTGAACTTGAAAGGTGGCAGAATAGAAGAGGCAGAGGCAGACATATTTGGCCAAGTGGAGGCGCTCCAAAGCCTGGCTGCCAAAGTTGAACCCACCTGCAACCTATAGCCTGTAGTCTGTAGCAGCTTCAAAGAGCTCACACCTGGTGGGAAAAGGTTTAGGGGTTAGGAAAGGTATATACTGCCATGTCCTTAGTTAGGTTGTAACTTTTCCATTGATCCTGCAAACAGGTCAGTTGGGGTCTCTCCTTGGTCAGTGTTTATGACTTAGTAGTCTGAACATATGTCCTGTTTTCCTTCCTGGCTCCAGCCTTTATTTGGTCTTTAATCATGAAGGGTCCATCTCCTAGTGTAACTGGAAGCTACCTGAGAAACAATCCCTGCAAGTCTTACAGAACTAGCAATAATCTTTGTGGGCAGTTTAGAAAAAAATGTATATAAAGTAACTTGACAGGGTCAACGGTATGTGTTTCACCATTTGAAATACAGAACCTTGTTGCATTTCCTTTCTGTTCACTCACATCTCTTCCTGAGATACAGATTTCTCTTTTCGTTTGTTTGTTTTTAGTTTGGGGCCACACCTGGCGGCGCTCAGGGGTTACTCCTGGCTCTGTGATCAGAAATTGCGCCTGGCAGGCACAGGGGACTATATGGGATGCTGGTATTCAAACCCCCATTGGTCCTGGGTCGGCCGCTTGCAAGGCAGAGGGCCTACCGCTGTGCTATCTCTCTGGCCGGCAGACTTCTTTTCGTCTTTGAACTAAATCTCATTCTTAGGGATTTTGTAGTACTTACATTTGGAACATATATTTGGTTCTTTCTGCTTTGAAGAACAATGCATTCTTCTTTTGTTAAAGTCTGGAACTCAAGATCCACCACTCAAAAGACCACCAGGAAGACAGGCAGTAATGTAAATGCAAAGTAGTTTATTCCAAAATGCTGCGTTCAACATCTCCAAAGAAATGAGGACCCCAAGAATGGTTTATACAGCCATTTTAAAGGGCAACAAGGGCTTGTTTAGGGGATCCCCATATCTGAGTATTGATCTTTTAAAAATCATCGGTTCTAAATACAAGGTTGGGTCAGGATTGGTTGTAGTCAGATATATCATCAGTCAAACCATTATGGTGGGCTGTCAGCTCAGTGAGGGGTGATTAGGTATCTCCAGATTCAGGGTGTGGCGTCATCTGGCTATCTGTCCACTGCTTTCTGGCCTTCGATATCTGATGAGGAGGCCAATTCCTTGAATATATTCATAGGGCCCGGTTCGAGAAACTAGCTATTCTTCTGGCCTAGACTTTCTAGACCTCAATTCCAATAGAAACCCAAACCTCCAATCTCTATCGTTTTACTTTTTTTCTACCTATTACCTTAAGAGACCCAGTATATAATTAATTTCTGGTGTGTTATGTTATAAAGTTCTATTTATTGCTGGTGGTGATGATTGAAGTACATTTTGCAATCTCAATAAAACTCACAAGGGCCAATCTGGTTATATTACTGTTTTCAAAGGGGAAATATATCTGTACTCAATTTCTGGGTAACAAAATTTTAATCAGCAAGTTGACACCAACATAAAATAGAATGTTTTTATGAACTTCAAGCTCATAGATTCTTTTCTTACTCTGATTTAAAAATTTAGAAATCTATAAAACAATCATCATTTTGTTTCAGTGCTTTTTATTTACAGGAGTACTTTTACTTTTTCTTAAAATTGAAACTGGGCTCAAAGAAAAGTTACCTAGTCAAGCTGAACTCGCCTTCACCTTTCCCCAAAACTTAAAAAAATGGGACCAGAGCAATAGCACAGGGCATTTGCCTTGCATGCAGCAGACCAGGGTTCCATATCCAGCATTCCATAAGTTTCCCAGAGCCGGTCAGGAGTATTTTTGAATGCAGAGCCAGTAGTAACCTCTGAGAGCTCCCAGATATGGCCCCCAAATTAAAAACAAACTAAAACAAACAATTCAGAGATCATTCCTCCTGCTATTGTTGACTAAATATTAAAAACAAAACAAAACAACAACAACCCACCATATATCTTAGGACTGTGCAAATGGACATACAAATACATTGTGGATCTGAGTTCCATCTTTCATCCTGCTGGTTTGTTATTAGTAAAGGTCATCTCTGATCTGGTAACGTTTCTCTCAATTGGATGCCTAAACAGCAATGGAACTGGGCCTTTATAACTTTATAACTAGAGATTTTCTGTTATATTTCTATCTGTCTTTGAATGTCACCTGTGATTTTCTAGAGTCCTTTACATGCTATTCAGATATTGAAAATTCTTCTTTGTGATAACAACTGTTAAACACATTTTTTCATGAAGGAACTTCCCCAGTGATGTTAAAGTTCTGATGATCTTTCATAGAGATCTAATGGTCCTTGATGCATAGCCCTGTAACAGGATGCTATGGTAAAGTATTAAGTGCTACAAGTACCATCATTTGTGGAGCTCTGTAGAGTACAGTACTGAATATTGAACTGAGTACCTAGCATATTCTATTCCTTTGAACCATTTCCCCTTCTCTTGGTTTAATGTTTGAATCTGCATCTGACACTTGCATTTTTCTTGTGTTAGTTTTCTATAACCCTTGTCATTTGCTACCCACGTGTAGAAGTGGACTCTGCAAAAATACTCAGAATATGCTGTTTTACTGGATTGGAAATATTTCTACCTATAAGACTCAAAACTTCCTCACAATAACCATATTGTTGCCATTATGGAATGCATATGGTGATTTTTGTTCCTAGCCATGCTTATATAAAAGTATAATTAGTGCATTTATTTGTTTTAGCTTTGTTTTAGTAAATATTAAATCTGAAGGGATGACTAAAGCTCTGAACTTGTGGCTACATTGTTTGAAGTCTTGGTACTGTATGACTTATATACATGGATTGTATTAGTTGTATACTGTATAACTTGTACCTGGATTCTGGGGTAAGTACTATCTTATTTCATACTGGAGCTTTAAATTACAGCATTCACTTTTAAGAATTTAGTGTCAATCATACATTTCAGCATTGCAGCACTTCACATAGTTGTAGAAATTAATTTATTGCTTCTGTAATAAAACTTGTTTAAAGAGAGAGTAGCGACCAGGATAAATTATTAACATATGTTTATATATATTATTTATATATAATTCATATATGCTGATTATTGTTTTGAATAAATCTAAATCTCTGAATCTAAACATGATTTCAAATGTTTTAGAATATTTTTCTACAATAAATAAGGTGATACTTTGCTTTAAATTAGAAGTTGTTTGTGGAATTCATTTGGCCTACCTGAACAATACAATATATCATTCTAAAGATGGGCTACTTAATCTCAAAAAATACTTAGCAAAGATTACTCAAGATAATATTCATACTTTGGGGCTAGAGCAGTGAGTAATAAAGCCCTTACCTTGGACTCATACAACTAGAGTTCAATACCTGGCACATATATATGATTCTTGAGCATAGATCAGGAGTAAGCCCTGAGTATAACCAAATGTTGCCAACGCAGACCCCCAAAAACCAACAAAGCCAAAAAAAAGAGCTCATACTCTGCTCTCAATTTATTGGCTATGATTAGTCAAAAATGTCTACTTTCCTAATGTATTTTCTTAGAATAGACAAGAGCTCTACAGTACTATCCACAAGAGTAGGTTAAAGTGCTAGACTGGTATCTAATGTTATTATGTTGTAAATTTAATGATAATGAAAATAAAATTTATGAGTTGTAAAACATGAATTTCTATAAAGTTGTTTAGATGCCTTATAATTAATAAAACACACTCTTACGTTTATGCAATAAAAGCTTATGCAAATAAAGCTTTTCTAAGTACTTAGAATCAAAAAATTTATGAAAAAATTTTATTTATCATCGAAAGAAATTAAATTGATAAGATGGTACTAAGGGCAATTACACAAAATTACTCATTTTCAATTACAAGTTGTATTTGATGATCACATATGTAATGTTAATAATTCTGGAAGTGTGGGTTCCTGTTGTCATGTGAGGTAATAATTCATGTAGACATTCATGAATTATTCATTTAGACTTTTAAACATCTAAAAATATCTTCAAATAAAGGCTTATCATTCAGAAATATCAACAAGTATATTTTTCAGTAATAAATAACTATTAGAATATGTGTGTCTGGCATTTTAGAGTTAGGAGATTATGTATCATAGTAAGTTTGAACTGATATTGGCCACTTGAAAGCAAGGTCTTTACATCTGTATTTTCTCTCCAGCCCTTAAAAAACATGTTTTTATTGTTGATTTTGAGTCACAACCAGCTGTGCTCAGGGTTGTGTACACAACTTCTGGCTCTGCAAACAGAAATCTCTCCTGGCAATATTCTGGGGACCATATGGAATGTTGGGGATTAAACGCAGATTGGCCTCATATTAAGCAAATGTCCAATACACTGAACTATTATTCCAACCCTTAAAAGACATTTTAATGTTGACATTTGTGATTAAAATAACTAAATAAATAGAATTTGCTTAAGTTTGCATTACTCAAATTTCTCAGTTCTTTTATTTTTAATCAGGTCTTTTAAAATATATTTTTTTTAACTTAATTTTGTGTTTATTTTTTAAATTAAATGAAATGAAAAGTCAATAGTCATGAGAATTATATGGGAAAAACCTCTTCTTTTTAAAAGTGTAATGCTTTATTATTTCTTACTTTTTTGATGGGAGTCACAGCCGGCTGTGCTCAGGGGTTACTCCTGGCTCTATGCTCAGAAATTGCTCCTGGCAGGCTCGGGGGACCATATGGGATGCTGAAATTCGAACCACCATTCTTCTGCATGCTAGGCAAACGCCTTACCTCCATGCTATCTCTCTGGCCCCACTTTATTATTTCTACATATTTGTAGAAGTTTAAATTTATCATTTAAATTTCAAAGCAATTTGGTATATAGAGTAGTATAATCTTAGTTTAAATAAAACAATAATAGTCTCAGAAGAGTTAAAAATATTTTATATTTACTAAACCAAATTTAAGCCTAGAATTGCATTTTTATTCAGACCTGAATTTCTCCTTGGAATATTTTAATATGCAATAAATATAAATTGTTCCAAGTCACTTGTACTTATATAAATCATTTATTGATTTAAATTGTTTATTCATAAAAATAAATAAAAGGATATAGAAAAATCACTGTGTAGGTTTTATTATCCATAAACCTACCAGATAATTCAGCAAGATAAAATGAAAAAAAACAATAAAAAGAGAAATATTTATCTTTTTTGTCTGTTTATTTTGAGAAAGGCTCACTCAATGGCTACCAAGAGCTATTCCTGGTTTTGTGTTCAGAAGTGTCCTCTGGCAGACTCAGGGGACCATATATTGTGCCAGGAGATTTAAACCAGGTTTATCATATCCAATGTTGTTACATGCAAGCCAAATGTCTTACCTTCTAAACTATATACCCCAATTCTTTTTATCATATTTCTTTAATTTGGGAGTGGGTTTGCAGTACTGATACTGGCAGTACTGAGGGTTTACTACTAGCTCTACACTCAAGGATCACTTCTGATAAACTATAGGGATCATATGTGCTGCATATTGTAGAACAGCCAGGGAAAGACCTTATATGTACTGTTGTTCTGACCTCTCTATCATATCTTTAAAAAAACATCCTCGGGCTGGAGCGGTGATGCAAGTGGTAGGGTATCTACTGTGCACCTGCTAACTAGGATGAACCACGATTCGATCCCCAGTGTCCCATATGGTCTTCTAAGCCAGGAGCGATTTCTGAGTGCATAGCCAGGAGTAACCCCTGAGGGTCACATGGTGTGATCCCAAAACAAAACAAAACAAATATCCTCAATATGTATTTTTTATTTAATTTTTTTATTGTGGGCTAGTATGCACACTTCATTTTTTCCCTCTTCTTCCTCCTCCTCCTCTTCTTCCTCCACCTCCTCCTCTTCTTCTTCTTCTTCTTCTTCTTCTTCTTCTTCTTCTTCTTCTTCTTCTTCTTCTTCTTCTTCTTCTCATTATTATTATTATTAATATTATCAAAATCAGTAACATTTACCATAAATCCACTATTTTTTACCAAGGTCTAATGACCATCAATATATACAAGATGACACTTAGATATGACAATATTCCAATACAACCCAGTGGAATTAATTTTATCCAGACGGTTGAAATAATACTTAAGGAAGTCATACTTCTTCAGTCTTTTATAGTTCCCAGACATTTTATCTTTGTGAAGACAGTTTTTTCAGCTGATAGTATTCAATCTACTAATTATATAAAAGCTTTCTTTTACTAAGTAGCTATGCTTCACGCACTATTAAATACTTAATAGCACTTTATAACTGTCTAACAGATAATGAATAATTCTCCAGGGAGCAATATATTATTTTATGTCATTGCTCAATCTTTCCTGTCAGAGAACAAAATGTCACAAATGAACTTGAAAAAAAATTAATTCATTATATGGAAATTTTTCTGGGTTAACTTTATGTTTGCAAATCACATTATTTAAGACATTTGTCTGAGAAGACAATACCTTTAAAACAAAAGGGTTAAAAACTATTTTATATTAAAATGAATAATTAAGTCTAAGCAGCATCTTAAGAATTCTAACTTTTGAAATATGTAATTAATCTTTATTTCCTGAGTTTAGTTTTTAATATTTTACTAGCTAAAAATGCTTGACATGCAGATCTTCCTCAATCTTCAATGTTAACATAGTTAACATAATTACATTATGAAAGAAATAGAAAAGGGGATAATGTGCTTATCTTGCTTTTGGCTTGTCAAAGTCTGCTTCATCTGGCATCATAATGTTCTTCAAGCATTGATGAGTGCAGCTCCAAGCACCTCCAGAATAACAGAGGAAATCTCTGTCACTGAATAGCCCAAGTAGCACCGAGTCTTTGGGATTTATTACTGAATCAACATCCTGGGTACCCACAGATCTTCTGATTACTGAATGAGATGTTCCTCAAAAAACTTTATATAACCTAACATCTGCAAAACTCAGTTAACATAAATGTATTTTATAATAACATTGACTTTCCCATGTAATTAATTAATTTGGCTTGTAGGAAAATGGATTTTCCTGAGCTTGTGAGTTCTTCAAAGTAATATGAAAGATTTGTAAACAAAACTCCATGGACACCATAATTCATCCTTCCCAATGGGTCTATCTGTGAGTGTATAAAGTCTTGTTCCATCCCTCATTGTCTACATTCTGCATAAATTACCTGGCTAGTCTTATCTCCATCCAGTGTACACTTTCCTAGTCTGAAATGGTGTCCCTGAACCTTTTTCCAAACTAACCCCAACATTATCCAGTCCTTGATTTTATTAATCTCCAGCCAGCCATCTGTGCATATGACCACTATCTTATTTTGTTGTCTGTTTGAGTCGACTCTAGGAGCTTTGCCACTCACCCTGTCATCAGTGTGGATCTGTGACTCCCCCATCTTCTACCCCCACTGATCCTGCAGACTGCCTGTAAAAGTGAAAAGTGTAAAAGGGTAGAAGTGTTAAAGGAGAGAAATAAGGATCAAGAGAAGAAACTGGCCTTTCTGGGGGCTTCCTTTTATTTGCTGCTATCTCCCACCTCCAGCCATCTCATCATCCGTATTGACTGGCTACCTTTTCTGTGGGAGAGTTTTTCAGTGACTGGCTACAATCACCTGGTCTTCACTCTTCCACTCATGTTGTAATAAAGAGGTATTAAAATTGTAAAAATAGTAAAATATTGTGGCTGAATCCATGTTAAAAGTGAAAGCTGCATATTTCCAAGCCAAGAAAAAGAAATCCAAAGCACATTTTCATTGAAAAAATAGTAGTTCATGCCACCATAAACTTACAAAATTATAACTAATCAAATAGGTCTGAAATATTTTGAAATATTTTTTTGTTTTGAGCCACACCTGGTGGTGTTGAGTGGCTCTGATATCAGGCCTTATTCCCAGAAGGGATCAGATGCTAGGGGTCAAGCCAGATAGGAACATTCTATAGTACCCTAACTGCTATGATTGTTTTTAACTTTTTTAATTATCAACACTATCTTAGAGCCATAGACTATTTATGAGAGACCATGATATTTAATGTAGTTTATTGATCAATCAGAGTTTCTCAGTTTATTTCAAATTTATGAAATAACCATAAATCAATACTGATATAAAAGAAGACTGAGGAGAATGAGAATGAGAAAAATGACACAGTATAGATAGAAAAGAAAGAAGAAAATAATGAAAAATAGAAAGAATGAAATTAAAATGATATATTCTGTGTTTTTTGGGGGGTGGGTCATACATAGCAATGTTCATAACTTTGTGTTCATGGATTATTCCTGGTTGACTCATGGGACCACTTGGGGGCACTAGGAATTAAATCCATGCAAGGTTCTTGCCTTACCAACAAACTATCTTTCTGGTCCCAGATCATTTTTGCAGTGCATTTTTTTTTATCTAAGTAAGAATTTAGATTATCTCTTTATTTTAATTTTTTGGGGGGGGAGCAAACATATAACAGGTTGAGGGATTAGTCTTGGATCTATGTTCAAGGATCATTCCTTATCACTCCTGACCAAATGTGCTGCTGTGAATCAAACCATGGCAAGCCTTGTGCAAGGCAATTCATTATCTCATTTATAGTTCATTGCCAAAGCAAGATATACTTTTAACATAACCTCCTCTGCCTTCCATTTTCTCCACAACTTACATTCAGATGTCAAGAGATACTATATTAATTATTGTTTTAGTATCATGAATGCAATGTCTGGGATTTAGTACATATACTGAATGTTATATTTGTAATTATAAGAGATTTTTAACATCTTCTCATGTGAATGCCTATTCAGATTCTCTTTATTTTTATACCCATTTTTAGTCGTTTTAAAAGATATTTTGCTTTGGAAATTATCCCTCTAAGAAAAACTAGCTTAGATATATTTGTGATGGTTTACAACATGGTTATCAAACAGGAAACATTCCACTAGAATAGATCATTACCTTGACTTCAGAGCTACATATTAAAGGTGTTTGCTGATTTTTTTTACCCTATGGCCATAGCTTCATAAAAAAAATGCCAGCCTTTATTTTTAAATGTGCCTATTAACTAAAAAACAATGGCTTAGGTTGGAAGCCTGGGGACAAAGTGGATATTGTACTCATTAAATGGCCAGGTGGTCTCTTTGCTTTGAGCTATACAGGACTATCTATTGCTTAGACAGTCACTGTTTGATTCAATCTATGACTAATCTTGAGGGTTGAAGAATTGGTTTGACAGTGATTAGATTCACTTTGTGTGTGTGTGTGTGTGTGTGTGTGTGTATACACATATATATGTATATATATGTACACATACATATCAACTCCTATTGGTTAGATGGTGTGGAAATACATTCCCACATTTAGTAACACATTTTTCTCTTTTGATGCATGTTTCTTTCATTGTGCATAATCTAGTTTGATATTGTCTCATTTATTTGTTCTTTTTCCTTTGATTGGAATCCAGTCCCCAATCACATCTCTGAAACAAAGAACAAATGTGTATTGGCTATGCTTTTTCTATTTTATTGCTTCAGGTCGTATATCCAAATATTCAATGTAATTTAAATAAATGTTTTGTTGCAGGCAAATAGGAGGGCCTTCGTAATGAGTTTATGGGAAATAATAAATCTTAATTTATTTCCTAATCCAAAAGTAGCCCAAAGACATAAGAAATCTTTTCCTTTAATATGTGAGAAACTGAGCTCTTTGGAAACTGAGAAGCTGAGGCAGCACCCAGAGAAGGGAGGGCCCCTCAGAAAAGAGAAACTACAGGAGATTCCAAAGTTGTGAATAAAAATACGAAAAGATGGAGCCAGAGCATTAGCACAGTGGTAGGGTATTTACCTTGCACCCAGCCAACTCCAGATGACCTGTGTTCGATTCCTGGTATCCCATTTGGTTCCCTGAGCCTGGTTTTTTTTTTTTTTTTTTTTCCAATACCATGCTGTTTTAGTTTCTTTGTAGTATAGTTTGAAATGAGAGAACAGCAACAGCATATTACCATGTTTAGCTTTTTTCCTAAGGTTTTTTTTTTTTTTTTTTTTTTTTTTTTTGCTATTTAAGATCTTCTGCAGCTCCAAATAAGTTTGTATAAAATGACAAAAACATCAAGTTTTGGAGAACACATGAAGAGTAAGTAACCTGGAATATAAACTGCTACGCTATGGAATGCAGTATAGGTATGTTTCCTATAAAATAGTAATAAAATATGATCCAGTTTTCCTGCTTCAGATTATTTACTCACTAAATACAATTACACTAATTTTAAGATATATACTTCAAGTTTACTGCAGCATTGTTTATAGGTAATAAACAGAACAAAAAGTGATTATTATATATAAAATAAGTAAAGAAATATGTCTTGTATAAAAACTTAATGCTATTAAGGTACAAAAGAAATAAAATCCTGCCATTTTAACAACATAAATGGAGCTAGAGAATATTATGTTTTGTGAAATTAGCCAGATGGAAAAAGATAAGCACCATATGATTTAATTCAAATGTGTTATATAAAGAAAATAAATATATATGCAAAAATAGAAACAAACACTGGAAAGGATGATAATAAACTGAGACAAAGAAGATGCACATATAAAAAAGAAGATGAAACATATAATTATATAAAATAATAAAATTATAAATATAAAGGGATTTCATTCACTGATTTGGGTATAAATAGCATTTTCTGTATGAAAAGAAAAGAAAACAAACATATTTATTTAAAAGAAAGAACCAGCAATTTTAGGAAAAACAGTTTTATGTGGTTGATTTATTCAATTTTTAAAATATTTTTTTAATTTAAGCACTGTGGTTACAAATGTGTTCATAGTTGGTTTTCAGCCATACAGTGTATACTACCCTTTAGCAATGCAACCTTTCCACCACCGATACCCCCCATAGCCTTCTTCCCCTACCCCTACCTGTCTCTGGGACAGGTATTTCACTTCTCTTTTTTTTTTTTTTTTTACTATCATTGTCATGATAGTTGTCTCCTCTTTGTAGTTAGTTTATATCATAGGTCAGTCTTCCTGGCCCTCACTCTATTTTCTCTGGATATTATTACTGACTTCTCTTTTACTTATATCCCACAGATGATTGAGACTATTCTATATTTATCCCTCTCCCTCTGACTTATGTATTTCATGCAGAATAGTATTCTCCATATTCATCCATGTATAGGCAAATTTTATTATTTTATTTTTCCTAATAGCTGCATAGTTTTCCATTGTATAGATGTACTACAGTTGCTTTTTGCCATTCATCTGTTGTTTGGCACCTGAGTTGATTCCAGATTATTGTAAATAGTGCTGCAGTGAATATAGGAGTGCAAAGGTTATTTTTGATTTGTGTTTTTTGTGTTCCTAAGGCATATCTCTATAAGTGGTATTGTTGAATCACATAGGAGCTCAATTTTCAGGTTTTTTTTTTTTTTTTGAGAAATATCCATATTGATTTCCAGAAAGGCTAGACTAAATGATATTCCCACCAGCAGTGAATGAGTGCCTTTCTCCCCACATCCACACCAGCACTGGCTGTTCTTGTTTTTTTTTTTTTTGTGATGTGAGATGATATCTCACTGGCATTTTTATTTGTATCTTCCTGATAATTAGTGATGTAGAATGTTTTTTTTCATGTGCCTTTTGGACATCTGTATTTTTTCTTTGAAGAATATCTATTCATTTCTTCTTCCCATATTTTTGATGGTGTTATATGGTTTTTCCTTGTTAAGTTCTGCAGTACTTTTTATTTCTTAGATATTTGCCCTCTTATAAGATGGGTATTGTATGAATAGTCTAGCCCAATCTATGGATAGCTTTTATATCCTAGTCACTGTTTCCTTTGAAGTACAATGGCTTCTCAGTTTAATGTAGTCTTGTCTGTTTATATTTGCTTCCATTTACTTGGAAAGTGGTGTTTCCTCCTTGAAGATGACTTAGATTCAATATCATAGAGTATTTTGCCTACCTTTTTTTCTATATATCTTATAGTTTCAGGCCTGATATCACGGTCTTTAGTCTATTTTGATTAGACCTTTGTGCATGGTGTTAAATAGAGGTCTGAGTATGTGATCTAGCTTAATATCTCACTTTTTTTTTCCTATCAGGTCAGGGAGAGACCTACATGGAATGAAGGAATGTTTCACAGGAAGAAGATCTGAGTTTTTTTCTCAGCACCTCCTGGTTTCCTGAACACCAATAGGTGTTAACCTAAGACAAAGAGCTAGGAATGGCTTCTAACCTCTGTCAGATGTGGTCCCCATGAAACAAAGCTAATTTTTCTCTTCAAATTTATCTTTTAAGACAGTTGGTTTAGTATTTTTGAATATGGTATTTCAGAATTTTTTTTTTGTTTTTGGCTCACACCCAGCAATACTCAGGGGTTACCCTTGGCTCTGTGCTCAGAAATTGCTCCTGGCAGGCTCAGGGAACCATACAAGATGCCTGGAATCAAACCGGGGTCCATCCTATGTTGGTCGCATGCAAGGCAAACACCCTACCACTATGCTATCACTCCAGCCCCTTGTTTGTATTTTTGACATTTAACATTGTAAATAAAATCACATCTAGAAAATGATTTTATTGAGATAGCCAAAATATTTATTTAAAGAAGTCATTTCAGTTCATCAGTTATATCTCTTATTGGTATAAATTATTTTGCAAAGTTTGCAACTATATTTCTAGAATAAATAAATAAATTTAAAGTCACAGAACTTTAGATTAATAGAAAATATGACATTAAATTATATAGAAGGTTATCAGAGATGAAGGAGGTCATAAGGTGGTTAAAATTAGCAACTCTGTGGTTATAAAATAAGCATATTTTAGTGGTAATTATGTTGCAATATTCACAGATGTGACATAAACATTTAAAACTCACATATTTTTAACTTATTTTAATAAACATAATTAAAATCAAAAATTAACCTTTTAATAAACCTATCACAATTTTACTATATAGCCAAAATCTAGAAAATTAGGTTTTATTTTGTAAGTCCAGATTTGATATCCATTCCACAGAGAACAGAGAAGATGAACAGTCTGCTTATGCCTAAGGCAAAAGTTTATTACCAGCATGGTGGGGTCAACCACCTCCTAAGAAAATGGTGATCCCAGATAGGCTTGCAGGCCCCTTTTTTTAAATAAGGAATTTAGGGGATTCCCAACTCTGGGTAGATGATTTTTAAAACTATAGATTATTAGTACAAAATTGCATCAGAAAAATGACTAGAATTGATCATAGAATATATGTTGTATCAGTCAAATGGTTAGGGTGTGTTGTGGGCTCAGTGAGGTGAAATCATGAACTTCCATATCCAAGGTGTGTTGGTCAGCTCATTCTGACCAAGAGTGTGGTTGCCTTGTAGCCATCTGTCTATTGCTATATTTCCTAGTATGCACTCATATGTTCTGGTTCCAGAAAGTGCTATTTTTTCTGGGTCTAGTTTTAGTTTCTTAAAATTTGATCCTGCCATGGCTGTATTTACGTTTGGGTGTGAAAGCAAAAACAGGGTTAAGACAGCAGTTAAGTTCAAACCTTCTAACATTAAGCATAACCAGGGTACAGAAGCAAAGTAGCAGTTGATTCTAAACGTTTTTCTAACTTATATTTTAATATTCTCTTTTAACAATGTTATATGACTGACAATAAGGATATATTTTGGTATGTTGGGTTGTGTTCAATGAGCATACATATCCAAGTAATATCCAAGTAAAATTGGAAGACATGTGAATCTTTAGAGTGACAACTATTTCAGAGAAAATAATGTGTAGCAATTGACATATCTTCCTCTATAGTAAGAAGACAGAGGATCCAGTATCTTATAGTGTTATGTAAAAATTCTGGTGCTGTGAGTACCAGTAGAAGCAAGTTTTTATTTCTTAGCCAGAAATTGTGTTTTTTAATTCTGCATGTCTAAGTCAACAACAAATGGATTTTAAAAATTTAGGTATGGGTTGAAATGTAGGAACAAGATAGTGGAATAGGTACAAGCATTTTATTATTTTCCATGAACAGATGAACAACAAATAGAATAATTTAAACAAAAACTGACCTAAAACTTGATGAATAGAACTTCCACAGCAATAAAGAAGGGGGAAAATCAGACACTTAGAAGACATACAGACACCTTTCAAAGAAAGAAATTCCAGTCTGGGCAATGGGGTATCCAGAAAAGACTATAAAAGTATGAAATTTTACCATGGAGAGGAAAACAAGATGCCTTTGTGTCAAATAACAATTCTCACCATCTGATCCTCTGCTTACTTAATGAAAAAGTACTTATAAATATATCCTGAATATTTGTTGTGTCACTGGGGAAAGTTTTATGTTTCCATGGATTGTTCTGAGGCTGAATAAATGAACAAATGAACATCATACAGGTTATTTGGAAAAAAGATCCAATTTAATAATAGATACCTACACGCATAAATATGTATAAAGAATTTACATTGATGCAAATTTTAGAGTAAAATGAAGGTAAACCATGGATTTTTGAGATGAAAAAGAACATGATGAAAAAAGGAATATACTATAATAAAAAGAGATTACTTTAATGACAGAATCTTTGGGTGTTTGTCCTGACTTAAATATTATTTCTCTAATAATCAGCAGTTTCTAGGCTAGGTAGTATGCATTATTGCCATAACAATAACTGTTTAAATTAGGAAAACATGTGTATAAAATTTAGTTCAATTATTGCCTAGCCTTTTGTACAGTGGGATTTAAGGAGCAGTAGATACAAAGTGTTAATGTGTACAGTGTTTCTGTAATGTAAAATTAATTGTGATGATAGTACAACTTGAAAAGAATGCTAAAATTAAACTAGTTGTGTACTTGTTTGTAAATATATTCATTGAACTGTTAAAGTCAATATGATTTAGCACACTAAAAATATTAAGAAAAAAATGGGCATCTAGGAAAGATGGAAAAATTTTCATCATCATTTATTAAAAAGAAAATAGTAACAATACTAAAATTGGAAATAGTTATCACACTTAAACCTATAGTCAACTTCAGACCTAACTGAAACAGACTATCTCCTCTCAATAATAAAAAGCAATAAGAACACCATATTTTCTAGTGTATAAGGCAACTTTTTAATACATGAAAAACGTCTTAAAAGTCGTGGGTTGTTTTATACGCCAGTATACCGCATGCTGAAACTTACTCCAGCTTCAGGGACGAGTGATCTGCCCCTTTTTACCGCTGCATCCCATCCAGCTGCGAAAGCGTCATCACTCAGTCCTCTGCTTGTCCTGATTCATCTTTCAGGGAACACAGAGGAGCTGAGTTTCTGAGCTCCACATCCCATCCAGCCGCCAGGTATGCAGATTTCCAGTGCTCAATCCTCTCTGTTCAGCTTTTATACAACACAGAGGAGGCGCTCTGTCTTCCTCTAGCTGTCCTATTAATCACTGCACCCCAGCCACCTGCTCTTAAAGGAGCCCCTTCTCCCTGCTCTCAATGTAGATCACAATTGAAAAATCACAGTCACTCATTCCAAATCACAAATGTAAAATGATTGTTGGCACTACAAAGCCTAGCTTTATTAAACATATATGGTTAAACTTTGAGGGTTCTACTCTTTTTCTCCTGTTTTTTTTTTTTTTTTTTTTTCATTTCCATTTGGTGTGTGTTAAAAGAGAGGTAGTCTTATATGGTAAATATAGTCCAAACACTATATTTTAACAGAAAAAGTAGGGGTCATCTTATACGCCCAGTAATCTTATATGCCAGAAAATAAGGTATTATTTACCAATGAAATTCAACACTACATTAGAGATTTTAATACATGAAACTTTGGCTAGAAATAAAAACATGTGGTACAAGAACTGGTAAAATAAAATGGTGATAAAATTTTCATCAAATTTTGGGTGGCGCTAAGTTTACTGATTTGGTAATGCAAGTGATTCCTTGCGGGGAGTCTGATCTGCTTTTGGCCTATGAAAGGTGGGGCTTTCCTCAAAAGTGATGGTCCCGTCAGATTGCCACTGGCAATAGAGACAATACCTATTGAGGTGCATTTCTAGTCCTCTCAATTTACCACAATCTGCGAAGCTGTGGGGCAGGAAAAAAAAGCTGTATATCTGGGAGTCCTGAGTGAGCATTCGTTTTATCCATACCCTAAGTTTCATTCTAGTATCTTAATCTTTGCAGTTGAGAGTCCTTCTCAGGCTACTGGGGTTCATGTAGCATATTCCTCACATCCTCTACTTCTACTTCATTGCTCCATTGCAAACAGTTCTGAATCCTATTGGCTACAGATGCTTATAAATCCACTGCTGAATTTCTTTCCTGGGAAGACTGCTTTCATTTAGTAAGATTTTATTTATTTAGTTTTTTTATTTCAATCACTGTCAGTGATAGGGTTTTATAAATGTAACATTCCAGCACCACAGCCCAAATTAGAGCGACTTTCCCTCCCTCATTGTTTCAAGGTCTCTCTCTCCACTCCCTACCACCTGACTATCCTTCTTCTCTAGCCTTTCAGATCAAGTTAGGGTTCATTGTTAGAAAGATCACACAAAGCAATGAGCTGTGTATTAAATAATTTTATTATGCACAAATCATAAGTCAAGCAAGTGTTGGGTCCTGAAGTTGACCTGTTAGGGCTTTACCCTTCAGGAGGAGAGTGACCTAGGCCTTGGGTATGGGCTTCCTTCTATACTCTAAAATCACAGTTCTATAATTTTTTTTTGTGTGTGTGTGTTTTTGGGGTCACACCCGGCAGTGCTCAGGGGTTATTCCTGGCTCCAGGCTCAGAAATTGCTCCTGGCAGGCACGGGGCACCATATGGGACGCCGGGATTCGAACCGATGACCTCCTGCATGAAAGGCAAACGCCTTACCTCCATGCTATCTCTCCGGCCCCTGTTCTATAATTTTTTATTGCCTTTACAATGATTGTAAAATTCCACCTTGAGGGTACATTGTACATATTTTCTTGGGAACTTTCAGACTACCAATATCCATCTGCTTATTTGATAGACTGGTACTTTGTTTGAGATATGGTTGGGGAGTTTCAGAGTATGATTAGGGGTAACTGAGAGGTCAGTTCACACTGACCGCTTGCATAAAGTCCCATTTCAGAGGAATTAGGGGTTGACTGAGAAGTCAGTGTGTATAAAGTGGCTGATGTTTTAAGATGGCAGCATTTATCCTAAGTCTTATTTCAGGGTGGCCTTACAATTTCACTACCATATTAAACTCAGTTCTGTAAGTGTGTTTTTAGACTCTGTTGCTTTTAGACTTTTGTTAACCCCCCATATCTTATCCCCCATTTATGAAACATTTGAGAGAGATCATTCTGAATCTATCTGTTTCCTTATTTCTGGTTTTGCTCAGCACAATACCCTCTATTTCTATCCAAATAGCAGTCTCTGTGTGAAAATGTCTGTAGTTCTGTTATAGATTTCTTCTAACAGCTGAAATTTTTCTTTTTTCTGACCTCTAATTTTGGGGAAAGTATTTTTTATTTTTCTTATGTCTCATTCTTTACTAGAAAAAGGGCATCATCAACAAATAAAGTTGAGGTTAAGGTAAATACTTTTAATGTATAAAAATGAACATATGTCTTTTGGTCAGATTATAAGAGTGGATGAGTGAATTCAATGGGCAGTTGAACTCCACATGGAATGTAGTGACTTCAAAGTGTTCCAAAGATGGCATTTTACTGAACAGCCCTCTATGTGTAACACCACACTATGAAGGTTCTAGTGCCATCTCAGCACTACAAAAACCTTTCTATTTATTTATTCCCCTCTCTACTCATTTAAATCTGGCAACTATTATAGTTTTCACTGAGTTGAATAATTGGTTCTATTCTTTATGCAGGCTCATGTTTTGACTTTTTTTTATATTCCTCCAAGGAGTAAAAGCATTTAAAATTTCTTTACGGAGAATAATCACCTCAATTTAATACTGATAGTCATATATAAAAATCATTTAACAGTAGAGTATCATTTTGTTGAGTACATGTAGCTTGTTTTCATTGACCAGTAATTTGTTTATGAAAATTAACTTTGATTCCATGGCTTGATTATTGTAAGAGTACTAAGAACTACAAAGAAATAATATTTCAAATTGGTGTGTTCAAATTCTTCAGATAAATACCTCAAATATAATTATTGAATCATATGAAATATTCTATTTCTATTGAAGGGATTCTACATTTTTAATAGAAAGCATTTTTATTGTAATTGTTTTGGTTTTGGGGACCATGCATTCCATTTGCAAGCAATAATGTCACAATGTCTAAATAAAAACACCTCTAATTCTTATATTTATGGAGTTTGATTTATATATCCTGATTTCATTCCCTTTATAGCTCTTCATCTTTGGTTTAGAAAAATTGGCACAATATAAGGTTTTCATATAATTGTTCTTTTCCATAAGCTATGGAGGAAGGAATAAAGTATTTTTTTCTGTTTTATCTTTACTTTCTACTATTTATCTTTAAGAGTAGGATTTATGTATACCTTGTACCTCTTCATTTTTCTCGTGATAACTCATAATAAAACAATGCATTTAGATATGGTATTATAAAATTGATTATTAAATAGAAATATACTTTGGGATTTTCTAATCTTTTTTCAAACCCGATTATATATACCATCGCCATAAAGCCCCTAAATAAGCCCATCAAACCAAGATAACATGTTCAGATAGTCACACACGTGTACAGACACATATCACAGATACTTATTAGTAATGCTGATGTTAGATAATAGAAGGAATACCACTACTGTTAACCCAAAATTAAGAAGTTTAAATAAAAAAATGCTTTATTTGTGAATAAAGAATCGCACATGAATGTATAGTTTCAAGTGAACATAAAATATTTCAAAAAGATTTACAAGAGAAAAAAGGAAGATGAGTAAGTAGTTAAAGGAAAGAATCAATTATTATTAACAAGCTTACACTATTTTTGGCCACACATAATTGAACACCAATTTATTTCTCTAGCCAAGTCCATAATCATTAGTCTTTATGATTAGAATGCACATTATCCTGCTGTGTTCACAATGATTTATGCAACAATTGCCATTTAATCTAGCCCAAAGTTCTTTGATCAGGTATAAATAGACAAAGCAGTTTTTTTTTATCCTCACAATTCTGACCCTACATTAGAATGGTTTTACTTAAGTTTGTTTTCAGTATCATATAAATATAATTAAAAATTTTTAATTGTATTTACTTTCAATTACAATTTTTAATTAAATTTACTGTAGTTATATAGGAACTATTAAGAATCTGTACATGAACCTGAGAAATAATACAATGAAAAGGTAGGTGCCTTCCTTGCCACAACTGACTTGATTTAGATTTCTAGTACCCTATATAGTTCACCGAGCACCACCAGGAGTCATCTTTGAGCACAGAGTCATCCCTAAACAGTGTGGGGTGAGCCTCCAAAACAAACAAAAATCTGTGTAAGCAGTCACTGAATTTTGAAAAGCAAACATGAAAAATTAAAGAATAACCAGAGAAAACCATGCTTTATACTTTTTCTGTCATAGTAGATGCTACTTTAATATTATTGACATTAGTTTCATTATTACTTAAAAGTACCATATGTGATAGGCTTGTCACATGCTGCTTACCATTACATTTCAGCTTACAGTATTATTAGGTTTTTAACTGAGCAACAATTTAATACACAAGGTGCTCAAAAAGGTTCGTATGTGTCCAGAATGACTGCCAACATGCAACTATACCTAGTCCTGGTAACCACCAGACCTTTTCCCAAACAGTAGCTGTATCATGGGACCTGAGTACCTGGCAACTCTGACTGGCAGTGGCCTTAGGTCACTATTGCTCCATCCCTGTCCACTGTTTTCTTTTTTATCTCTTGCCCCTTCTTTCCTCTTACATCATGATGGTCTCCATGGAGACCACCAGTATTGCAGCCCCATATTCCAGTCTGTCAGGAGTTATCCCTGAATGCAGAGCCAAGAGTAAGCCTGGAGTTCTGAGCACAGTCGAACATGGCCAGAAAAATCCCAATTTTCCCCTCATTCCTGACTCAAGTTCAGCATTAGTTTGCTTCCTGCAGGGATGAATGTTTATTTGCCTCAGCCCACTATGTGAAGCACCTACGAGGTGAAAGTTCAGAGGATAGACAACCACTCTCCTCCTAAACCCCTCTTCTCTCCACAGTGGTCACTCCCTTTCCTCTCTCTCCAATGCTCTTACAGGCCCTGAGCCATGGTGCAGCATGTAGAGTACTTGCCTTGCCAACAGTTGATAGATTCAAACAGCTGTTTGAATACTGGCACCTCATATAGTATTAATGAGACCCCTCCAGAATTGATACTTGAGTGTAGAGCCAGGAATAAGCCTTGAACACTGCTGGGTGTACCGCAAAACAAGGACTAGGGTGCATTCTTTGCATTCAATAGTCTGGAGTTGTTTTCTTCTAGCACATGGTCACATGAGCATGACCAGGAATTAGAATAGGCCCTCTAACATACAGTAGTGATTCCCAAAATATTTAGAGTGAAGAAAATATACTTTTTAAATATGCTTCATTTATTTTATAAATATTTATATATTATATAAAAATGGAAGATGTGGCTTACACATATAAGGTAACCATCTCTTTGCTCTTGTTTATTTAATTTTTAGTAGATCAATTTGGAGACAAAACCATTTGCCACACAGAAAATGAGTAATTATATTAATTTGGGTTATTGAAATCAAAGCATAGCACATTGATCATGAATAAAATTGCATTCTGCTCCTCACTGAGACTCACATGTTTACTGCTGCATTGAACAAAGCCTTAAAAAGCACCATCAAATCTTGGTGTTGAGGAAGCACTATTTCCTCAGTTGTTTCTTTTCTTTTCTTTTTTTTTTTTTGTTGTTTCTTTTCATAGCAGGAACAATTGCATTAATTGCCACAAACCTTTTTAAAGAAATATCATTGCAACCAATAGCTAGTTTTTTAGAATTTATATCCTCTGTTATAATTATACATGTGACACAAGTTCATGAAGAAAGCCTAACCCAAGCCTACTTCAAAAAACAAACAGAACAAAAAAAAAAAAAAACAAACAGAACAAGAAAATATTTGATATTTTTATTAGTAGATTCAAGGAAAAGTATTTCAAAAAGCTTAGGATTTATTAAAAACAGATCAGTTAAGAAGACCTATTGGGGTTGGAACAAAAGTACAGTAGATAAAGTGCTCACCTTGTATCCAGTTGACGTGTGTTTGATCCCCATCATCCCTCATGGTCGCCAAGTACCACTAGGAGTAATTCTTAAGTCCAGAGCCAGGAGTAACCCCTGAGCATTGTCTGTAGTGGTCCAACAAGTAAAAAAAAAAAAAAAAAAAAAGAACCATCCATTTCAATTTTCTTTGACTACAACAAAGCATATAAGTTGGAAAAATAATGAGTATGAAATTCTGTGAAACACTTTTGTTTTTGTAGGTAGTGTTGCTTTTATTGGCATATGTTTTATTCATCCACATTTTAAGTAAAGGAATTATATACATGATATTTTAACACATTAGGAAGTATTATATTCATTAAACAAGGAATCCATTACACCTAACTAAGCAAGTCAATATATAAGCCTATAGATGCTTTAAAGTTATGAACTCATAAACAGCAAACTGGACTTTATGTCAATCAATAAAATCATTGTTTTACTTTTCTATGTGAAAAGTACCCAAATATGTACCTAAATTTCAGAGACCCAGGCATGAATCATAATTTTTACTATGACATGTCTTAGAAATGGCAAGTTTTTTTGTACCTTGAACAACCTTCTAAAACACTATTGTAGTTTAGTTTGAGGAAACCAAAGCAGAGCTACTTCCTCCCCACTTTACCCAAAAGTAGTATTTTTGTGAAATATTCCTAAACTCAAAGTAACATCATGACTGACCATAAATTTTAACCATAAAATTTGAGCAAAAAATGTGACTGACCATAAATTTTGTGGAAAAATTAGCATGACCCCTACCCAAATTTCTTTTTTGCAAACTGTACAAGATAGTCAGCCAAGTAATTCATCAAATTGAAAATAGCTCTAAGATATAGATAAAGCAAGAATACTGTGATAAAGCATGCTTCTATAAATATTTCCCAGAAAAGTTTGTCAGTTAGTGCTAAAATAACTACTGCATAAACAATTTCTAAGTTTTGTCCTAAAAATGAAAATCTGTGGGTTTCTTTCATTAGCAAAATTAGACTCTAGTGTAAATCTTTCATAAAATCAAAGTGGTGTAATGGGAACTTCTGAAAACTTTATGACAACAGCATTCACTCATTTGCCCAATCAAGGAACTGATAAATTATGTTTGCATACTTGTACTAAAAATGAGTATGCAGACATAGTTAATTTATCCCTACAAAAAGAACCATTACTTGCCTTCTCATACCATACTTTTGACAAGTAATTTTCTGACTTTTGACAGCCAATTTTCAAGACAGTTTATTTAATCACACCCTTGTCAATCTATTCAGCTCCCACTCTCAAGCTCTCTTCTATCATTCTTGTATACTTTCTTATTGGTTTCTTTATCAAAGTGTATGAGCTAGCTATTTATAAATTGTCTTCCAATGTCAAGTTTTTAAAAAAATATAAACATAAGACAGCTATCAAAAAAACTAAAAGGAGGGAAAAAATCAAGATTACCTAGATGCTTCTGTAGTAGCATTCAAATGGATATACTGGTTTACTCTCTTAGTTAAAAAGGTATAGTATACATCCAAAGGTCTTTTCAAGTTTCTACTCAGGTATCTATGATATGATAAATAATATCATTGTATATTTTGACCAAAAAGTATGATTCGATCATCTTTTAAAATCAATTAGAAAATTTTAAAATAGTTTTTATTGTGACCAAAGTGAATTATCTTTCACAGCAACAGTAATATTTAAGGTACATGGTGACAATAAATCAGGGCCTTTCCCATCACCAGTGTTGTCCTCCCTCCACCCCTATTCCCAGCATGCATCTCATACCTCTCTCTCTTCCCCGCCCTGTACCCCACCCCTGGTCTACTAGTGTTAACTCCTCTCTGTGTATGGCTTGTTGTAGATTGGGTATCGATTCTGTTGTCATTGACTTTGGGTTTGGTGTT
Organism: Suncus etruscus; assembly: GCF_024139225.1. NCBI lineage: Eukaryota > Metazoa > Chordata > Mammalia > Eulipotyphla > Soricidae > Suncus > Suncus etruscus. The sequence goes on along the minus strand of NC_064850.1, from coordinate 100,055,759 downwards.
TAAGTCTGATCATTTTTTATTTCCACTCAATGTTTATCCGACTGTTTGGTCTAAAAGTGTTTCCAAGAAATTTCATAGTTGAAGTTAATAATTTTCTTGGAGTGATTACCCCTTGTCTCAGACTTTTACAACAGTTTCTTGCACATAAAATTATTTATATCTTGATAAGTTAAATTCTATGTTTCTTAATCAGTCTTTATTTTTTTCTATTATTTTTTTCAAATCTGAATGTGCTCAGATCTTTCTCCTAGTTCTTAGTGACTATGAAACCATTCATTGTGACATGGATCAAAATCTGGTGAGCTGCATGCCAGCAAGCTCTTTCCCTATTACTCTTTCTATGGTCCTGTCTTCTCTCAAATTTATGTGCAACTACTCAACTATATCTTATTCTATCATAGATTAGAATAACATATTTCATATAATCTCATTACTCTCTTATTTCCCCTTTACTAACTTTTCTACTCTCCCTCACCCTCCCCAACTAAAAAACAGCAAACTGGTACAGCATAAAATATGACTTTCTCTAATAATAAAGTTCAAGTGTTTTGTTGTGTGTGTGTGTGTGTGTGTGTGTGTGTTCTTAAAGGTCACATTCAGCAGTCCTCAGGGATTATTCCTAACTACACTCAGGGATCACACCTGGCAGGCCTTCAGGACCTTATATGATGCCCGGGATCAAACCTGATTCTACCCTATGTTTTCTGCCCAGTTAAATGTTTTTTAAAAATAAAAACACATGCACACTTTTAGATATTATTTTATATTTACTTGAGAAGCTACAATAGGAAAAATATTAGATTTCTAGGGTGTGTATATTATTTTAAGTACAAATATGCCCAGATGTGGATAATTTAATCACTTTGGCTTTAGGACTTGATAGTTGTCTAAGTAGTAAATGCCAGCTCTTTCCCTCAGTGAAATTGGAGACAAGACACAAAGCATACATGATTATCAGTGAGGGGATATGATTAACCCTACCACTCCATCATAGGTTTCATCATTATTGGAATAATAGCTTTATTACTAAATCTATTGTAAACCAGTGTCAGTGCCTGCACTTAAATTTTAGCAAAGTGACCTAGTAAAGCAATGAGAACACTACAGATTTGTTTATGATTGGGAAGAACTAGACCCCATCTAGGCAGAATAAAGCATAGACTCAGCATTTCTGTTAATGAGGACATATTTTCTCTTTGAAACATTAGGTTATGATCTGTTTCTATGGAGGTTTTCAAAAAGTCAATTCCAGGGAATTCAGGTAAAAGGAAATAAATTAATCTCTCCTTCTCATTATTCTTTTAGTCTAGATAAAATTACTGCAGTTCCTTGGTCTCTATCATTTGATCATAATCTGTTCCACCTCTTTATTCATGTTCTTTTTTTTCAAAGGTGAAAGTGAAACCTCCATATTAATAAACATATAATCATATTGAATGGTACACTGTTGTTCTGATGTATATGAAATACATGAGCATGTTCCTTTTAAAAATCAATATAAACAAAAAATAAGAATTTTTATATATTCTGTTTCCTCTCTCAAAGCAATATATTGAGGCTTATATTATTAATACTCTTCAAATAATGAGATCACAAAATTAAAATTAAATTGCCATATATTTGTTAAAAGTTAATGGTATATATATATGTGGGTTTCTTTTCTTCATTTTATTGTGTTATTTTAATTTTCAATTTGATTTTTCTTTCTTAAAATGTTTAAAAATAAAAGTCAATATTTAAACATCAATATAACTTTATAATTTAATTTACCTCATTTATAGCTTATATAATGCTGTTTAGGTTACAATTTGTCTTTCAGTTATTATTATCGATATTAAAATTCTTTGGCTCTCAGCATAAAATAAATGCACTAAGGGACATGGAAAATTTTATTATTTTTATATATGGATACTCATAAAAAAGGGAATACTAAATGTCTAAACCAACTGTATTATGAACTAGTTTCCCCTAGAAATAGAATAATATGTTAACATTAGCAAAGATTTAGATGACTGATATTTATTGTTACTGATAAAAAATTTTAAACTTTATTGATTAAATTGATTGATTATTGGTTTTTGGGGCATTCTTAGCCAGCACTCAGGAGTTATTCCTGGCTCTGCATTTAGAAATCGCTCCTGGAAGGTTGAGATGGAGGGAATAGAACTGGTCCCTCCTGGGTCAGCCGCATGAAAAGTAAAGTACTACCACTGTGCTATCTCTTTGACCCCAAATTTTGGGATGACAGGAATTGTACTGGGTCCCTCCTGGGTCAGCTGCATGCAAGGTAAATGCCCCACCACTGTGTTATCTGTCCAGCCACAAATCTGATCCTAATATTGTTTTCCCTTGTAGAAGGTCACTAATATATATCCCTCATATCTCCTATTTTATAAAGATTAATTTATTAGTTTGGGTATTTTAGTTCCATTGTTTAGTTTGCATATTTCATTTCCATAAAAATTTAGTAGTATTTGTTGGAAGTTCTTGAAGAGTTATCATTGGTATTTTGATAAAAACTGCTTGAATCTATATTGCTTTGTCTAAAATGGGTATTTTTACAATGGCAATTGTTTAAACTATAAACATGGAATATTTTTCCATTCCTGGTTTCTTTTTCTCCTTTCAAAAATGATGTGGTTTTTATGTGAATTATTTTACCACCTTTGCTTACTTGATTCTCTGATTCTTGATATGTTTTTAACATTTGAGATTAGACCAGAATACATAAAAAAGCATAGATAAAAGCAAAGTGTAAGCCTTCCAAGATTTAACACTTATATGTCTTTAATTATTTAATTTATTTTTCAAAGATAATAAAAATAAGCATATAAAATCCTATCAAACTGAAGATATTTTATAGAGAAAAAACTCAAGCTAAAATCAAAAGATACCCTATTAAACAGAAGAAAATATCTGCATTGAGAGTCCAGTAAATGTCTATGCCCAGCTCATTCAACTTCCTAGTTAAGCTTTATTTTACTGTTTATCTTTCTAATTGATCTCATATTGTGAAGGTGGGTGTTACTCCCTTAGTGTGATGATTTTGGTGTTAATATTCTCTTTATTATTTATTATTCTATTATTCATGCCTTTAAATACTTGGATGCTTCTTCATTTTGTACATTTATGAAAATAAATTAAGTACTACTATGTGTTATTGAGGGATTAATATCTTTATCATTATTGTCCATTCCTTGCTATTTTTAAGACTTGTATTTTTATCTTCATAATTATAGTTGTCCCTGCATTTTTATGTTGTCATTTTTCTGTATGATTATTTTCCAACCATTTACTTGAACCTAATTATTATTAGACTTATTATTAAAACTCAAATATATCTCTTGTAGATAGTAGAAAGTTGATTTAATAGTATTATTTTGTGTTTGTTTGTTTGGGGCTATACTCAGCAGTGTTCAGAGCTTATTTCTGGCTCTGTACTCAGTGATCACTCCTGGAGGGTTCAAGGGACCATATAAAGTTCTGGGGATCAAACTTAGGTTAGTTGCTTACAAGGCAAATGACCTACCTACTATACTATTACTCCAACACCCCCCAAAAAGTTGTGTTTTAGTTTTAGATTCATGATGCCACTCTATGCCATTTTATTGGAAAACTGAAGCTATTTTTATAAATAAATATTAGTACAACATAATTTTCTATCACTTCTCTATGAATATTTTCATTGGTGTAGCAGCATGTCTGTTCTCTTATACTTCTCATAGAAGTATAAACTTTCTGCTTATCCTATAATATACTCCTTGTGACTAGTGAATGAGTTTCATTGGCCGTTTTTTGTTTCTTTTTCTATTCATGTTTTAGGAGTTACCATGGGGTTTGCACCTGTGGTTCTAAATAAGTCTATTTTTAATTGAATGCAAATATGTGGAATATTTATAAATTTTCATGATTATTCTACTACTTATCACATTTTATGGTTCTTAAGTATCTTCTTGATTTAGAGTGAGTTTTTCTCCTGTTATTTGTGCTGTTAGTAATTTTTATTTTGAAAAACTAATTTAGCTATGATAAAAAAAATTTTCAAAGCTTTACTCATGCTTTTAAACCTGAGAGATGACATAGTTGTTTGGAGTATTTGCTAATCAACACATTGAATATATCAAAATTTCCCCTGATTTTCCATAGTGTTTTCTTAATAAAAATATTTTTGTATGACTATATGGTGTGTCCTTATTTGTTAATATTCTTTATTTTAATTTATTATTTGTATTTTGTTTCTGTCATGTTATTGACAGTGTGTTTTATTTATATACGTTGGGGTTTATTTTGCTTGGAAGACAATTTCTGGTCTGGGTTTCTATCTATTTCTCTTTTCGAGGAAATACTTCCCAATTATTTTTCTAATAATAATTCTGAACATTTTCTTTCTTCTTTTAGAACCCTATGATGTCTTTTTTTCCTCTTTTTTATTTCTCTTTTTTCCAGAAAGCTTTGCAAGTTGCTTTTATTTACATTAACTTTAATAGATCACTAATGTTAAGAGAATAAAGTAGGCAAAAATTGCTTTACAAAAAGAAGGAAAGCCCAAAATGCCACTTTCTATAGAAAACCCACAGTTTTATTCAGAGGAAAAATATAAAGGAGGGTAGGAAACTTTTGATCATATGAGAAAAAAACTCAAGCCATATATATGTAATCTGCTCAACTACAAATGCAATGAGGACAATAGTCAGCTAATAAACTAATTTGCTGCTGCATTTGTCTATAGTTTGTCTAATATTAAAAATTATAAACAGAGCAGTGCAATAGTATCTTGGAACAATCCTTATAGTGTTACAGTGTCAGGCAGAGCATTTCACTTCTTTTCTTGTTTTTGTTTTTTAAATTTTTATTGTGACTGAAATTCATTACACAAAATTATTTACGGTACATAGTGACAATGAATGAAGGGCATTCCCACCACCAATGTTGTCCTCCCTCCACTCCTATTCCCAGCATGTCTCCCATATCTCCCTCCTTAATCCCCTCACCCCCCAGAATACTAGTGTAACTAGTCTCCACTTTACAGCTTGTTGTAGGTTGGGTATCTATTCTGTTTGGTGTTCCAGTTTGGTGTTCCAGTCTGGTCATTTTTTTTATTTACACTACATGTTCATATGACTGGTCCTGGTATCATCCTTTTCCCCCCTCAATTTATGAGGCTGAATGATTCAAGTTATGCTATTCTGTTGGAGATAAAAAGGTTAAGGAAAAGAGAAGAAAAATTTGGTGTCAATTACTAAAAAAAAAAAAAAAAAAAAAAGGAAAAGGAAAAAAAAAATCACTGAATAGCATCCACAAGAGTGCAAAAGAAAGAAAAGAATAGAGTGGAAGAAAAAGAGAAGGAAAATAATATCAAAAAAAACAAACAAAAACAAAACAAAACCAGAAAAAGTGCTGGAGTGGCAGGTGTTACCCCACCTTTTTTTTTTTTTTTTTTTTTTTTTTTTTGGTATAGGCACAGTAAGTATAGGAAAAGGAAGGAAATTCCCGTGGCCTAACAGATTCAGGGTTTCTCCGCTCTTGAAGCATATTGTCATGGAAACAACCACTGGGTCCATACCTTCTCATTGCCATATCCCAGGGCTTTTATTGTGGTGTCAGGAACCTTTCCTCTCGGTTGTGGATGAGAAAATCAGGCCACTGTAGCAAGCAATCTTGGTATTTGTGCAGGTCCTAGAATAAGGCCTAGGATAGAGTCTTTAAGGTGGGGCCACATATTGTATTTGTATCTGTTTTGTTTCTTCATTGCAAAAGAAGATATATTCAGTGTGCATAAAATTCGTTCATAAGTTTTGTTTTTACTATAGTCAGATCCTCCAATGGTCTGAGGGACAGCGAACTGGCCCCCCGTTTAAAAAGTTTGAGGACCCCTGTGTGGTTCTGTTCCAACCTTGTTGGTGTGCTCAGTTTTCTGTATCATGTGCTCCATGTTTTTGCTTGTTCCCTAAGCCGAAGTCTAGGAAATTATGGTTCCAAAGGTTCTGCTCAGTCTCTGTTGTCAGAATTGGGCCTATGTACTAAGCATTTCACTTCTTTTCACAAAACTGGTTCTCTGCATAGCTGGTTTCCTCTTCTTCAGTAAAGTCACTTTTTGATATTTAAGGTCTTACAAATCTCAGCAGGTTTTTTCCCCTTGATCATATTGGCAACAGTCTTGCACGTAACATCAAGCAAACCTTTGATGTCTAAGTAGTTTGCAGCCAGAATCAGTTCAAAAAGTGTTCCTTGGTCCAGTTTCAGGAATTCTTGGTCCCAAGCAGGGATATCATCTGTTCGCTTTTCTCTGTTCTCATCATCCTTAGGAGGAGGGGGAGTCATCCTTGTGGTGGGTGAATAACTTTTTTTTTAATATTGCTGCAATAACATTTGGGAGAGGAACTGGGTCATCGTCTCCTACATCATCCATTCCCACATCTTCCAACATGGTTTTGATAGTTAGACTGTCTACCTCTTAATAAAAGGTATAATGTTCAGTCAGGAGGAGATGGCGGGCTGAAAGCTGAGCAGAGCAGGGTTGCTTCATAATCCGAAGAGCAGAGCAGAGCAGAGCACAAGGCCACTACCAAAATTATTTCTCTTTATGTCATCTCTTGATGTCTGTAAATATCTTGTATTAGCCTCACTTTCCTTTACATTATTGAGGTTTTGGTTTTTTTTTAATAATGCTCTGGGCTTTTCTCCACTTTATCCTTGAGCTACTAATTTAATCTAATCATTTCATCTGTCTGATGCCTAGTCCCTCAGGATTATATTTTAGTTTAATTGTATTTTTTAGATTTTTATTCCTGTTTAAATTTGTTTCATACTTTCTCTGATCTGTGTGATGTTATTGTTCACTGATCTTTTCCTTTCATTGAACATGACTTTGCACAACTTTTCTGTATATGATTTTTTTCCTGGTGTAGGTGAATATCTTACTCTTGATTTTGTTTTGTGCTATCCGAGTGCCTAGGACAGGGATCCTCTAGAATACAAAAACTAACAAAATCTAGGCACCATATTTTATTCCATTTGAATAGCTGATAGTATATGTAACCCATATCTCATTCTAGTGCTAGTGCAGGGTTGAGCAGGTTTTGTACAAAACAGGGGTTTTTTCTTTACAACTCTTGCCAGGTTTGCAAGGAAGCTTTGACCTCTGTTACAACTGATGGGAAAGCATATGTTCTGGAACTTTCAGAGGTCAAATTTTTGCTGGCTCTGAACTGCAAAGAAATAGTTTTTAATGGGGGCATTATGGCCTATTCCTAAATGTGTCTGCTTTGGAAGATTTGTGGAGTGATTAAATGGAAGCATGGTTTGCCCATAAAACTTGGCAGTGGTCAAATCTGTTTGTCTGTCGGCTGTAAATATTCTTGATCATTATCTCTTGATCTGTACAACTCAGGATTTACTAGGGATGGGTGGCTGTCCTTCAATTACTTGTTATGGAAACTTTGTCTGGATTTTATGTTTGGTCTATGGAAATTATTCAGTGTTTCTTTAGATTTGTTGTGATAATCTGTTTCTTTCTATTATATAGTTTTGTTGGGTAAAGTATTCAGGGATGCATTTTTCATAAATTGAATTTTATCTTTTTGATTTCTATAATACACCTAATTTTCTCTCTCTCAATTTTTCTCAAGAAAGAATAGCATCCTCTATTTTTCCCCCTATACATAATCTCTCTGGTAAACACCTTCTGCCTGGATGTCTCTTAGGCTTATGTCTCAAACCAAATTCATTATTCTTTTCCATATATTTTCTTGTGCCCAATTTAAATAAAATTTTGAACATTTTAGTTTTCCAGGTAATAAGGCTTTCAATGTATCACTAACCATTCTGAGGCATTGTTTTTATGTTAATTAAAAAGTAAACATTATTTAGTGACTAATTTATAATGTGCTAGATTTTGAGGATGCAATTTATGGTTTTTCATTTTTGTTAAAAGACAAATAACTATTACTAAATGATGTGATGTATTTCTGCATAAAGAATTATAGGACAATATAGACAACTAAATTTGGCTAGCCATTAAGTTGATACTTTTAAGTATAATAAGGAAATATAAAATTAAAAAAGGATAGTGCCTTATCTGTGAAAGATGACTAAACATCTAAGCAGTATTTCTCAATAAATACATATAAAATATAGATAGTATCTAGAGAACAGCAAGTAATAAGCAGTAGAAGACATGAATAATTGGAATCAGGAGAATTAAGATAGAATGGGAGGTAGATCAGCTTTAGAAAATGTGGGGGGTGTTAGGAACAAACTCGTAGATTGCTGGTAAAAAGTTCTCTAAAAATAAAAATTAGAAATCAATGTAGTTAAAGAATTAATTAAATGAGATGGCATGAAGGAGTTTAGTATGCACAAATTATTTTATTGGTTTTATTGCTAAAGTAGGAACTATTTGGGGTATGACACTCATAGTAGAAACAATAGAATAAATATTAGATATATATGTTTATATTTATATGTTCAAGAAAGATAACTTGATGAAATAGAGACAGAAGATGAGTAATAAAATAATTTATAAAACAATCCTGAGGAAGATAAAGGAATGCTTTTAAACACTTCAGTTCACATAAAGGGAAGTAAAAATTGTTTTCTTTTTCTACATTTTCTCAAACCACTGTCATATAATACTAAGAAGTTTGTTCCTGTACTTTTTATTTTTAATAGTATATGTATATCTCCTTCATTGAACAAGTTAAAGTTACCAAATTTATAGCTTAGAGCAGTAAAACAAAGGGAAAGTCACTTTTCTTGCATGTAGTTAACCTCAAGGTTTGATTCTTGAGACCCCATAAGGCCCCTCGAGTTCTGCCAGAACTGATTTCTGAGTGCAGAGTGGTAAGAATAAGGCCTGAACACCTCTGGTGTGGCATAAAAACAAACAAAACAGGCTGGAGCGGTGGCACAGCAATAGGACGTTTGCCTTGCACACAGCTGTCCTAGGATGGACCATGGATGATTCTATCCCCCCCACCCCAGGTGTCCCATATTGTCCTCAAGCTAGGAGCAATTTCTGAGAGCATAGCCAGGAGTAACCCCTGAGCATTACAAGATGTGGCCCGAAAACCAAAAAACAAACAAAGAAACTAAACAAAAATAGTTTCAAATTTTTTCATTGACTTATTTGACTTATACAAGGCTTTTATTTGTTCAAAAGTTTGCTTTGTGTCTGTATTCATAAATGGTTATGTAAAATAATCCTGTGTTTTTTACTTACTTATAAATAGTAGAAGCAATAAATTAAATGTCAGTTTCAAAGCAATTGTTCAAAAGGAAATAACTTTATTTTCTCTCAATTCCATATGACAAAATGCCTTTGAACTATCAATAAATAAGAATCTTAGTTGGGACATTAATAGCACTTTAAATTATAAAACTCTAAATAATAACTTTCAGGATTGCAAAGAAGTTAATAAATAGAAAAGAAAAAAATTTCCACATAAATGTATTAGAAAAGTTGAAATAAGTAATATAACTTAAAATTTAATTTTGTTTGACATTTCACTTTTGCCTGTACATCTGACCCCAATTATTTTAGTAGTTGACAAAATTATCATATATTTATAGACACTTTTAATGTGTTTTCATAAAGACTGATGGTTTAATGGCACTATAGTGCTGTTTACCCTTCCATAGTATTTATCTTGTGATTCTAAATTCTAATCACTCACTAAAAGTTTATCTGATCTAATGAAATTCAGAACTCTTGTTTATCTCTCCTATAAAGATTTTGAACAATAGAAATTTTAGTGTAGTCACTCTAGAAAAAATTTGGTATACATTTGCCAAACAATTGTATGGAGCATTTTTTAACTTGGAGAAATACAGCAAACTAACCTCTTGATAGTCTAAATCTTAACAGAATGTAAATTCTCAATTTTTTACTCAAAAAACTATGATCAGGTTAATTTAAAGTAAGTTACTCGATTATCAAATCAAAAGAATTAGTTGCCATATTGCCATATTGATCCATCAGTTACACTTGGCTCAATTCCACTTATAAAAGTATACCAATAAATAGTTTTATTTATTTTATCTTTTAATAAAACATTAAAGTATATATTAAACATTAACATATAGAGAACATTTGTTGCTGTATAAAATATGTATTGTATTAATTTATTTTTACTAAATATGTAGAACAGAGAAAACCTATGCAAATAGTGCAAATAGACTTAGAAATTTTGATTGTTTCTTTTTCTTTAGATATGACATATAGGGCATTTTTTTATGGAGTCACATTCAATAGTGCTTAGGAATGATCAGAACAAAACTAGGATTGGCCACATTCAAGGCAACTGGCTATTATTTTCTTTGGTTTTGAGTCACACACAGCAGCACTCAGGGGATACTCCTGGCTCTGTGCTCAGAAATAGCTCCTGGACATGCTTGTAATCATGGTGCTTAAATAAAAAATTTATATTAAAAAATAAAAGAAAGTGTATTTGAGACACCATGACTAATGCATCATGATATAGTCTTCCATCTTTTCTCAATGGAAAAGTGGTAGGGTGGATGCTTGACAAATGTGTCACTTGACAAATGTGATGCTTAAAGATCATGTTCTGACATTTTTCTCCCAGACAATAAAACTCAGTTTGGTGACCTGTATAAAGGAACATTCTGGGACTGTAGGTAATTTTGGTAGGAGGGAGACAGTCACTGATGCTTAGGAACTACTTGTGGCTCAGACCTGGAGGGTTGCTTAGAAAAGTACTGAATTATGTCCTGGGCAATTTTTTGGAGCGTGAATTTTTTCAGGGGGGCATTTTTATTTTATTTTAATTGGGACCGAATTATGTCTATAGATTACATTGGGATGAACTGACACCTAAATAACATTAATAATTCCAATCTGTGAACTTGGAATTACTCTGCATGCATAGTCCTACAGTTTTCTACATAACTATTCTATACATATTTTGATTTTATATTTTAGTTTTGAAGCCACATTCAGTGCATCTCAGGAGACAGTGTTGGCTCTATGCCTGGGGAGGAGTAATTTTTTTGGCTATATTCAGGTACCATAAGTGGTCCTGGGTATCAAACTTGGGACTCCACTATGCAAAACATGTGCTCTGTCCATTGAGTTGTCTCTTCAAATACTGCATATATTTTTTTAAATTATATGTTTTATTATTTGGGTAATACTGTAAAAGGGAATTGCTTATTACATTTCAAATTCCATTTGATACTAATATTAAACAAAGTAATTAACTTTAATATATTAAAAATAAAGAAGTCACTCCTGGCAGGCTCTGGAAACCATATGGGATGCAGGGATTCAAATCGGGTTCTGTCCTGTGTTGGCCTCACGCAAGGCAAACAGCTTACTGCTTGTTATTGCTCAGGCTCCACAGTCTTATCCTAATTACTAACTCTTCAGCTCAAAGGATATTTCTTCCTAGTTTTTATAGGGTCATAAGTTTTAAAAGTATAATAATAAAATAATTAAAGACAAAGTAGAATTGTGTAGATGGTGCTGCATGCCAATTCTACATTATGTAGAAAATACAATCTAGGGAACCAGAAATATTCAAAACTATAGTTAATGGCTAAATATAAAGGAATTCTTAATATAAATTATATTACATATTTTGTTTTTTGTGATTTTTAAAAATCTTTCATATATTTTCATAATTTATCATTAAGAGTATAATTCAAAGTGTTAGCTCTAGATTTAAGATCTATTTCATAGAGAAAAGAATAGACAAGAGTCAGTATTGCAAATGCAAAGGGGAATTTAGTCTAGCATACTGGGGTCAACCACCTTTTAAGAAAATGGCGACTTCTAGTCAGCTTGCAGGCCCCTTTTTATGGGAATTTAGGAGATTCCTGCCTCTGAGCAGTTGATTTTTTAAAACTATAGATCCTTTTCTATATTGCATCAGACAAATGACTAGGATTGGTTGTAGGATTTGTTTCATCATACAAATGACTAGATGGTTTGTAGGCTCAGTGAGAGAAAACTATGCAGCTCTAGATCCAAGGTGCATTGGTCATTTCCTGTAATCATCCTCAGACTCAGGGTGTGGTTTACATCTGGCCATCTGGCCATTGCTGCCTTTCCTGGTATATACCATATGGTTCCAGGAACTGGTTGTTCTTCTAGGCCTAGTCTTTGATCCTTAAAATTTGATCTTGTATGGCTATACTTATCTTCAGGTGTCTAAGCACCAGGTGTCTAACCCTGGTTACCTCTGTAAAACAGCAGTTAGTACAAAACTTCTAATATTAAGCCAGGATTACAAAATAAACAAAATAACAGTAAATTCGAAAATTATATTCTAACTTATGTTCTAATATTCCTTTTAACAAAATAGTTTTTAAAGGTACAAATTGTACATTAATACAGTGATTACTAGATATAATTATAAAATACTTCCTTAGTATAAAATATGCTCATATGTTTATAAAATTTTCTTCTTGTAAATTTGCTTTTATAAGGTATTCATCATAGTAACTTCCTTTTATTTTCAAATTTTTTAAATTTATCAAGATATGACAACAAATAGAAATTTTATATAAACAACTTCACAGAAGTTGTCATACTGTAGAAAAATATATGGCAGTTTTTAACCTCAAAATTCTGTCTTAAATAATTCTAATTAAAATAATTGGTAAGCACCTGACCAGTACGTTTTATAAAATCTTAAATCACAATTTTTTCCATGGGAGAAATACATTAATTCTATGTGATTTATCTTAGAAAATATGTTGCATTTTCTTACAGAATTAGTCTCATTAAAAAGGTGCAAGTGAGTAACTATGTGAGTTGAAATCAAGTTAAAATTTAAAGATGGGGACCAGAGTGATAGCACAATGATAGAGCGTTTGCCTTTCATGCTAACAACCTGGGATGGACCCGGGTTTGATATCCAGAATTCAATATGTTCCCTTGAGCCTGCGATTTTTGAGGAGCGATTTTTAAGCAGAGATCCAGGAGTAACCACTGAGTGCTGCCTGGTGTGGCCCAAACACACACACACACACACACACACACACACACACACTGATATATTATTCACTATATGAACACTTTTTTCTTGTAAACAATTCTTTTGTTTTAATTGTGATATAACATCATTTTAATTTTTCAATATAATACAATATATTGTATATTGTAAATTGATCACAATAAATCTAGATAATAATCACCACAATACAGCAATATTTTTGTAAGTGTTGAGAAATTTTGGTATTAGTGACTTTCAAATAAACAATGCAATTTTGATAACTATTCTCCCCTGATGTACATTACCAGGACCTAATTATTTGTCAAATATAGGGTTTATGCATATAGCATTCCAACACTACACCTACCACCTCTATTTCCCTGCACTATTGTCCCTGGAACCCCTCCCCCAACACTATCTCTGACACACAAAAATAGAAATTATTTAGAAATTTGCATCAAATTACACAGACTTTTAAATTACCCTTAACTGATTATCCTACTATTGAATAAATAGCTTTCTGTGATAAATTAATTCAGCAATTTGCATTTCTCTTTAAAATTCAAAAATATAATTTGGATGTAAATTACATACCAAGTAATTTAACCAAAGATATCAGCTGAGTACTTATATATTTTACCTTCTTTTTTATTTCTTGAGCATTTTTAATATAAAAAAACATCTTTGGGAATATGTTGGGAGCAATAAAAGGGACAACTGACTTAGGCAGAAATTAAAGGAGCTCAAAAAGAGGAAAGGTACAATAATTAAGAATATATCTTAAAGTCAGATGAAAACAGTAATTATACTGAATGATCTCAAATAACAATGAGAATACATTAAACTTCAATAGCTTTAAAATGTTAATACTTAATATGGCACATATTAGTGTTGGATGTCCTCTGTGATGCTGTTCTGGCAATGGAAACCCTGTAGAAAACTATTCGTTCCATTGGGCCCTGTAGAGTGCTTGTTCCAGGGACTCTCCTTGAGGATGCAAACTTCAGAGACACCACCACACCAGAGATGGAGAGGGAAAGAAAGCACAAAGAAAGGGGACACCCCCAACCCTGTGATTCCTATTTGGGCTTCAACTTGGACCATTCTCTCCTTCACAGAAGGTCCTGGCTATGCTGCCTTGTTCCAGGACATTCCTTAGCCCCATTGTTCATGCTGAGCTTCTCCCCCATGCCTTACTACTCCACCCACGCGGGCTATGTCTTGTTATCCTTTAGATCAGTGCTTTTCAACCTTTTTGTACAAAGGCACACTTTTTCCATGGAAAAAAATCATGAGGCACACCATTAGAAAATGTTAAAAATATTTAACTCTGTGCCTACATTGACTATATATAAAGTAATTCTCATGAATAGGAATCAAACACAAAGAAATTATTTTATAATTATTTTATTATGAAATAATAAAGTATTTTATAATTGTTCATATTTCTGTTTACTTACTCAGCGCAAAACCTGGGCCTGTTTGGCTGAACACAAAGTTGTATTCTGGCAGGAATCGAAGAAAGACACACACGTAGCTCTTCGTCAACAGCTCTCAGTCTCGGTCTTTAGTTTTTTTTGTTTTTTTTTTTTTTTTGGTTTTTGGGCCACACCCTGTGACGCTCAGGGGTTACTCCTGGCTATGCGCTCAGAAGTTGCTCCTGGCTTCTTGGGGGACCATATGGGACGCCGGGGGATCGAACCGCGGTCCGTCCTAGGCTAGCGCAGGCAAGGCAGGCACCTTACCTCCAGTGCCACCGCCCGGCCCCTCGGTCTTTAGTTTTTATAGTCCGTAACATGCGCTTCAGCTCACAAATAGACCAATCATGCTGAAGCCACATGTTACAGATGAAATTGAAATTTTTCCCAAGGCACACCAGACAGTATCTCACAGCACACTAGTGTGCTATGGCACAGTGTTAGAAAAACGTTGCTTTAGATAACTCAGCTCCTCTTTTGGTCCTATATAAGCATTGTTATAAGGCAGTGCTTCTCAAATATATAGCCACTAAATTTACATTTCAAGCTAGGCAATTTAGTAAATTATATAGACTTCTACCTTGATAGTGGTATTAAGTGTTTCCATGGGGAGAGTGGTCACAGTAAAATCAACAGCTTTTACAATAATGTAGATCAAATATTCCCTTGGCTTAAGAATAAAAATTTTAATTCTAAGTTTTAATCTAAAACCAGATGCCACAGTGTCTCGAATTCCCTGAAAAGTGTTTCACAATCTCTACTCATACCAGTGTGGCTTTCTGACATTCTAGCCAACTTTTGTATGTTCTATATTTTATGAGAAAAATTTTCTTGTCTTTATTCCTATATAGTTTTTGCATATAATTTGAGTTGTATATTAAAGAGAAAATGTTAATTGTTTTTTAATAATTATTATTTAGTTATACTTATTAAATCATTACATAGAAATATAGAAACCACTTGTTGATCTTATGTTCTTACAGGTATGTTTTTACTCTAAATTATAAACAAATACAGAAATTATGTGATAACAGTGAATAAAAAGAAAAAAGGGAGATGGAGGGAGATGAAGAGGTGAAGTGGGAGAGAGAAAGAGAGGAAGGGAGAGAGGAAAAAGAGAGGCAGACAGTGGGGGAGGGCTGGGACAAGATGGAGGAAAATGTTTACTGGTGCCTTCACCAGTATTGTATATTTTAGAACTGAATAGCACTAACAACTTTGTAAATGTATAAAATCCAACTGTATTTTAACAACTTTCTAAAAACAGTATTTAAAGTAAAATTAAAAAAATAAATTATGTGATAGTTTGTAGCTAATGCTTGTGTTAATTTGATAAATTATACCTAGAAAAGAGTTTAGAGACTGCCACCATTCAAAGCATCTATTTCTGAAATAGATGTTCTGTTCAGTTAGGTTCTAATAGGTGCTTAGAAATAGTGAAGAGAAGTTAGTTTAGCTTCTCCTGATTGTTGTTACCATATTCCCAATCTAATATGATTGCCACTGTGTATCTTTTATTTATAAAAATCTCTGGAGTTTAATTTTTGTTGTGTTTTTGGGCCACACCTGGCTATACTTGGTATGGGACGATGGATATAAAGAAAACCAATAGAGAATGAGCAATAAGCAACAAACTGCTTAATGTTTTAATTGCTTAAACTAACAGCTAAACTAAACCTTCAGACAATGATCCCATTATGAGATAGAACAAGTTTTAAATTTTTTCTTTTTCTGAACTTTTTTTAAATAATTCCATTTTCATTTAGTTGTAACTAAGTAATATAAAATAAGTTATTTCAGGCCTACCAAGAGTACAAGCTTGAGGGTGGATGGGAATCTAGGGACAATAGTGAAGGAAATTTTATACTGGTGATGAAATTGTTATTAATATGGAATAACAGAAGCAAATGTATTACAAGCAATGATGTAAAGCATGAATTATATACATAAAGTTATAAAAATTAAAAAATCAGTAGCCTAAAACAGAAACAATTAGATTTTTGACAACAGAATGGTGGTTAATAGAGGCAAGGGGAGTAAGTATTTTGTAAAATAGTCAATCATGTTGGATTGAATTTTGGATGATGATCACAATGCGCTATATAAAGGTACTAAAATATAAACCTTTACACCTAAATGTATTTATTGTTATAAACTACTGTTATCTCAATAAAGAAGTATCTCTATCAGTGATCATTTATACCAGATAATAAACAAAACATTACAGATACTGACTACTATTGAATGAAATTACTATTGAACAAAATTACTATTATATTGATATCACTACTGGCAATAAAATTAGGAACATATAATTAGTGTTATATAAATAGTAAATTAATATATTAGAATAAAAAGAGCAAACACCTAATGAACATAAAACTAGAATATATATCCTCTTACTATAGAAAGCACTTAGATTTTAGCAGTAGAGTATAATTATATTATTTAGGAAAACAGGTGAGGGAAGGAATTGTGGCTTAGGTGTTACTTTAATAAGTTCAAAGAATATAACAAATTAATTAAATTTAGTGATGTTGATGTCATGGTTATAGAATTCAAAAGTTAGTGTGCACATAAATGTTGAGTTCTCTACAGGTGTGTCAAAATGATTTATGTACCTTACCTAACTAAAGTAAGAAAGAAGTACTAATTGTGCTGACCCTGTCAACCCACAAGGATCAACTTCCTCCTCCCTCCAGGTAAATTTGGGAACTTACTTCTGACAGGAGTAATCCTGGACTAATCACTTACTTCTACCAGATTAAACATCAAAACAAGCACAACAACAACAACAACAAAACTCTATTTTTTTTTTTTATATTTGAGCCATACCCAACCATGCTCAAGTAATACTCCTGGCTCTACTGTAGTGCTCTGGAGACCATATGGAGTCTGGTGTTGCAATAAGTAAATAACGAGCAAGAATTAGATATTACTTTCTTTAGCTTCTTTATAGTCCACAATTACAACATAATGCCTCTGAAAATAAAAGGGAAAACAAAGTACTTTTCCTCGTTTTACCAGAAATTATATCACATATCAATCACTCTTTAATTTTAAATCTAGCATAAACTTGTAGGAATATTTTATGTGTTCACATTAAGGAATGCAATGTATGTTTTTGTATCTCATGCTTATTTTGACAAGCACCCAAAAGAATTATTAAGTATTGGATAAATTTTTCCTATCCTGTGCTAAATTTGGCTGAAAATAATTGGATACAATCATGAATTATGAAAGATATTACTATTTGAAAATCATTATTTTACTAAGAATTGTCAGTTATCCCCTTCTAGATTTTTGTTGGATTTTTCAAAGAATAACATCTCATTATATAGGTGAACTTGGTGCAGAATGGAAGGATTTTTCTAAAAAATCAATGTAAACCACTATTACTTGGAAAGTAATGCACAATAATTTTACAAAAAAAAATGTTTGCTACACAAAATGTTTTTATAATCTTTATTTTTAAATGTAATATTCAGTTTTGAAATAAAATGTGCATTTATGGAGTTGGTAGCTCTTAGAACATAAATATTTTGAAAGACATTAAAATCATTTAATTGAGTATTTCAGATGCAAGTTATATTTTAAAGTTTTACATGCAATTTAAGTCATCTTTTACAGTTCTTGAATTAAAAATAAAGGCACTAAAAATTAAGTATTATGAAAATAAAGTAAAGCTAATATTGTATAATATTATTAACAGCGGCAGCCAGGTTTAGAGGTATGATGCCTCCACTAAAGCATCAGGGGTTTATGTAATGAGAATTATTCATAAAAGCTGTTCTGTCTTCCTTTCCTTGTATTACTGTAAAAATAATGTTGAAAATATATTAAATGATTATATGTAATATGTATATTTGAAATAAGGACCGCCACTGTAGCAATAACAATTAGTTTTATTAAGTCCTATAGTATATGGGAGAACAGTAATTGCTCAGAGTGGAGTGCATGCTTTGCATGTAGGATACTCAGATTCACTCTGCAGCCCTGAATGTTCCCTCAAGTACTGAATCTGAAGCCCTGAATGTTCCCTCAAGTACTGCCCGAGAGATTTCTGTGCAATGCATTAGGACTAGCCTTTGAATATTTCTGTGTATGATACAAAACAAAAGGCTCTAAAGTATAAAATCTCAAGATCTGTTCTATTCACAAAAGTCAAGAAGACATTTCAGAGATCCAGAATTTATAACAATAGCAAGAGAAGACAACATAGGTCCAAGAGAGTGCTTAAATGAAAAACAAATCTGCATATGATCTGCATAATCATGTTTTTAAGTGACACAAGTAAAAAGCATCCATTTTAAGAAATAAGCCTCTAGTTTAATTATAAGCAAAATTTTGAGATAGGTTAAAAAGACTACATAAGCAGGTCAATAGAAAGGGCAAAGCAATTGTAGTATTCTTTAAATATATTATCTTTGAGGTAGTACATCTTGCATGCAGTTGATCTGGTAAAACCGTGATGCCCCATCCACTCCTTGGAGTCTCAACAGGAGAGATCCCTTAGTGTAGAGCTGCAAGACAAAAATAAAGATATTAAATTAAATTAAAGAGATTTATCCTCAGTAACCTGATTATCTTCCTTCCTTTAATTTTATTTTACATAAAAGCACTGTCCTTGTATGTTGCCCAAGGGATCCAACAACAATATTTTTTATATTCTATATCTCCATAATTCCTTTCAGGTAACAGTTCCTTTGCTGCCATGGTGACCTTATCATTCACTTCTATAATGACTTTAATCCTGAATTGCTCTAACTCATCTTCAATTTGGAAGATTTCTACAAAACTTGTCACTATGTCATTTATGTTTTTAATGTCAACTTTTTTTTGTTAGTTCAATCTAAGAGATCAGAGTTGCTTCTGAATTTAGTGATTTTGTGTTCAAACTTAATTCTTAATTTCTTTGGAAAATAATATTTCTTCCAGGATACACTGTGAAATAAGTACTATTGTGCAATTTTTAAACTTTAATAGGTAAAATACATTTACAAACACTGTACTGTATGTGTGTTGTTAAGCCCACTTAGGTTTATCTTTAATCCCTACTTTTAGAGGCTGTTACACCAAATTGTTATAGTTATCCTTTTGGTATTTATACAAATTTTATACCTTAATGATATATATATATCCTCTAACTTGAAGTGTGTTTACATAATTTTCAAGATTCTTTAATGAATATTAAACCTGAGATCCTGAAAACCAAGAGTCCTCTTTTATCAGTGTAATACCTTTTGCAACAATTGAATCAAATCTTTCCATATTAAGTACTGAGAATGTGGTTTTATACTTAATGTTCTCAGCTTCTGCCAGTGCATACTATCATGGGCCTGCAGTTTATAGGACCTATGCACACTTTTCTCTCAGGTTGATGAAATCCCAGTATTGCTGCATGTGGACATATCAAAGTGTTGTCATATTACATTTCAGATGAGAAAAATCTATAATCTTTTCAGGTAATGACAGAGAAATGTTCACAGATTTCTGAAACCCTAAAGAATTGGGAATTTTGGGGCCATAGAGAGAGAGCATGGAGGTAAGGCACTTGCCTTTCATGCTGAAGGATGGTGGTTTCAATCCGGGCATCCCAGATGGTCCCCTGTGCCTTCCAGGGGCGATTTCTGAGCATAGAGCCAGGAGTAACCCCTGAGCGCTGCTGTGTATGACCCAAAAACCAAAAAAAAAAAAAAAGGGGGGGGACTTTTAATGCATAATGAATTACCAACTTCCCATTCTCACATATCAGTTTTATCTAGATTGAAAATAATCTGTGTTAGAGTTTTCACTGAACTTCTGACAAATAATCATTGTCTTCTCTTTTCCTGTGTGGTGGGATTGGGGAAGGTATGATGACAAAGGTGTTAAGTCTTGCTAAATATATAAGACTATTAAGCCACATACTCAGTACTCCACATTTTGTGAAAGTTATGCTCTGATAAACATCTAATTTCAGGCTGGAGAGATAGCACAGCGGCAGCATGTTTGCCTTGCATGCAGTCTACCTGGGACAGACCTGGGTTCGATTCCCGGCATTCCATATGGTCCTCCAACCCTACTAGGAGCAATTTTTGAGCGCAGACTCAGGAGTAGACTCTGAGAGCGGCCAGGTGTGATCCAAACCCCCTCAAGAAAATAACCCACTTAATTTCGTTGTCTTTCATTTGCAGTGACTATTTTCCTCAGATTTCTAAATCTCAACTGCAAAATGTATATTTTATATGGAGTCAGTTCAATGAAAACATTTTTTGATAACATCTCATTAGCAGTTACTCAGTGAGGTATATTAGAAGCCTTTTAGTTCCTCTTCTGCATGAGTATGTACTCTCTACCATAATAACCAACACATTGCACTCTATATAAGAATATTTACACTGAGATTTAAATTTTATGCCTACTTCATTCTGTTACTTATAACTGCAGCATATGACAACACAACAGAGACCTAATTGTTTGCTTAGAAAATAAATCAGTTCCTACAATGGGTTCCTACTAATGCTTAAAATTATTTAGATGTCCCTTCATTTGATGTGCTATCCTCATCAGAGTAGAAAAGTGAAAGGATGAGTAAATTGTTAATAAAAGTATTAGATTTATGAATAAATTTCTTGATGTATCTGTAGTGTAATTAGACAAAATCACTAATGTTACTTTCAATAACTAGAAATGTACAGCCCATAAATGTCATCTGTCACCATATTAATTTTGCAGACTTTTAATTTAGTATATCAACACTGTCACTCCTATTAAAAATGAAACACTCTATGCATTATCTAAAATGTCACTATGATGAACTAGCAGCTTACTCATTTTTTCTGACTATCCAATGACTCACATAACATTTCCTGTATTAATCTATTGTCTCATTTCCACTAGTTAAATGTTCAAACAGGTGACATTATTTATGGAAATAGAAAAATGGTTAACTTGAACTTAAAGTTAGTGCAAATCTAAACTACTTAATTAAAAGTATAATAATTTAATAAGTATCTTCAATGTTAATGGAAAATTTAATTTATTGTTATAGTTATTCTCTTCCTTATACACATATATGTGTATAAATATGTTTAAATATATTTAAATTTATTGTATTGTACAAATTACATATATCTTTAAATTTTAAATTTAAACAAATTTTCCTTTCCAGACCACTGTTTTTTTCCCTCAAAATGAAAATCACATAATTAGCATGCTTTCCATGATTCAAAAGAGCTTGTTGATGTATGTGGTTTGCTTTTCAAGATATATATTTTTTTGCTTTTCAATATTTTAGGTTAAAAAAAATTTAACACAAGGGATGAGGAGAAAGCTTAGTGGATGGGAGGGTGCTTTTTATCCAGGAGTCTCAGGTTCAACCCTTAAACACATATGGACTCCCCTATCACTGCCAGGACCAACCCCCAAACCGCTAGCCAGATGCAGCCTCCAAGCACTGCTGTATGAAGTCAAAAGCTACATACATATGCATACACATATATACACAGACTGAGAACAAGAGAGTGAGACAAAGAGTGGAAGGAAGGACAATGGTTCAAATCTCGGTATCCAATATGGTCCCCCGACTGCCAGGAGCGACTTCTGAATATAGAGCCAGGAGTAACCCCTGAGCGCTGCAGGGTGTGACTTAAAAACCAAAAACAACGACAACAACAACAACAACAACAACAAAGAAATACTCAATTTGGAATAAAAATGTTTTTATTTTTATTTCTCTTTGACATATAATCATATAAACTAGTTCAGTTTAGTTTATTCATTTTGGTCTTCAGGAATAGCAATAGTTCCATTTTTATATCTAAATAAAATAAATCTGTTTGCAAGTTCTCCTGTGTGAAATTAATATTGTAGTGTTTATTTGAAAGGCCATTAGTAATAATCTAAAAGAGCTACAAGGATTGGTTGCATTCAAGAAATTGTTACTAAAATTTATGAATTATATAAAATAAGACAATATTTAATGAAGTATTTAATAATATATAAATGAAGTTAATTTTATAAAATATACAAATATTATTATATTTAATTAAATATTTAAAGATAAATATTTAACTCATATTTATTTTATTTTTAATAAATAATATCCTTATTTAAACACCATGTTTACAAAACATGATTGTAATTGGGTTTCAGTCACTTCACCAGTGCAACTTCACCAGTGCAATATTCCCATCACTGATGCCTCCATATCCCTCGCCCATCCCCTGCCAGTATTTGAGACAAGTTTTCTATTTCCCTCAAAATTTGACATTGTTATGATAGTTCTCAGTCAGTTAATTTTATAACTGCACTCACCACTTTTGTGGTGAGCTTCATATGTTGAGCCCGTCCTTCTGACCCTCATTTCTGGGAATTATTTCAATAATGTCTTTTATTTTTCTTAAAACCTATAGATGAGTGAGACTATTCTGTGTGTGTCTCTCTCTTCCTCTGACTTATTTCACTCAATGTAATAGATTCCATGTACATACATGTGTAGGAAAATTTCATGACGTCTTCTCTCCTGCTGGCTGCATAATATTCCACTGTGTATATGTAGCACAGTTTCTTTAGCCATTCATCTGTTGAAGGGCATCTTAATTGTTTCCAGAGTCTGGCTATTGTAAATAGTGCTGCATTAAATATAGGTGTGAGGAAGGATTTTTGTATTGCGTTTTTGAGTTCCTAGGGTATAACCCTAGGAGAGGTATAACTGCACCATAAGGGAGCTCATTTCCAATATTTTGAGGAACCTCCATATTGTTTTCTATAAGGACTAAACTAGACGGTATTCTCATCAGCAGTGAATGAGTGTTTCTTTCTTCCCACATACCAGTCAGCACTGATTTTTCTTGTTCTTTGTGATGTGTGCCAATCTCTGTGACATGAGATGATATCTCATTGTTGTTTTGATTTGCATCTCCCTGATACTTAGTCATGTGGGACATTTATGCATGTGCCTTTGGCCATTTGTATTTCTTCTTAGAGAAATTATCTGTTCATTTCTTTTCCCCATTTCTGATGGGGTTAGATGACTTTTTTCTTATTAAATTCTGTCAGTAACTTGAATATCTTAGATACTATCCCTTTATCTGATGAGCATTACATAAATAGCTTTTTCCATTCTGTAAGTGGCTTTTGTATCCTCGGCATTATTTCTTTTGAGGTGCAGAAACTTCTCAGCTTAATATATTCACATCTGTTTGTCTCTGCTTTGACTTGTTTGTAGAGAGCTGTTTTATCCTTGAAGATGCCTTTAGTCTCAATGTCTTGGAGTGTTTTTGCCTTCATGTTGTTCTATAAACCTTATGATTTTGGGTCTGACATCCAGGTCTTTAATTCATTTGCATTTAACTTTTGTGCATGATCATTTGCATTTAACTTTTGTGCATGATGTTAGATGGAGAACTGAGTTTGCTTTTTTGCAAGTGGATGACCAGTTATCTCAACACTTGTTGAAGAGGCTTTAATTGATCCATGTTGCAGTCATTGCCATTTATCAAATATTAGTTGATTGTATGTCTGGAAACATTCTCTGAATACTCTAGTTTATTCCACTAATCTGAGGGTCTGTCTTTATTCCAATACCATGCTGTTTTAATTACTATAGCTTTGTAATAGAATTTAATGTTGGGAAAATGATGCCTCCCATATTCCTTTTCCCAAAGGTATCTCTAGCTATTCACGGGTGTTAATTGTTCCAGATGAATTTTAGGAGTGTTTTATCCACTTCTTTAAAGAATGTCATGAGTATCCTTAGAAGGATTTCATTAAACCTGTACAATACTTTGGGGAGTACTGTCATGTTAATGATATTAATTCCCACAATCCATGATCAGTGTATGTGTCTCCATTTTTGTGTGTCCTCTTATTTCTTAAAGCAAAGTTTTGTAGTTATTTTGTATAGGCCATTCACATCTTTTCTTTTCTCCAAAGATATTTGAGTTTGTGGGACACTAATATGAATAAGATTGTTTTTATTTTTTGATGTCCATTTCTTCTCTATTTTTATTGGTGTATAAGAAGGCCATTAATTTTGTATCCTGACACTTCGCTATATTAATCTATTGTTTCTAGATCAACTCATTTTTATTAATAATTTTTATTAGACAAAGTGGATTAAAAATCATTCAAAGTCTCAACTCATTTTTAAAAGCACTAATTAAGCTATTAGACTTATTTGGAAATATATACTTGCATATAAATATTGACCCAAAATTAGGTGATATAGATTTTGTATTTGCTATTATTGCTTTAAACATTACCATAATGCAAATTCAGTCTCTTAGGATGTATATTTTTAGATTACATCTTTTAAAATGTAAGCAACTAAAATAGAGCTTTCTGGAATAAAGCAAAAAAAATTCTCAGCATTAAAATGGATTAACTGAGCTATCTAGAATAAAGTTTAATATATTTTTCTCAGAAAGGTAAATACAAAATTCTAGCAAGAGAAAATATTTTTAAGTCTATATTAAATAAAATTATCAAAGAAGTTTTTGAGGTCCATTTTCTTTATTGTTGTTGGGATATACTAACTCTGAAGTTCGTTTGTCTTATATTTCCTCACAAAGGATTGAACAGATTTTTAAAATCTGTGTTCCTTAACATATATCATGGTTGCGTAGCACAAGATGCAAATTATGATTTGTTTTATTCTGCATTACATCATTTGATAAAATAAATTAGTGCAGAAATAAAATGTTTTCCTAATTACTATTGTATCAGCACTGATAAAAGTGATAATATTTTACATGGCTCAATAAACAAATTTTAATTTAATAGAATTATTTGGAGAATAATTTTATTCTCATAGTATTTATTCACAGTTTACTTGTCAACCTGTTTCATCTAATGCTAAGTCAATTCAAAGACTTTCATTAAAGATGGAACATTCACCTGGGATTTACAAAAAAATCTCATGTCAGTATATTAAGCTAATTAAATCAACTTATTTTTCATCAATCTTATTATGACACCAGTTAACTTATTTCTACAAGCCTTGCAATACCTAAAGTCAATTATCAGGAGAACTATTGTCATAGAAATTTGATCAACAATAATAACACAATACATTTTGCAAATATGTTAAATAATTTAAATTTTATGAACTTGACAAGCAAGAATTAATGCTATATTTACAATCCCTGAAGATTACATTTAAATCAAATGCTTTCTGAACCTCCTCAAATTTAACAGTTCAAAATTATTAAACTTTCAAAAATTAAACATCTGCATCTTAAAAGGAGTTTATATATTTGGAGAATCTTATAACCAATTTGAAATATAATATGACTAGAAGATGTTATATATAAAATGATCAGTAATATTGTTTATTTATGTTTGCCAGTTAAAGCAATTGGTTGATATGTCTTATTTGACAAAACTAATCATATATAGTCTTTTCAGACCTCATTTTAATCAGACAGTGAAGAAAGAAAAGAACTTAGAGACCTATTCAAGACAAGGACCAATCATATAATTTTTTTTTGTTTTTGTTTTTTTGGGCCACACCCGGCGGTGCTCAAGGGTTACTACTCCTGGCTGTCTGCTCAGAAATAGCTCCTGGCAGGCACGGGGGACCATATGGGACACCGGGATTCGAACCAACCACCTTAGGTCCTAGATTGGCTGCTTGCAAGTCAAACACCGCTGTGCTATCTCTCCGGGCCCCCAATCATATAATTTTGTCTCACAAAATAAAATCAAGATTTATTGATACAAACTCAGAAAAACAATAAATTGAGTTTTATTCAGCTAGTATTCTACTAAATCTAGAAATACGGCTTGATATTACATAATTGAGGTGTGTTTATTTAAACTTGCATGTATTAAATCATGAGCATATTGTATACTGAGTTTAAGAATTCAGACAACTTAATAGGAAAACAATAAATCAACTAATGTTTAAATGTAAAGAAGATATAAATATGTATTTTACTTTTTTTTTACTTACTTTGAACACCATTGTTTGCAAAGTTCCCTAGAATACTGTTGTTTCTAGCATTCAATGTGTCAACACTACTCTCCATCATCAGTGTAGTCCCTCTATCATTTCCCACCCACTCAAGAATGCCCTTTTGGGATAGGCACAAAATCATTAATTTTATATTGTTTGCTACAATTAAATGGCAATAGAATTATCTAAAACTTCAGTAAGAGAAAATTTGTAAAATAAAGTTATATTTCACAGGGTTTTATATCATTGAAGGTTTACTAAGCTGTTTGCTGCTAGTTGAGCTTTCTATGTTGTTTTTATTTGTTTAGTTTAAGTGACTTCTATGCTAATTTCTCATCTAAATATATTGGTGTGCTTCTACTTGAGTATTGAGTAATTTGGAGGTGATTTTCAACTGCACTCCAGGAATTCCAAGTTCTGGGGATCTGGGCTGATGCATTTCCATGGTGGTGGCTGTGGGAAATGGGTGTAGCTACTAGGTTTTCTGGCAGTATATAGGGGTGAAGGGAGGTTGCCCAATCCTACTCTAAGAAAACTGGATTTTTCAGCTCAAATGCTTACCTGTAATTTTTGTCTGCCTATTGTCTCCTCAGAGAAAGTCTCAAATTAGTGAAGTTGTGCCATTAGCAACATTTTTGAGACTACGTAAACAAATTACTATCATTTAGATTAGTTAAAATAAAAAGACATATTTAAAGGCTAGGAGAATACTGGTTGAGTTTGCAAACCTAGCATAGGGAGGCAGCAAGTTTAAAACTGGAACTTCATGAAAATTTGGGTCATGTTATATAACGTTGGTAACACCCAAGCACTACACTGTGTAGTCTTGTTGACCCCTTAGATGACTGCTCTGATCCTGGTGTTCTGGGGACACAACCTTGCCTAAACATTTCACTGCTGGAATGGCCCACGGAGATTATATTTTCAATTTCATGGGACAAAGAGATGATAGAGGATAAATTTTGCAGGAATTTCCACTTTCTCTTAAAATATTCTATCATCTAGATGAGAAAGGGATAGCACAGCAAGATGGCAGTTTGTTTTGCATGTGGCCTACTAGGGTATGATTCCCAGAACCCCATATAGACTCCAAAAACCTTCACTGGTGATCATTAAGCAGAAAAGGAGTCAGGTCCCAACACTATCAAGTGTGTCCCCCCAAAAAAACAAAAACAACCCCCACAAAACAAAACAAACAACAGTATTTAAAGCTCAAATCTTACCTTTTCAATTTTATGACTATGGGGGAAGGAAGATCGCCTCAATTATTCACCCTAATGTCTGACTGCTGTGGTGCAGAGGTAGGGCATTTGCCTTGTCTGAGGCTGACCTAGGATGGACCGAATCTCCACCCCCTCACCTCACCCCACCCCATCCCATATGGTTCCCCAAGCCAAGAGCAATTTCTGAGTGCATAGTGCCAGGAGTAACCCCTGAGAGTCATGTGTGGCCCCCCCCCAAAATAAAACAAACAAAAAACACCTATTTTTCAGAACTATTCTAATTATAGTAATTGTCACTTTACCCCTTGAAATATTTAAATTACTAAACATAATATAACTTGATGTTAGTGATGAATTATGA
This sequence comes from Suncus etruscus, assembly GCF_024139225.1. NCBI lineage: Eukaryota > Metazoa > Chordata > Mammalia > Eulipotyphla > Soricidae > Suncus > Suncus etruscus. The sequence continues at coordinate 100,027,797 of NC_064850.1, read as the reverse complement.
GAAGAGATTTCTATAAGACAAATTCTTTAAGAAATAAAAATATTGATTAAAAATGTATGCTTTACTTTTTAGAAATATGGATGAAACTTAGACATTCTTATCCTATATTAGTTATTATGTTATTTTTTCTATTTTTCATTTTTTGTGTGTAAAATAAAACTTCTGAGGCAATAAGTTTATCAGAAACAGTTATTATCATGCTTTGCTAAGGCTATTGGCTAATTAAATTCATATCCTTATAGATATATGGGTTTAATTATTATTTTTTTATTGTCTCCCATATATCCCCCCACTCAAAATCTGGTTTCAGGACCACAGAAACAGAGTAATCATCTATTCTGCTATTTTCATTTTTTGTGTTTGTTTTGTGTTTTGGGGCCACACCTGGTGGTTCTCAGGAGTTACCCTTGGTTTTCCACTCAAAAATCACTCTAGATAAGGCACAAGGGATCATATTGGATAAGGTGCAAGGGATCATACGGGATGGATGGAACTTGGGTCAGCTACATGCAAGGCAAATACCCTAGTAGTATGCTATTGCTCTAGCTCCCACTCTGCAATTTTCAAGTGGGTACTAAATGAAAGAGATCTACCATCAGACTGACTACTGCTTAGTGCTTTTTTCCATCTTAATAAAATAGTTATCTTGAGTAAATTTTTAAGTTTATTTGTCTAATATTTCATATTAAAAATGAGAATAACAATGAATTAACTGTGTATAATGTATGACTCATAGAAATATAAGCAGTAATTGATAGACTCTACTATGGTATTAAAAGAAAAGTACTAATATGATAGACGAGTAGGAATTATAAATATCTCAGTCATGTATTCTCACTGAATTTAAGTCATAGATATAATCTATTTAATAACATTATTAATAAGTAAATATTCTGGAAGTATACTGAATCAACACAGGGGTTTCAAGCTACAGGTTTGCTCTCAGCCTAATCTGTAATAAGATTGAGTGGCAAAATGAAACTGGCTGTAATCACTACTATATAATGATAGTGCATAAAACAGGAACTGCACATCATTTCAATCTATGTAGACATCAATTCTTGACCAATCAGTTGTACATAATTTTGTACAATTCACAAACTGCACTTTATTACACCAAAGTCATTCTTGTGAAATAGCTAGTAGAGGTGAAATAGGCATGTTATTATAATTAAGAGCTGAGAAACTATTGTCATTAGTGGCTCTGTATAAATTTGTAGTTTCAACTAATGTCAGAATTTAAGAAAAAAATCAGACTTTATGTAAATATCAAGTCAGTAGTGGATGAATATTATTCATTAGATTTTCTAGATTTCCTGTTTTCTTTAACCAAGAGACAAAGAAGCAAAAGTAAATTTTTCATATAATATGAGTTTGTTTTATTGGTAAATAGTACCAGCCATATTTCTTGCAGTGGTAGTTAGGATGTTATTTTATTTTCATTGTGAAGAGTCCATAAGATAAACTGTTCTAAGATCTTTTACACATTTACATATCTAATCCTTAAATAACATATGCTACTATTTTCATGCTACTTTGACATAAGAGAATACATTTTACTGCAAATCTAGATGTGAATAGTTAAGAGTTGAACTGAAGTTTGATCTAAATAACGATAGCATAAAGTAAAGAAAGAAAAAAGAAATAGTAAGAGAGAATAAAGAGATAAAGATAGAGACATCTACAAAGAAAGAGATAGGCATGAGGACACAGAGAGGTTTTAATTAGGTTATGGGAATTGTGGAATCTAGAAGAGAGTCTAACTTCTGTGTGTATACATATATAAATATTTATATATTTCAGGGCTGGAGTGATAGCACATTGTAGGGCATTTGCCTTGCACACAGCTGATCTAGGACTAGGACAGACCTTGGTTCGATTCCGTAGTGTCCCATATGGTCCTCCGAGCCAGGAGCGATTTCTGAGTGCATAGCCACCAGGAGTAGGCCCTGAAGGTCACAGGGTGTGGCTCTCCTCCCAAAAGCAAAAAAATATAAATAAATATTTATATATTTGTATATATTAAATACATAAAGTGTACATATATGGGCTAGTTTCATATTCATATATATGAATGGTTAGGAACATGGTGAAAAAGATAATGCTTTGGGGGAAAATTATAGAAGGGAAATTTGAGATTAATTATAGAATCTCATTCTGGATATAAAAAGTAAAAATGGAGGAAAAACAATAATGGTTTAAATATTCTTTGAAATAAAATAAGCTTAAAACAGATTTGTATTAGGATTTGATAAAGTCATTATTTTTTTTCTTGTGGTACCAAAAATTGGACACAGGGGCTAATAGTATTCTACTGTTTTACATGTGTGACATTAACTATGATCTGAAATAAGTTTTAAAGTTTCATTTCAGAAGAGCATGATACAGTTTCTCTTTCTAAATAAGAAGGCAGCCTTTTGGGCTAGATTTAGATGCTGAATATTAGTTGGAAATATACCTGCCATTGGTCATTTTTCAGTAACATAAAAGGGGAGATTTTTGTATTCCTATTTACTACATTTTGCTAGTATCAGTATTAATGCAATAATTCTGTTCTACTATGTGGTTCACAGATATCCTTTATTTTCATCTCACGGAAAGTAATTAAACTATATTACTATTTCTTGACTACCTTCATGTTTAATAAAAGAAAGTGACCGGCAATTATTAGGTAATGTTCTTAAAAACCTTAATAAGAGCTAAACCTCCAGCTGTTTTGATAACTAATCAAGTACAGAAATTAGTGGCCCTACCACAGGGACACTGTGTCAAGCCAGCACTTAGTGAAATTTTTAATTTTTCATGGAAAAGGATCCAGACTTCCTACTGCTAATATCACACCAGATTCTTTTTTTAATAAAGCAATGAAAATAACTAGAGAATAAAAATAAATAGCAAGCGAGAATAAGGTTATAAAGAGACTCTGAAAATCATCTCATCAGAAAATTACAATAATATATGAACCTTTCTTTAGCCATGCAAACATCAGAGTAATCCCATGTGTTTCTTTATATAACACCCTAGAAAATTAAAAATATGCTTCAAAAGTTTAGAAAGTTAATGTATAAAGCCAAAAATATAACATATCAGGTAACCTGGTTTGATTTCAACACCCCATATAGTTCCCTAGGCCTGCCAGAAATTATCCTTGAGCACAGAACCAGGAATAAGCCCTGAAAACCTCCATTTATGGTCCAAAACCGAAAAGAAACAAAGCAAGTTAATATATAAAGTATATAAATAAAATATAATGTAAAGACAACTTTAAGTTGACTTATATAAAACCCTATCATCTATGAGAAAAGAAAATAGTAAAAGGAGACATAAAGGGAAGTCACTAATGTGGTTCAAATTACTTGAAAAAAGTCAAGACAGGAATAAACTCTGTACAACGATTGTACTCTTTTTTGACCTATTTTATTTTGTTTGGTTTTGTTTAGGGTTATACGTAGAAGTCTCGGGGCTTACTCCTGGCTCTGCATGCATGGATCATTCCTTGTGAGCTTGTCAAACAGAAGGAGTGCTGGGCATCAAACCTTGGTCATCCGAGTGAAAAACTAGCACCCTACCCACTCTACATTTTGCCAACCCCTCAGTCACCCAATCATACCTAGAAGACAATCCCATTTCATTTCATGTGACTCTGCCTTCTTCTTACCTCTCTTCTCTCCCTTCCCTCCCTCCCTCCCTCCCTCCCTCCCTCCCTCACTCCCTTCCTCTCTTCCTTCCCTCCTTCCCTCCTTCCTTTCCTTTTTTTTTCCTCCCTATTTGTATTTCTCTCACACAACCTGGCTCTACACTCAATGATCATTTCTGGCCTTGTTTTGGAGATCAATAATTGACAGACTCAATTCTGTAGGCTTACTTTCAGGGTATTACTGTTTGACAATTTTTATTCCCTTACGATTATTTATATTACATGTGTGAAATATCATTCTATATTGGTCACTCTCCCTTAATTCAATGTTACGATCTCTAGGTCTTTTGATTAAGATTTTATCATTTTGTTTAGCTGAGTAGCATTCCTTTGTACACAATTGCCACATTTTATCTAATCACCAATTCTTAGACATTTCAGTTGTTTTCATATTTTGACTATTGTGAAAAGTATATGACAAGAAATGGTAATGCTGAGTCATATAGAAGTTAAACTCAGAGTTTTGCAAATAAAGTTTTTAATTGACTCACCTTGAGATACACAGTTACAAAGTGTCTATGATAGTTTCAGTCGTAAAATGTCCATATTTCCTGCCAGCAATATCCCCAGTTTCACGTTTGTCCTCCACCCTGCCCTCTCCCTTGCTTGCATCAATGGTAAACATTGTTTTCTCTTTCTCCCTCTGTTTTTTTCTCTGCCCCTCACTTTATCTCTCCTCTCCCCTCTGTTTGTGGTTTTTACTATTTTACTGAAAAGATATTATCATGCACATAAACTTGAAATGTTTTCTGCATGTGTGTAACCTATTTTACCATTTGATGAGATTCTCCCTACTCTCCAATTTATACCCAAATCCCTTGTTAGAGATTATCTATCTGTATGCCTGGACTTTCAATCAATTTCATACAATTAAACTTAAAGGAATTAGTTTCTTCTAAATATTCTTTGATAAATACTAATGTAGCTTCTACAAAAATAAAGAAAGCAGTCTTGGATTTAGCAAGATAACAAAACAGAAAATATGTGTGGAGAGCAAACTATCAGAGAAATAGGGATTACTTCTGCCCCTATGATCAGCGATCACTCCTAGCAGGTTTGGGAAACCCTATATAATGCCAGCAATAAAACCTGTCAGTCTCATGCAAAGCAAATGCCTTACCATGAACAGAGGGACATTAAAGAGGTTAGTTCACTTGCCTTGCATACAGCACACCTGGCTCTATGCACTGTACTGCCTTTCCAAATACTGTTCCTGCCCTAATTTTCTTCTCAGAAAAATTAGGATACTGGAATAACAGCAGACTCTGAGACCAGTAAAATAGAATTATGATTTAAAAGTAAACTTCAAATATATGAAATATTAATTATGACAAAAAGACAGGAGCATTAATTGGTGAAAAAGAAAGCTTCTTTGTAGAATGGTTTTGGGGAAAATGGTGAGCTTCAGACAGAAGAAAAAGGCATTTTTATTTTTTAACTAGGTCGTGATATTATTCTATAGTATACAATTTATTTCAAGATGATTTCAAAACCAATATATTCTACCCAAATCCATAAAATAAATCAACTCATCATAATACTGATGTCAGAGGTGTCTCAACTGATTTTATTTTATTGAAAAATGGGGGAAAAAAGAAAAACAAATTTAAGTTTTTGTGTTGATAATCTACTATGACATAAAAGAATAAAAGATACCCTACTGAACTGGCAAATATTTCCACATAAAATATGACAAGGAGGTGATATTCAAGATGTATTAGGAGCTCAACAAGTCAACAGCAGCAGCAACAAAACAAACAGCACCATCAATAAATGAGAAGAAATGATGAAAAATTAAAAAAGACTGCAGGTAGCCAACATGCAAATTCAAATGGTGTTCATCACCCCTACATATCAGGGAACGATAACTCAAAATGACTATCAAAAACCACCTCATGCAAGTGAGAAAGCCCTATTCAAAAAGATTGGAAATAACCACTACCCCTCCTTTACTGTTGGTGATAATATTTTGGGGGAAAAATACAGAAATGTCTGGAAAAATTAAAAATATAACTTCCATGTGATTCAGCAATTATATTCCTGGATGTTATCATTAAAACACTAACTTTTTAATTTGGAAGGATAAATACATGACTATGTTCATAGTTTTTCTAATTTATTTGCAAACAGTCATTATTAGATTTCCCTCCCATCTTAAATATATTTTACTGGCCATTGAAAATGTTTTAAAGAGGTTGATTCTATTAATGAGGCTCTAAAAATTGTAGTATACCTCTAGAAGCAGCATATTAAATTTATTCACAGCTAATGTTTTACAAAGTGTGTCAGTTAAGTGTGTCCCACTGGGCATTACATATGAGGTATTTTAAACATGAAAACGTCAAAACTACAGGAAGCCAAAATATAAGGCTTTTACTTTGCTTCCTGCAAGGAAATATTACTGGAAAATGAATAGAAATTTTATGTAAAGCTATTTAAAACTATCTAAATTGCTCATTTATATTATATTATTATATAATAATATTTATTATTCTCATTTTACTCAGTGCCATTCAATAATCAGTATTTAATCACCTATAGCTATTGTCAATTTTATAGTCATCAATTTTGATGGCAATCTCATGCCTTACTACTTAAATCTTAGAAAAAATTCTAAAATTAATGCAGGCTGGAATTTAGACTTTTTCAATCTCAAAAACAGCTTTTTGTGTGGTTCACAGAACCAAATGTTCAGATTCATATTGATCTATTTATCAAATATTAATATTGTTTTACTAATACCAGCTGCATTATCGCTTTAGCCCTAAGTCCCTTAGTTTTGGTGATTCATTCCTCAGACAATAATTTATTGATTTCAATAAATTATTGCAGGACAGCACTCAATACCAGCTGAAATTTTGCTTTTCTTTATATGTATTTCTCTCAACATGTAAATACCACAAAGATGAGTCAATATTTGGATTGCTTATGCCTAAAATACCAAAATCTTATTTATATTCGTGTGAAAAAAGATCTCCTGTCCCCTGTATTCAATCAACAAACAGGCAGTCCCTTAACTCATAACTGACTGTGGTATTGACAGGTGGCTGGGTTTAATTCTCTTTGCTGCTTCTCTTAGTCATTGTAATAACTGATGTAGCAATTTGTGGCACTTGTGACTTTAATAACTGTCCTGCCTGTGCTAGTCTAGGACAGACCGCGGTTCGATATACCACCATCCCATATAGTTCCCCCAAGCCAGGAGTGATTACTGAGCACATAGCCAGGAGTAACCCCTGAGCATCACCGAGTGTGGCCAAAAAACAAAAAAAGAAATATATAAAGGTGGATAAATATTACTAGAAATTTTAAGGAATATAAGAAGGACACCACTAGATTGAAATCATAAGCAATAGTTCACCTTAATATATAGTTAGGTTATATGAAGATATTCTTTTGCAGATGATTATTTTTTTCTGGGGCCAGGTAGAGCAATTCCACATGAATCTGAATTCTTGTCAGTGTCCTGATCACAGCCAGGGAAAAAATCAGTAAAACCAGTACTTGAAAAAAGTAGCCAGAATACAGATGATTTAAGTGGAAGTCCACACACAAATGAGATCAATTTGCCTACATGATCAAATTCGATTATAGTCATTAACACTGGGTTCCCTATAAGTATGTACATAAAATATAGCTGGGATAAAGGATAATATTATACAGAAGGAAGAAACTATTGTTTAATATCATTTTTGAGGTTGATGTGAGGCTCTAAGCCAAAGTCTCACACATGTTAAATTCATGCTCTACTATTTAACCCTCAGTTCCATTTAATATCTTTTTATTTCTTTTTGGTTTTTGGGTCACACCCAGTTGACGCTCAGGGGTTACTCATGATTATGTGCTCAGAAATCGCATCTGGCTTGGGGAACCATATGAGACTCTAGGGGATTAAATTGCGGTCCATCCTATGATAGAACTGGCAAGGCAGACTCCTTACTGCTTGTGCCACCGCTCGGACCCCCATTTAATATCTTAAGATAAAACATGTTTATACTTAGCTAATTAAAAGATAGATGTGTTTATTAGATTTATACTTTTACTGTCCATCTTTTTAGGATATTGAAATATCATTGAAGTAAACATGCGTTTCCATTACATTTTATGTCTAAGAGAATAATACCCCAGATGTTTGCTAAATTTTAAATAAAATTTCTGGAATAAAAAATATTACAAGAAGAACTGTCTAATATTTTCCTTAAAACTTTACCTGTTTTGTCATTGGCAAATGACAAATAAAATAAATTTCATCTCTAAATAAATATATGATTTATACATAATCCTATGTAACTCATGCATTTTATTTGATAATTTAAAACACTAGTTTACACAAACTAAATCAATATCAGAAAATCAATATTTCTCTGCATTGAAATGTACATAAATAAAACAAGGAAAGAGATTTATTGTAATTTTCATTATAAATTATATTATATTTTACCATATTCTATGAAAGTAAGTTATGTTTGCATAATTTGAAAGACACTTCTTTGGACAAAAGGATAATTGATAATGTTTAATATAATTGGTATTTGATTAATAGAAATGTACATATTTGAATCATTAAAATTATAAAATAATCATTTTAGGAATTCATTTACTTTTAAATTTAGTTGGATGAAAGAAATTTTTATTGGTAAATTGATTATTTGGAGATTTACGCATTTAGAAGTAGGTACTTCTTACTATACTTTAAAATAAAATATATTGTATGGAGTAAACAAAATTTTTTTATCTCTGAATTATTGTATTTAAGAGCCTTAAAACTAAGAGAAACATATTTTACTTAGGATTTTAGTACTGAAGAGATGGTACAGGAGAAGGCATTTTGACCTTTCATGCCCCTTTGGTGCAAATACTGGGCATCATATTGGGCACCCTCAAGTTCCAGCAGGGTCACTCTTGAGTATAAAGCTAGGGACAGACTCTAAGCACAGTGTGGGGTAAACACAATTGTCAAGTTAAGATGACTGCCAAGTGAGTTAAAGAGATCTTGTGAACTTTCTGGCTGTTTTGCTGTATTATTGTCAGATGAATGTGTTTGTAAATGTTATTCACAGAGGTTTAGAGGTACTAAGCACAGTACTAAGCACTGATAACTCAGGCTATCAGCTGCATCCCAGTACTCTGTGCTCAGAGCCTGTATTGAACCATGGACTTAGCTGATAGAGAAGCCCTAAGATGGGCTGACTGATGTTTTGAGAGCTTGGTAGACCTCACTCCTCATCCTAGAGCCACCACAAAGAATTATTGTTATTTTACCTATTAACTGTATTCAAAGGAAACAATGTTAGAGATATAATTGTAGTCTTCTAAAGAATTATCTTTGGTGTTTATCCTTAGAATATTTTGTTTTTTTTTTCTGTACTAAACAAATCAGAAGTTGCATTTGTAATTTTAATATAAAATATCAAAATTACTTATTCTAAACTAAAAAGATGCTGTTTCTATCAACAAGGTGTCATATGTATACACCCTGGAGAAAGTCAGTGTCAGGGCAGCATTAGCACCTTCTCTGGTAGAAATTTGATTCCTGGTGCGGGTGCAGAAAACTGTGCTGGTTCCAAAATTGAGATCCAAGGTTCGGGGGGTGAATGGCCAATATTTGAATGACTGAAACCTAAGTCAAGTCACTATGACAAACATTCAGGGTGAAAAGCCCCTCTGCAATATAAAACTTAGGAGTTCCTATCCCTGATAGATTAGAAATTCTTTCTATAAATAAGATTCCCCACATTTTAATGTGCCAGTGCAAAAAAGAACAATGCCAAATGATTCTAAAACTACTGGTGCATATAGGGGAAAAATCACAAGCTAAACATTCCTTATAATTTGGTTCAAACATGAACTCAGAACCCAAGAGAGTTATTTACTAGAATCTTCTACTAAACAAATCCCAAAAAGGGATGGGAAAAACTATATCTACATAAGGAAGTCCACAAAAAGAACTGTACTTAATAAGGAAATACATCTAAAGTGATATATAAAGGAAATATACATATCTCTTTTCAGTCTTTTGAAATAGTTGGTGTTTGAGTGCTGCAAGCAGCTTGTGTCTTGCAGTGCCAATGGGATTTCGATGAATTCACTTCAGGGAGAGTGGGTTGCCTGGACCGGCATATGAAATATGAAATAAACCACACAGAGTATGTGGGGCCAACACGTCTTCTGCAGGAGTGAAGGTAGGTTTTAAATTAAACAGTAGTTATGACTGAAAATAAGTTTGCACTAATGGACTGATAATCAATGGCAGGTTTCTTTTTACCAAATAAAGTACTTAAACTGGTAAAATTTAAGGGCATCCTTTGAAGGTGAATTACATCCCAAAGTTTTTTGTTGTAGTTACTGACAAGTTGGAGTCAACATTGTTTGCAGCTAGATTAAGAACAGTGCTGATAGGTATACCAGCTTATTAAGTTAGTATTTAAAACTTACTATAAGGCTCAAAGCTGGAAATTATGAAAACTGCCTTTTTCAATTAATATAATTAAATGCTAAATTTTTATTAAAGACTTAAAATTAGTTTCCTAGATGTACCATTTTTAAGATGACAATAAAGTATCATTATAATTAGATAGCATTTTAATATTATTCTGACCAATGTTAATATCATGCTTAAAGTTATCATATGACTGAGATTAAATTTAAAACTGTCAATGAAATTAAGTTCTTATCAATATCATGCACTCACAAAGTTAAAGATGAGTTACATATAAAAGATAGAAGAGAATGAGAAAAATATGTGGGAAATTTTTTGGATGTCTTCAAACTTTCCTGGGTATACATCAGAAAAAAAAAAGAAAAAAAATTGGAAAAGAAGGCCTTTTTAGAAGAGAAGAAGAGTCGGCTCTAGTTAAAAGGTAGTTTTAGAAGAAATAGAAGAAATTATTAAGTGCATTTATTTATCTTTAAATTCTTAGTTGGTAAATTTCTATTTTTGTTGTTGATCAGCTATTACCTGTAATTTTTTATAGATACACAACATGTTTATTTTTACATATCATTGAGCAGAGACTTCAGTAAAACATTACTCATTTTTAGATGTTAGTTATCAAGATGTTTAGACACATTTTTAGTATATTTTTTCCATAAGGTATATGGTAAGTGAGGAAAAATATAGGGCTGGAAAGTTCCTTTGCTTACACCATAATCTCAAGTTAAAATAATTGCAATTTTTGCCACATAAATTGCTAATCCTAGGCCCCTCAAAGGAGATGAAACATGTTGAATAGCCCATAAATAGGGCCAGTCCTTTTGAGCAGTGACTGGGCGTGGGGATGACCCCAAAATTAGTTTTTTCTTTTTTGCTAAGGCTTATCAGTTAGAGAAGTGCCATTTTTATGGTATTTAGAATGGCAATCCTTTTTCCAATGCCTCCCCTTCATGAAGCGAGGGCAAGGACCTGGAGGATCAGAATCAGGGTCAGTTCTATGAGCCGTATTCCTCCTTTCTGGGAATTCTTTATCAGAATATCCCTCCCTCCTGCGGCCAAAATGCCTTGTCCTGCCCCTGCCTCTGGTCTGTTTGGTGGAATATTGATTAAAAGACTGACCATTAAGGGCAGCCGCAAAAGCCATCCCTTGGATGACAGCAGAAGAGACATCAAGGAACGCAGGCCTTAGGAAAATCTTGGATAGTTGCTGTATTACAAATAGGGTGAAGAAGAGACTGACAGTATGGATACTCCTGATCACTTGTTCTCCTATGAAGACCTACAGCTGATTCTTGTCTGAGCTACGATCACGACTATGCTCCACTTCTGGCCTAGTTACCTGAGCTGGTCGTTCTAATTCACATCTCTCATCAACTTCCCGAATCTGTGTCCAGATTATGCGAATAAAAATCTGGATGCCACTAGAGCCATACTGGTCATAGATGTCTTGAATATCCCCTTTTACCAATAGGCAATCCTCCAAACATAAGTACCTCTCTCAAGAAACCAGGGAGTATTGGTGTTTAGAAATCAAATGAATTCCTGTAACTATTGCTGTGTTATTCTAGAACCCTTGGCTCTAATAATATGCTTTATAGTATTAGAGATAATTTGTTCCTTAGAATAACCTTGTTCCATGATACCCGTGTACCTATTCGTCAGTTTTTAGGTGAGGTTCAGGTCCGTGCACCTAAAAAAAAACTGAGGAAAAAAAAAAAAGAAGAGAAAAAGACAGTTTACTCTCCCCTCGAGGGCCCCACGTTGGGTGTCAGTTGCTGCAAGTGGCTTGTGTCTTGCAGCGCCAGTGGGATTTCAATGAATTCACTTCAGGGAGAGTGGGTTGCCTGGTCTGGCGTAGGGATAAATATGAAATATGAAATAAACCACACAGAGTATGTGGGGTCAACATGTCTTCTGTCAGGAGTGCGACAAGTTTATTTTCCAAACAAAGGTTTTTATAGGGGTAAGTCAGTTACGGTGCAGAGAAGAATATTTACAATAACAAGGTAAAGTTAATTGCAAAAGAAAAGGTAACACTCAGGACAGCTTTTAACAACCAACCTTAATTGCAAAACAAGGATTAGGAGGAAGTATGAAATATTTAGAAACTTGATTTTTCTTGGCTGGGCTCTATTGTTTTTGGGGTCAAGCACAGAAAGAAACCAAATTTCCTAAAGCGTGTTGTCCTATTTTCTGAACAGAGTCAATTTCGACCTTGTTCACCAGAAACTTCAGCTGCAAGGACATATTTGAAACATTGCCTTAACTTTTAGGGTTATACATCTCCAGAAAAAGGGTTTTCTTAGTAATCATTGGTGCTGAAATTTTTGAGCCAAATTATTTGATAGAGGCCACAATTTTGCCTGAGATAATGCCAAGAATTTCTTCGGAAATTCCTCAACCATCCATGCAAGGGAATAAGGAGTCCACAGCGGGCCTTTTGAGGAACCCCGTGGGGGATATTTCAGTTCTCCCCACCAGGAAAATCTGAGGATACATCTGGTGGGCTGAATTCCCCTAAAGGTTTATGATGCAATGGCAGTAGAGATAAAATCCAAAGCACAGCTTCAGCCTGTGACATGGTTTTATAGAGTCTGAAAAATGGCTTGTAGCAGTTGCAGATCAGGAAATGTCCTCAAACCGAGAGACTCTTAAAATCCGAATCCAGTAGTGAACAATAGTCAACAGTGAAGGGAGGTGGGATTAATGGGACCTACAAGAGCAAATCAGCAGCATCTGCTGCTGCAGCTTCTTCCCATGCAGAGGCAAGTTGGGCTGCGATGCTGTCCTTTCCATTTGGGAGCTGGCTAGTAGTGGGTTGGAGTGGAGGAATTCCAGTTCCTGAGGAGTTAAGAACTGATTGTAGGGCCGGAGAGATAGCATGGAGGTAAGGCGTTTGCCTTTCATGCAGGAGGTCATCGGTTCGAATCCCGGCGCCCCATATGGTCCCCCGTGCCTGCCAGGAGCAATTTCTGAGCCTGGAGCCAGGAATAACCCCTGAGCACTGCCGGGTGTGACCCAAAAACCAAAAAAAAAAAAAAAAAAAAAAAAAAAAAAAAAAAAAAAAAGAACTGATTGTAAAATGGGTTAAATAAGAAGAAATATCAGACCATTGGGGAGAGTGTGAAGGGACAGAAAAGGATTTGTCAAGTGGTTAGCAGGGGAGGGTGAAAAGGAAGGATTATATATAACAGGGAGAAGGGACCACATAGACAGGCATTATGTACAATGCAGATGGATACTAGATATAGAGGTTTCCACCTCACACACAGTCTCTCTCTCTCACACACACACACTCACACACACACACACACACACACACACACAATGAAGGTCTATCCATAGGTTTCAGTTGAAAGACTGACTCAGAACAGGTCACAGCAATTAAAAAATTTAAAGTTGGCAACTAAGCTGGAAAGATTTTCCAATTCCTAGGCAAATCATCATCGGTGAGGGTAAACTTTGCTGAAGTCAGGCTTTCTGGGTGAGATTTTACATAAGGCATTCTTAAAGCAATCATAATTTTTAGAATACTAACAATATGGTAATGAGCATTGTATAAAGAGTCAACTTCATGAAGTATTGTCTAACAGGTCTTGAGTATCCAGGTTCCTTTTTTGGAAGCAAATTGAAAGCACGGGCATTGTGATATAATAGTAAACTAGTTTGAATTGAAAATAAACTGCAAAAATATACTCAATGAATGAGCGCTGCAGCAAGAATCTATGACATGCAGTTGCCTATACCAATGTTATCTATAGACATAAACATTAGATCATAATAGCAGAAATAACTAAATAAAAAATGAAGGATATATTAGAATATTTATCAAGATACTATAATGAGTTTGAAAGCATTATTACAGATATATTAATATTAAAACAAAACATTCTTATAGTGAGCACTATATCAGAAGTCCATGGCTTCCAAATGCATTCTGCACCTGCTTCTTTGGATAAAAGTATCAGAACATTATTATAGATATTTCTAAAGAGCTGTTACTTGAACACCTGCACAATCTAAACAGCTGTATTAGTTGCTGCAGTTCTCTTTGAAGTATAAAATAGAAAATAAGCTTTTGTATTTCTCCTCTTCAACTCAGTTTGTTTCCTTCTCCTCTCAATACTCTGGAACCAATCGTGTTCAAAACAACTACCATTTAAAACATTTTATTTCTTTGTGAAATTATTTTAAATACCACATATAAGTGATATCATTTGATATTATCCTTCTTCTGGCTTACTTCATTTAACATATTGTCTTCTAGTTCCATCTATATTGCTACAAGTTGCATAACTGATCATTCCTTACAGCTATGTAGTATTCCATTGTATACATGTACCACATTTCATGATCCACTCCTCTGCTACATAATTCTTTCACAGAATTTTCAACAGATGTTCTTAAAACTATGTCCTCTTCAACTCTCCTCTAATGTCTTTCTCTTTTCTTTTTCCTTAATAAAATTTTCCATTCAGTCACCATTAGATATACAATTAAAAAGATATTCATAATTGAGTTTCATTTGTAAAATGTTCCAAGACCCGTCCCTTCACTAGTGCATATTTCCCACCCCCACTGTGCTCAGTTTTCTTCCCTCCTCTATGCTCTATGGCAGACATTTTCCTCTCTCTCTCTTTTATTTTATTTTTAAAAGATAAAAATTTTTTAGTTTTAGACACTGTTGGTTTGCAATATAGTTACTTAAGGGGTATCATGCATATCATTTTTCTTTCTTTCAACACTTCTTGTATAGAGTGACCATTTCCAATACTCCTTACCATAGTAGTTCATTCTCTACCTGACTGTACTCCCCCTATTATCATGCTCCATATTTTTTAATATCCCCAAATGACTGTGATCGTTTTACGTTTGTCCCTCTCCCTCAGACTCATTTCACTCAACTCTTCCTCCTTTCTCCCTTTTCTTTTTTTACAGTAAAACTCTTTCTCTTTTGATCTGTTTGTCTTATAGAAATACCTCATAATAAAGTCCTATTCTTCTGGACTGGGAAGTTATAAACATATTTTCTTCAACAATAATAAATTTGTACGGGCTCAGTGTAGTGGCACAACAGTAGGGTGTTTGCCTTTCACGCGGCTGACCCAGGACAGACCTAGGATCGATCCCTGGTGTCCCATATGGTCTCCTAAGCAGGAGTTATTTCTGAGCTCATAACCAGGAGTAACTTCCGAGCTTCACTGGTGCCCCCCCCCCAAGAATTTTGTTCCTGAGCAGAAGTTTGGTGCCAATTGTGATATTTGTGTAAAATATATTCACATTCACATAGAATTTTGTTTGTTGATAAAGGGGCCACAATCCACAATGATCAGAGGTTACTCCTGGCTCTGGGCTCAGGATTTAAAACCTAGCAGAGCATGGCAGATGCCATTGATGAAACCTGAGTAAGCTGTGAGCAAGGCAAGTGCCCTACCCAATGAACTATCAATACAGTCCCAACAAATACAAATTCTTTTTTGTTGTTGTTCTATGTTGGTTTTGTTTGTTTATTTGCTTTCATTTTGGGCCACACCTGGCGATGCTCAGGGGTTTCTCCTGGCTCTGCACTCAGGAATTACAACTGGCTAGTTTAGGGGACCAGATGGTATGCCAGGAATCAAACCTGCCAACAAGAAGACTACTTAACATATATTGTCTCTATATGTTAGCAATATTTTCCTATGAGAATTCGAAGATATGTATTAAAGAACTTCATTAAAGAAAATAGAATATTAAAAGAAATAGGTCAATAGTTTTCAACTAGAAAAATATATCTAGTTATGTTTTGTTTTTAGTTTTTGGGAAACACCCCATGGTGCTCAGAGATTACTCCCTGACTCTGTGTTCAGAAATCATTCCTGGCAAGCTCAGAGGACCTTATGGGATGCCAGGGATCAAGCCCTATGGGATGCTTGGATCCATCCTGGGTTTGCAGCATGCAAGACAAATGCCCTACCGCTGTGCTATCACACTGAACCCAAAATATATCTACTTTTTCTAAATTGTGGTCCTACATTATTACATTGATTAGAATTTTTTAGACAAGCTTGTACAGTTAGAAATAAATTCTAATCTGGGGCCAGAGCGGTGGCACAGCAGTAGGGTGCTTGCCTTACACGTGGCTGACCTAGGACTGACTGTGGTTCAGTCAACTGACCTAGTCCCATATGGTTCCCCAAGCCAGGAGAGATTTTTGAGCCCATAGCCAAGAGTAACCCCTAAGCATCAGCAGGTGTGGCCCAAAAACTAAAAAAAAAAGGGGGGGATATGTTCTATTCTATTGTTCACCTCTAAAAGGATTACAGAAATAAAAACATCTATTAAATT
The DNA here is from genome assembly GCF_024139225.1 of Suncus etruscus. NCBI lineage: Eukaryota > Metazoa > Chordata > Mammalia > Eulipotyphla > Soricidae > Suncus > Suncus etruscus. The sequence goes on along the minus strand of NC_064850.1, from coordinate 100,011,340 downwards.
CTTCTTAGGAAAAATAGATCAAATAGAGTATAATTTTTATTACTTAAAATATTTCAATTGGATCTCTGCTACTCACTATGTGATTAATTTTAATAACAAGTTTATTTCGTTTTGAGATTAAAATAGAAAGATATATTTCAGAGAAACAAAAATCACATGATGTATGTAAATGTGCCTTCAGGTTTTTTTTACTGGATAACTGAATCCAATTAAAATTTATTGGACCTTATTTTTGGACATAAATTCTTGACTTCCTTATCAGGGCAAATATCCCAGGGGATTGCTATAATGGAATTAAAAGTATCGTAGTCACAATTTTTAAGAACTCAAGACTATAACACAAAGCATATATTTTCCAGCTACTGGAGACAAATTTTGATTTAAATAATATAGAAGAAACAGAAAGATTAGATTAATTTTTTCAAATTTAAGATTAGATTAGATTAAATTTTTCAAATTTAACAAGGTTAATTTTTATTACAATCAAATATTTGAATGTAAATTTTTATTACATTTAAATATTTGTAACACTACTTTGATATCTTCTTTAGACAACCTATATTTTGAGGAAGGTTTTAATTTCTTATTGTATAATTAATTCTCACTTTTCTGTTTCAAGCTCTATGTATATAAAGCATTTCTGTTCAAATTTCTGTTTCAGAAACACTTTTAAGATAACAGAATACATTTCATTACCTTTTAATCTGAAATTTAAAAATAGATGTTGGAACACAAAAGAAACATGGATTTTGTTTCTGTGGTAATGCATAAGTTTATATATCCTACTTTCATATTTTTCAGAACAAACATTCTTTGCTTCTTAACTCTTGCATCAAATAATTAAGGATGGGGCTGGATGGCAATGGATGGAGGCCTTTGTGCTTAGGCCCCAGCCACATGGCTTCATCCCCCATCCAGCCAGCGAGTCCCAGGCCCAGGTGATCGGCGAAACTACTCACTCACATGCAGGCATTAGGAAGCATTATTTTTATTCATGCCCTGACCACCACAGGTGTGTGGCCTATCTCATAACCTTTCAAGCATTCGGCCATTCTTAGCCCTGCATCTTATAATTCAGTCATCTTCCTCCGAGAACCCAACAGGGCCAAAAGGCAAAGACCCTTAATCCCCTGGCTTCCGGGTTTATCTACCTATTCCAAGACCCCTCCCAGGAATGGGCCGGGTCTTGCAGGTAAGGTCACACCTATTATCCGGTTCCCAAGACCCCTCCCAGAAATGGGTGGGTCTTAGATAGGTACCCTACACTTAACTAAGTGACATACAATCCTATTGACATCATTCCTTCTCTACAAGTCAATGCTAACAAAACTCTGGTTAATAATACTTTGAACTATTAACTAGTTTCATAAATTTTAAGAAAATGTGTTTTTTCCTTGTTAAATATCAACTGTAGCCTAGTCCTCTAAAAGCCCATTATTGAAAGATCTTAGGGAAAGTTCCCTGTATGGAACCACAAATCCAACTGCCAAAAAATCAATGATGGCTGAATATGTCTGCGTTTACCTCCTCCCACAATCACAGCACATCTATACAAATATTTGTTAAATCAGCGCAGGAACTAACCTCTACATAAAACCCAAACCATTCACAAAGGGACTAAAAGACAGGATGCAGGTAGACACCAGGAAGAGAGTAAAATTTTTGTCATGAAAACCCATTTCGGGAACAGAAACTACTCCTGGGAAAATATTTTTAAGATGTAATAGTTTAACATGGGAAACAGTGGGTTCTAACAGCTAAAGACTTTTTTTTTTGCTGTTATAGTTTTGAGGTCACACACTGTGTGCTCATGGGTTATTTTTGGCTCAGCACTCAGGAATCATTTCTGTAAACCTTGGTGGACCATACAGGATTAAGATCGAACCTGAATTGGCTGCTTGGCAGGCAAATGCACTACTCACTTACCTCTCGACCTTCATCCCCAAACCCAAATTCTTACAGAAGATATAACTCTTTCCCCTCATTTTTCTCTAAGTAAATTTTTTCCTGAAAATTACTAAAATGTATTTTTAAAATGTTCAATCAATAACAATCAAGTAAATGCAAAAATGATGATATATAAATAAAAATCAGTATGTTCTATTTCAAACACCCAAAGATATTTCAATGAGGGAGTAGAACACATGCATTACTGAATTTTACTCCATGATACTGAATGAACCTAATCCTCATCAAACTCTACTGCACTTGGAATAGCCCTGCTAGTACCACTATACAGTCAATATTGTCCTGGTGGCCCTCAGCCCATCCTGACAGCAACAGTATAATTTTTTGAAAAATATTATGCCCATATTATCAGACCAACAACCACTAAAAGAGGTATCTGGGTGTTCAAAACACTATTGAGAAGCCACGACTTCCAATGTTCTAACATTGAAAGACACAGTCTAGAAACAAATGTATGGAGACACTATAGAAAAGACAGAAGTCTTGCACACTCATTTTTTGTATTTAAATTCTTTTATTTTAATACAAAATATTTAAGCACCATGATTACATGATTGTAGTTGACTTTCAGTTCTTGCACACTCTTGATAGAATTATAAACTCATTCAATCATGGAAAACAGTACAAATCTTTCTTCAAAATAGTATAAATAGAACTAACATGTGACCCAGTAAGCATGCTCTTAGATGTAGATTCCCCAAAAGCAAAAATCCTAATCCAATATATGCATATGCATAATATATGCAGTTATAGGTGTTCATTCATAATAGTCAAGTTATGGAAATAGCAAAAGTGCCCTTTGACATATGAGTGGATAAAAATGTGGCATATGTAGACAATAGAATACTCAGCTATAAGAAATGATGAAGTCTTGTCTTTTGAAACAACCTGAAAGAAATTTTGTAGAATCAAACTAGGTAAAATAAGTCAAAATAAAAACAAAAATTCTGTATGATCTTATTGATATGTGGAACATAAAGAAACAAACAAGGAAACAAAGCTAAATAAAAATAAACTCATAGATTCAGACATCAAAATTAAGTATAGTAATAGTGTAGGAGGTACATTATTAAAAGGGCAAAGAAATGCAATTATCTATGTAATTATATTGGTAAATTGGTGGTATGTATAGCATAGTTAAATCTGAATTAATCTTTTAGGTATGAATCTGTACTCCTAAAAGATTTACAGTCTTGTCATTCTTGCAATAATAACTTTCAGACACAAAAAAAAGAGCTGGAAGTTACAGCTCACCTCATGAAGCTCACCACAAACAGGGATGAGTTTAGTTAGAGAAATAACTACGTTTTGAACTATCCTAATAATGAGAATGTATGAGGGAAATAGAAAGCCTGTCTAGAGTACAGGCGGGGGTTGGGTGGGGAGGAGGGAGATTTGGGACATTGGTGATGGGAATGTTGCACTGGTGATGGGTGGTGTTCTTTACATGACTGAAACCAAAGCACAATCATGTATGTAATAAAGTTGTTTAAATAAATAAATAAAAATTGAAAAAAAAGATTTACAGTCTTGTAAGCAAATTCTTAGCTGAATTGTTTGAAGTGTATTTCAAAATTCAGCTAAACAAACATGCCTCATAAATAAAATTATTTTTTGAAAACCCTTTTTAGTGAACTTTAGCTCCAGGATTTGTCTTTTATTTAGTGTCATACTTTCAGTTTAAAACACAGAACTTTATTATTATTAGAACTGCTAAGCCAACCATGCTATGATGGAAAACCTAGATTTTTTTTCTGGTCATATCATTTTCTCCATGCCAAGCAACTACCTTTTCTCGAAGAACTTTAATGTTAGCTTATTTCTGCTTAGAAGTGTTCATTTTACTATACTTTCTCATCTTTCTTGTATCTTAGTCCTTCTAATCATGGTCTGCATAACCTGGACTGATAAAAAGGTTTATTTTATTAGGAAATTAATACTTGAATCTTTAATAAATCTAAGCTCACCTAATTATCTTTATGTTATTATATTGAGGATTACTTTATGTTTATAAATGGATCATAATGTAGTTTATATAAATCCAACTTTCTTTTTTGTTTCTGCTTGAAAATGCTCTACTCTCATCAAAATAGTTAAGCCTGAACTTCTAAATTGTTGTACCTACGGTTCTAATTTAAATTTTAACTGTTCCAAGACCTTATAATTAACTAAAAAGCACCAATGTATCAGTGGGAGGTTATAATAAGATATTTTGATACGGACAAGAATCTCATGAACTATGGGTAACAACACTGGTCTAAAGTACTTCAAATTGGCTCCGAGGTTCTGGGCCAAGGACAGATGTCATGTGGGTGGACAGCTAGTGAAGGTAGTCTAGGCTTTATCCCAAGCTTCCCACTCACTCTGAAGGCAGCAGAATGTTACTGATAGAACCATGACTATTATTACATCAGAAGTGTAGAAAAATATGGAAATGTAAGACAAAAAGTATCAATAAATTCAGAAGGATTCCCAAAATTTTCATTCAGCTAACATTAAATTTTACCTAAGGAGAAAAGCTTCTGCCTTTTAGCCAAGTGGAGACAGATAAGAGCAGGGTTTATAAAATCAGATGCCTGTGCTTCAAGATTGATAAGCTATATAAATTAAGCAATTTCTACTATATGGTTAAGTGTGGAGGGATATGTAAAAAGTACATATGAAAACATTTTAATTGACATTATGTCTCAGTGTTTGGGGGGAAGTATAAAGTGATGTCAGTAAAGTGATTATCAGATAAAAAATCATTAAAGTTGCATAAATGATCAACTAAAAATATGGGTCCAGAGAGATAGCAGAGCAGTAGGGCATTTGCTTTGCATATACCTGATCCAGGACAGAAGGTTTAAATCCCAAATGGTCCCCTGAGCCTGCCAGGAGTGATTTCTGAGCACAGAGCCAAGAGATTTATCTATTTGTAAATTTTTTTTGTCTTCTTTTTAAAGTCTTTTTTAAAATTTAAACACCAATCGTTAAAGATTGTTCACAATAGAGTTGTTTTGTTTTTATACAGATAAAGTTGTTTGTGATTGATTTATAGTCATATGGTGTACAACAGTCATACAATGTACAGCAATTTTCACCAGTGCACATTTCCCACCACCATGTCCCCAGTTTACCTTTAACCCTTTCTTATACCCTCTCCCCTTTCTGCCTCTTGGGCATACATTTTTCCATTTTTCTTATCTCTCTCTTTTTCTCTCTCACTTCCTTTATTTCTTTTAGGCAATTTGATTTGCAGTACATTTCCTACCATCATTGTCCCCAGTTTCCCTCCCATCAATCATCCACTGCCTGCCATCAGGCATTTTATTTCTCTCTTTCTTTCTCTTTTTATATCTTCTTTTCTCCCTCTTTATCTTTTTATCTCCTCCTCTCTATATCTCTCTGTCTTTTTCACACACTTCTTTTTGATACTGTGGGTAGTAATAATTTTAATGAAGAGGTGCCATGCATGTCACTTTATCCCTTTTCAATATTAATTTCTGACAAGAGTGATCAGTTCCAACTATTACTATCATAGTAGACTCTTATCTTCTCTAACTGCACTATTCACTATTTATGGCAAGCTTCTTACCATGGACTGGTCCTCCTGATCATTATATCTATTGTCTCTTGATATTATTACCATACTGTCTTTTGTATGCCACAGAGTAAAATTATTCTGTATTTATCAAACTTCCTCTGATTAATTTTACTCAACATAATAATCTCCATGTCCATCCATGTATAAGCAAATTTCATGACTTTATTTTTCCTAATGGCTTTAACACACCATTCACAAAGATCACAATAAAATGGTTTGAAGACCTTGATATCAGATCTGAAATCCTACAGTACATAGAGGAAAATGTAGGCAAACCACTTTAAGACATTGAAACTAAGACTATCTTCAATGTGGAAATACTATCCAAGCAAGTGGAAGCAAAAATAAACAAATGGGACTACTTTAAACTAAAAAAACTTTTGTACTTTAAAGGAGTAAACAGAATACAAAGATACCCACAGAATAGGAAAAACTACCCATATTCATCTGATAAAGCGTTAATACCTAAGATGTACAAGGTACTGACACAATTAACAAAAAATCTAACCTTACCCAAAAATGGGAAGATGAACAAACATTTATTCAAAGAAGAAATACAAATGGCCAAAAGGCCCATGAACAAATTCTCCACATCACTGCGGGTGTCCGGTAAGCCCCCCGAAGGGGCCCGACCAGCGGCGAGTGGATGAGAGGCTTACGGACAGCCGCACCTTTATTTTGCGAGGCTCAGATCACAACCACACCTGTAAGAAATTTGAGAGAGGTTAATAACAAATGACCCAAGACAGAAAAACCGTTCAAAGGCGTTTTAATGTGATCTTGCATCCTCTTATATAGATAAGGTAAAGAGGGGCAGGCAAAAGGCAACGTCAATCATTCTTTTGGCCATAGGCCACTCCATTATTCCAAATAAGGTATAAACACAGCACAGGTTGGGTGGAACAAAGAAAGTAACATCATTCCCCAAGTATGGAAAAGTGGGCAGTGGGGCAGGGGGCAAAACAACTTGCAAGTCATGCTAGATTAGCAGTTTCCATGGAAACACCCTTTGAACCTAGATAGGGTCTGCTGACCACATTCCTGAGCTCTTAACAGATTTATGGTGGGGCAAGTTCTTAAGAAATAACTTTGTAAAAACAATGTTGCACAGAACAATAATGAATACCTTGTTAACTCAAGTATGCGGGCCAGGGGAGTATAGCTCCATTCCTGGGAGTGGTACCAGGCTGTGTTCCTCTCCCCTGGGCTAAGAAGTTATTTATTACTTTTGTGGCTGCTTTTTTCCTGCTGGCTCAGGGGCTTTGTAGCAAAACAGCACGTAGGCAGTTTGCAGGTGCAAAACTGGAAAATGGCAGAGAGGCTATTGCAAAAATGGCCACTGTCAAGTCACGGTAACCAACACATCACTAATCATCAGAGACATGTAAATCACACATCACAAATAAACAAGAACAACCAGTTCTGATGTGGATGAGAGGAGAAAGTTACTCACTCACTGTTGTTGCAAATGCATCAAGTTTTATTAAGCTTGGATTAATAATTAATTATTTTATTAAGATATGGAGTTTTTTATGATGAGTGAAATGTATCAGAGGAAGATGGATTAACAGAATACTCTCATTCATCTGTGGCATATAAGGAAAATAAAAGCCATTTCTATATCTTGTCAGCAAAGTACTGACTACTTATTTTTGTGGATTCTATTTTCATGGATGTTTTGTTTCATTAAGAGATGTATGTTGTTCATCTTTGTAGAAGATGGGGTCAGTATCTTTCACTTGAAACTGTGCATCTGCTCAATAAAAGAGCTTTGTTTTCTGTAAGCTCAACACAGTATGATACTATGCATTAGATCAACACTTATCAACCCTGTCAAACTTGAGGCCAAAGAAAACTGCAAATATTCTGGTGCTAGGGACCCGAGCAGTGACGCAAGCCATGCGGTGTCTACCCTGCGCGTGCTAACCTAGGACGAACCACTGTTCGATCCTCCGGTGTTCCATGTGGTCCCCCAAGTCAGGGGCGATTCTGAGCACATAGCCAGGAGTAACCCCTGAGCGTCAAACTGGTGTGGATCCCAAAAAAAATTCTGGTGCTGATTCTACTCTGTGTCTGACCCAGAATTCTCAGATTCTACCATATCCACAAAACTGGCTATTTATTCTTCACCTCCTAATAAGGTAAGATCTGAGAACTTTACAGTGTCATGCCTATAGCAAAAAACTGACTGACTGCAATTTTTTCTGTGAAATATACAATTTTATACATTTTAGACTCAGATTAAATAATTTGTGTCTATTTTTCTTTTCCATTTGCCTGATATGAGGTTCTGTTATTGTGAAAGTTAAATTTTGATGACCTCTATTTATTTACTATATCTTAGGATTTTACTTAATACTCTATTTTTGCTAACTTGTGATCACTATAAAGGAAACAAAAATTGTGGATCACTTTGGAAAAAAGAATTCATGCATACTATAATTTATTGTACCCAGATATTCACTAATGATAGCAATATTTTGTTTATAATCCATTATCAACAGTAGTCTTGCTAAATTCCAATGTAATGTTGCTCCAACAAACTTTCAACTTGTACAGAAAATTCAATGTTCTTCTGAAACAGTCTCTGATTCCCTAAGGGTCTTATGTTCTCATATCCTCTCTCTATCTGTCTTCCTGAATAAGTCCAAGTGTTACATTCTGTTCCAAGTAGTCTAGATATTTCTGTACCTCTGCCCTGACATTGACTCAAATATGAATTTCAATTCCTATTTTTGATTTTCATGGAGGAAAAAAAATAACATGAAACTAAAGCCCACATGCAATGTTTATAATATGTAAGAAGAGTTGTTACCATATCAAAAGCATTGCAATTATATTATTTATATTCATATTATATAGAAGATAATATTCTCCAGTGATTGTGATTAATTATATATTTTCATTAATTTATTATATATTTTTATTATGCATCACAGCTATATACAGTACCTTATTCTTTTTGAGCAATCCTCAGGACAATATAAGCCACATCTTTCTGATTCTTTCATCCTCACTCCCTGCTGCAGTCAGTCAAGAAGTCACAAACTGCAGATCAAAGTACAATACAAAAAAGGTAGAACATTTATTCCCCTCATGTTTTCCTACTTTCCATAGACTGGTAGAAGCTATATTGATCTAACAAAGCCAAATCCAGACTTGTACTCAATCTTCACCACTTTAGAAAAAGGTAAGGTATAAAATTCCTTTTAAAATCTGGGTGTTCACTATTTATTGATGACACCCCTAATCAAAGTTCAGATAATAGTCATTTCACGCACAATCTAAAATGAATTGTTTAAATGCATCATCTGTTGCCTTTTAGTAACATACATAATATAGCTACACACTGTTTAATTTTTTACTTAAATTTATACTTTATAATATATTTGAAATATTGCATAGCATTATAAGATAACATACATATAAAGTCTACATCATTATCACCAATATATATTTTTTTATATATCACCTTCATTTGTTTTTATTTTGGGCTATACCAGCTAAACTCAGGGCTTGTTCAAGATTTTGTTCTCAGGTATAACTCCCAATGTGCTTAGAGGACCATATAGAGCTTATTTAGAGGGATGCTGAGATAGAATCTGGGTAGGCCCTGTACAAGGCAAGTTACCTTAGAGATTAACTAATTATCCTTACCTTATTATCTACCCTTCTATTTGTAATTCATATACTTCAATTTCCTTTGCTGCCAGAATCATTACTCTGTCCGCTGTAATAATTTGATTTGTGTTAATCTGTCTTTACTGTGTATGCTTAATTTAGAATTATATATTTATCATATCTTCTTCATTTATCCAAAAATAACAAATAGGCTTTTTCTATTCAATGACTATTGTTAATAATGCTCTGAATGTAAGACTTTATATGTATTTTAATTAGTGTTCTGAATTCTTCAGAAAGTCAAAAATGTGATTGCTGGATTATTAATATTTCTAATTATAATAAAATACTTTCGTTTTGATCTCAGTTTTCTTGAAAAGCTAAATATAGGGGAATTGAGTAACTTGTTCAAGATCATTCAAGGAAGTTTAAGAAAATAATATTAATGTTATATTTGAAAACCCATACTCTTTTAAAACAGTCTGACTCTTGAAAGTGCATGATAGTTAGTTTCACTGATAGATATCTTATATAAGAAAACATAGTTTATAATAAATTTTAAAAACCATTATTTATATTTGTAAGATTTTTTATATTTAAAATTTGAACATCTAGAAATGATTTGTGTGAAATTCTAATCACAAAGTAGCTGCATGCTTATAATAGAAAAATAGATTAATAGAAATGGAAAACTGCTAAGTTGTTCAGGTAAACTGTCTCTGGGCCAATAAATATGCTTTATATACTGAATGGGAATATTTCCCCTATACACACCAGGCATGCTTCATCATGGGAATTACCCAATTCCAAAACTAAACTTCATAAAGTTGCTAAGCCAGCAAATCATTCCATCTCCAAAACTCCCATAGGATGTAGCCACATATGTAGCCATACAACACTTCCAAATTTTATAGTACAAATTTTATAGTCCAGTAGCAGCACTGCAAATTTGATGAGAAAGTTGTTTAGAAGCTCAGCAGAATCAATGAGTGAAAAAAATAAAACTAAACTAGCACTAACCAACTCAGTAAATCCTCAATGACTTAGTAGCATCATTATGAAATTTAACAAAAAGCATGAATTAACTATAATTGATCTATTTTTGACAATTCTTTACCATTTTGTTTTATCAAGCTATATGAACTAACTTTGTTTTAATCTGTTAAGGATAGATGGGAAAATGAAAACTTCTGTGGAAGGAAGGTCATATTTATGGTGGACATGGTGTTAGAACACTGAATGCCTGATACAACTGTACGATGAACAACCTTGCAAATCTGAGTTTTTCATAAAGTAAATAGAAAATAAATTAATGTGGATTTTAAAAATGTATGAAGTCTCAATGTCATGGAGTGTTTTATCTACATGTTGTTCTATATACCTTATGGTTTGGGGTATCAAAGTCTTTTATTCATTTGGATTTGTCCTTTGTGCATTGTATTAGATGAAGGTCTGAGACTAAAGGCATCTTCAAGGAAGAAACAGCACTATCCAAACAAGTGGAAGCAGAGATAAGTACATGGGACTATATGTAGATGAGAAGCTTCTGCACCTCAAAGGAAATAGTGCCTAGGATACAAAAACCACCCACAGAATGGGAGAAACTATTCACAGAATACTCATCAGATAAGGGGCTAATATTGAAGATACAAGGTGCTGATAGAATTGAACAAGAAAAAAAATCTAACCCCATCAAACAATGGGGAGAAGAAAACAACAGACATTTCCTCAAAGAAGAAATACAGATGGCCAAAAGTCACATGAATAAAAGCTTTACATCACTAATCATCAAAGAGATGCAAATCAAAACAATGAGGTACTATCTCATGCCACAGAGACTGACACATATCACAAAAAAGAAGCAAACAAACAAACAAACAAAAAACAACCCAAGAACAATCAGTGCTGGTGGGAATGTGGGAAGAAAGGAACTCTCATTCACTGCTGGTAGGAATGCCATCTAGTCCAGCCTTTATAGAAAACAATATGGAGATTCCTCAATAAACTGGAAATTGAGCTCACATATGATCCAGCTATCCCACTTTTAGAGACATACTAAAGAATTCAATTCAAAAATGCCTTCCACACACATTTATTCACTGCTGCTCTATTTACAATAGCCAGTCTCTGTAAACAGCCAAGATATTTTTCATCAGCTGAATGGCAAAAGGATATGGTACATATACACAATGGAATATTATGCAGCTGCCAGGAGAGGTGAATTCATGAAACTTTCCTATACATGGATGTACATGGAATCTGTTATGCTGAATGAAATAAATCAAGGGAGAGAGATAGACAGAATAATTCACTTATTTATGGGTTTTAAGAAAAATAAAATACAGTATTGTAATAATGCTCAGAAACAATAGAGATGAGGGCTGGAAGGACTGGCTCACAATATGAAGCTCACCACAAAGAGTAGTGAGTGCAGTTAGAGAAATAACTACATTGACAACTATGGTGACAATTTAAATGAGTGAAAAAGTAGAAAGTCTCAAAAACAGATGAGGGAGGGAGATTGGGGACATTGGTGATGGGAATGTTGTACGGAGGTTGTGCTATTTTTATGACTGAAACCCAATACAATCATGTTTGTAATCAAGGTGCTTAAATAAAGATAGTATTAAAAATAAAGTAAAATATAAAACAAGTATTGTAAATCATAGAATCTTATTGAATTAATGAATAATTAAAAAATAAAAATGCATAAAGTCTAGGAAGAATGAAATTCAAGAATTTCAAATTGCTTAATTTTTGGATTGAATAAAGCAGATTCTAAAAGCAGGATTATCTAAATCTCAATTAATGAATTTAAGACTAAAAATAAAAACTAATAGTCCTATAGATATTTAACATGGGGTAAGGCAGTTTCTTTGCATGGAGCCAACCTTATCTTGATCCCAGTACCACATATGGTCTCCTGAGCATTTCCAGGAGTAATAGTGAACACAGAAAGAAGAGTAATCTCTGAGGACAGACAGGTTTGGCCCCAAAACAATATAAAATTCAAAAATTAAAAATAAGATAAATTTATCTGTGAAACACTTTAAACAAAAAAATACTTGAGGTGAGTGTTAAAAGTTAAAGAGCACACTCTATAGAGATAAAACATATTCTTGAAAATTATTTTAAGTTCTCTATATTAGAATACAAAAGTAAGTTTCAGCAAGTTAGGAAAATACATTGGAGTTGTAATCAATTCATCCAGGAAGATGAAATAATGTATGGTCTTAATGGTTTTTCAGGAGCACAAAAGATATTGCCATTCTCTGCATAACTATTGATTAAAATAAATACCATTGTTAATAAAGAGGCTGATAATAGTCATCTTATACAAGTGTGAAATTAAAATCAATTTTGATATATATAGCCATATTTAGTATATCCTTCAGTCTTTTATTTTATATCCTTCAGTCTTAATGTACTAGTTCTCCCTAGATAAATTTTATTTATATGTGCTTCTAAAATAAGTTTAAATTAGTTGGTTATTTTCTAAGATCAGAGTCCTCTTCTTTATATATAGCATGAAAATGTTATATGTACCTGTTTATACATGCAGACTTATACATAAGAACATATAATCTAAAATATACAAATACATATAAAGTTTTGCTAGCTGGAAATAGTCAGATTGTATGCCAGAGAAAAGTGGTAAGGTGTTCGCCTCACATAGTTCAAATACCTAGGGCCACATAAGTCCTCTAATCACAAATAGGTATTACCCCAAATATAAGGGCAGAAATATCTTAAAATAAAATAATGATAGGATTTAAAATAAAAATATTTAAATAGTAAGTAGATCTGGATTAAATTCCCAGTTTTCTATAGAAAAAGTTTAGCCATTAGTTATCATTTCAAAATATTTTGGGGAAATAGAGATGTGATATTAGATTATTATATTTTGTCTGAATTTTCTACTATGTCTGACTGATGAGTAGTCTGTAAAAGCAAAAATGTTCAACAATAAAAGCACTTCCTATAATAAATGGTCAAAAGGCATTATAGTAAAAACATAAAAAGGTCACTTCAGATACCATTAAGGTTCTATAATGTATCTGTGCCAGAGTACTGGGACCCCAAACAAAGAAATTGCTGAATTATAAGCACAATCTCAGGGACTAGAGTGAGTCATACCCTAGTCTGTCTTATCCTGCCTGGCACATATTATCCTGACTTCACGCAGTTAATCAGTGGGGGTCTGCAAGACTGAGATGCTATTAGGTCATTGTGACAGGAAGCAGAGCCACTCATATTGAGAAAGGACAACTCGGCTCTCTTTTCCAGCATTTGGTGCTCCTAATGTCAGTAAAGGTTGAGCTGTTTGTTCCTTCCAAACAAGTATCTGCGGACTGTGCCTCTGAATCACCTCCCAAAGTTTCTGTAGTCTGTACTGAGGTTAGAGCACTTCCTGTTCCTTTCACTGTGATCCTTCCTTCCCATGTGTGTATATGTACAAATTTATAAGGTCCTTAATTTTGCTCTGTTGTTAGTGTCAAAATTTTATGTCACAGCTCTCACTTTAACTATATTAATAAAAATATATGTTCTAAAGTTCTCTATATTTTTTCAGGAAATGAGATACTTTCTTGTGTTTTAAAGGATAAAACTAATCACAGCTTGAAATGGAAAATTGAAATAAGAGAACAGGGCCAGAGTGATAGTTCAGCAGCAGGTAGATGCTTGTCTTGGATGTGGCCTACCAAGTTTCAATTCCAGTCATTCCATATTGTCCCCTGAGACCAACCTAGAAGTAAGCCTTGAGCAGTGCTGTGCGTGATCCAAAAATAAAAATAAAAAGCATATATATATATGTATATATATATATATATATATGTATGTATATATAAAGAGAGAGTGATATATAGATAGATATACATACATGCATACACACATATATATGCATGCATAAACCAGATCAAAAGTATACTTAATTTTAATTATCAAAACATGTTAAATTATTCTAATTTTTGATGGTTATCTTATCCCTATATATACAAAGTATAAAATCATCTGTGTACATTTCCATATTAATTGGTACTTTTTATAGAAAAACGACAAAATACTAAAAAATAAACATTTTCTCTTAAATTGACATTGTTAAATAAATAAAAAAATTAATGTTAATTTCTTTAGCTAACCACTGTCACTATGACATAAAAGAATTATTTTGTATTTGATTTTGGTAAACTATTTCAAGATTCTTCTATTTAAAAAGTTTTTAGTGGTATTTTACTAACATTTGATATTCAAAATTTGTTGCATTTTGCAAATATAAAGGGAATTATAAACAAATGTTCAGGAGATAGAAATTATAAGCTTCATATAGAAAATAGTAGCACAGTCAGTATTTTTAGTTAATGATGTGAATTTCATCCTGATCAAGAATATGAGATTTGTAAACTAGTGGTATTTTTCAACTTCAAAATATAAAAATCTTTCTTAGATATTTTAAAACAGGAAGCTGCTGGTGCGGGGACCAGTCGTGCAGCCCAGAGGGGACCGTGCGCCTGTACATCGCGCTGTGAGCGCCGGGGAGTGCCTTGGGGAAAGTGACCTGGGACAACCCGCCGCTGCCTCGATTTACCTCGTGGACCCTGGAGAAGACCCCCCCCTTCTTCACAGGAGCCCCTTTTCCTGGGCACCGCAGGATTGGCCGCAGCCGGTCGAGCTGCACCTGGTTTAAGATTGAAGGCATCTTGTCTTATTCAATATGAAGTTGTTCTGATAAAGGGAGAGACGTGGCAAAAGCTGGCTCCCTGTGTGTGACACCAGGCGGGGAAAATCCGCGAAAGTACACCGGCCCAGTGGGGCTCAGCTGTGAAAGACTGTGAGTGTGACCTGTCTATGTCTGTCTACTGTCCTCTTGCGTGAAACTCTTGCGAGTGGGGCAAAAAGAGGCTCAGAGGAGGGGGCCGCTCCACTTCGCTACGCAGCCGTGCACTCTTTCTAAGGAAAGAACACCATTGCAACAAGAAGGAAAAATCACACTAAGAACGGCGCTATATCACAGAAGCAAACATTTCTCTCTGGACTGTCTTCTCTGTTGCATGCTCGGGCCTAAGATTTGACCCAGTGTGAGGCTTCATCCACGGAGGACTCCCCTCCCTTAGAGGCAAGTCAGCCCATACAGAAAGGGAGGAGCCAGAGGAGTGTGCTGCCTACATCATATAGACAATGAATACCACCACAACACGTAGAAAAACCCACAATACAAGTGTGACAATGGGGAAACAACGCAGGCCAGCATCAGACATAGAGAATGAAGATGACAATTCTGAGGACCAGATAATGACTGAACAACTAATCAACCTCTCAGATAAGGACTTTAGACTAGCAATATGGAAGGTGCTCAACAGACTCCAAGAAACCATGGATCGAGTTGAACAGAACACTAATAAGAACCAAGAAAATATGAAGGCAGAAATGACAAAACTCCAAACTGAAATAACATGTCAACTAACAGGACTGAAAAAGTCAGTAAACGAAGTGAATGACAAAATGGATAAGCTCTGGGACAGGGTATCAGAAGCTGAGAATAGACTTGGTGCTGTGGAAGATGAGATACATAACAATTCCATACAGCAGGAGAGATTGGACAAAAAACTTAAAGCAAATGAGCAGACAATGGAAAAATTAGTCAAAGAATGGGAACAGACGAAAATAGAAGTCTATGATAAGATCAACAGAAACAACTTAAGAATCATTGGAGTCCCAGAGACCCAGGAAGAAAATTTCCAGGAAGAATCAATGGTCAAGAACATCATTAAAGAGAAACTTCCAGAGCTAAAGAATATATGTGATCAAATCCTGCATGCCCGAAGAGTACCAACCAAAAGAGACCCCAGAAAAACCACCCCAAGACACATCCTAGTCACAATGACAAATCCCACAGATAGAGACAGAATTCTGAAAACAGCAAGATCAAAAGGGGAAATCATGTTCAAGCAAGCTTCCCTGAGATTTACAGCAGACCTGTCACCAGAAACGCTCAATGCCAGAAAGCAGTGGTGGGATATTGTGACAAGACTGAATGAAATGAATGCTTCACCCAGAATACTATACCCAGCAAAACTCACTTTCCGGTTTGATGGAAGAATACATGGTTTCACAGACAAAAAACAGCTCAGAAACTTCACAGACACAAAACCAGTCTTAAGAGAAAAACTGAAAGACCTAATCTAAGACAAGACTACCCAAAAGACACACCAAATTTTGAAATAAAGATGGCGTTAAATCCCAGGACAATTCTTTCTCTCAACGTCAATGGACTAAATGCACCAGTTAAGAGACACAGAGTGGCTAAATGGATCAAAAAACTCAATCCAACCTTCTGCTGCCTACAAGAAACGCACCTGAATAGTCAGAACAAACATAGACTCAAAATAAAAGGCTGGAAAAAAGTTATCCAAGCAAACAACACCCATAAAAAAGCTGGAGTGGCCATACTAATATCAGATAATGCAAACTTTATACTCAGGAAGGTTGTAAGGGACAAAGACGGACATTTTATATTAATCAAGGGGTACGTAGAGCAGGAAGAATTCACTCTCCTAAACATATATGCACCGAATGAGGGGCCAGCAAAATATTTAATACAACTGTTGACAAATCTGAAAAATAATATCAACAACAACACAATAATTGTGGGGGACCTTAACACGGCATTGTCAACACTGGACAGGTCAACCAGACTGAAACCCAACAAGAATATACTAGACCTGAGGAGAGAAATGGAAGAAAGAGGCCTAGTGGATATATATAGGACACTCCATCCCCAGAAACCTGGATACACATTCTTCTCCAATGTACATGGGACATTCTCCAGGATAGACTACATGCTGGCACATAAAACATACCTCCATAAGATCAAGAGGATAGAAATTTTGCAGGCTACCTTCGCTGACCACAAGGCTCTGAAATTATTTGTGAACTCCAAAGGGACTCAGAAGAAACACTTTAACACCTGGAAGTTAAACAGCCTCATGCTCAATAACCAGTGGGTCCGAGATGAAATCAAGGAGGAAATCAAAAGGTTCCTGGAAACAAATGACAATAAAGACACAAACCTCAGAACTTATGGGACACAGCAAAAGCAGTACTGAGAGGAAAATTTATAGCTTTGCAAGCACACATCAGGAAGGAAGAAGGAGCTTACCTGAGTAGCTTAATGACACAGCTAATAGAACTAGAAAATGCTCAACAAAAGGACCCAAGAATAGGAAGACAGAAGGAAATAACAAAGCTGAGAGCAGAAATCAACGAAGTGGAAACTCAAAAAACAATCCGAAAGATCAACGAAAGCAGAAGTTGGTTCTTTGAAAAAATAAACAAGATTGATAGACCACTGGCAAACCTAACAAAGAAAGAGAGAGAGAGAAACTTGATAACTCGTATCAGGAATGAAAAAGGAGAGATCACTACTGATATGACAGAGATTCAAAGGGTAATCAGAAACTACTTTGAAAAACTCTACGCCACTAAAAATGAGAACCTGGAAGAAATGGATAAATTCTTGGACTCTTATAATCTTCCACGGTTGAAGGAAGAGGATGTAGCATATCTAAACACCCCCATCACCATTGATGAAATTAAAACAGTAATCAAATGTCTGCCGAAAAACAAAAGCCCAGGTCCAGATGGATTCACTAATGAATTCTATCAAACTTTCCAAGAGGAACTACTGCCAATCTTGGCAAGACTCTTTCATGAAATTGAACAAACAGAAACACTTCCAAATAGCTTTTATGAAGCCAACATCACCTTGATACCTAAACCAGACAGAGACGCTACCAAAAAAGAAAATTACAGACCAATATCACTGATGAATGCAGATGCAAAGATCCTCAACAAAATCCTGGCAAATAGGATTCAATGCCTCGTTAAGAAGATCATCCACTACGATCAAGTAGGTTTCATCCCAGGAATGCAAGGCTGGTTTAACATCCGTTAATCTATCAACATAATACACAACATCAATAACAAGAAAAATAAAAACCACATGATCATATCAATAGATGCAGAGAAAGCATTTGATAAGGTCCAACACCCATTCTTGATCAAAACTCTCAGCAAGATGGGAATGGAGGGAACCTTTCTCAATATAGTGAAGGCCATCTACCACAAGCCAGTGGCAAATATTATCCTCAATGGAGAAAAACTGAAAGCCTTCCCTCTAAATTCTGGCACAAGACAAGGCTGTCCTCTCTCACCACTCCTATTCAACATAGCACTGGAAGTACTTGCTATAGCGATTAGGCAAGAAAAGGATATCAAGGGAATCCAGATAGGAAAGGAAGAAGTCAAGCTCTCACTGTTTGCAGATGACATGATACTCTACTTAGAAAACCCTAAAGACTCTATCAAAAAGCTTCTAGAAACAATAGACTCATATAGCAAGGTGGCAAGCTACAAAATTAACACACAAAAATCAATGGCCTTTCTATATACCAATAGTAATAAGGATGAAATGGACATTAAGAAAACAACCCCATTCACAATAGTACCACACAAACTCAAATATCTTGGAATCAACTTGACTAAATATGTGAAGGACCTATACAAAGAAAACTATAAAACTCTGCTCCAAGAAATAAGAGAGGACACACGGAAATGGAAACACATACCCTGCTCATGGATTGGCAGGATTAACATCATCAAAATGTCAATACTCCCCAAGGCATTATACAGATTTAATGCCATCCCTCTAAAGATACCCATGACATTCTTCAAAGAAGTGGATCAGACACTTTTGAAATTCATTTGGAACAATAAACACCCTCGAATAGCTAAAGCAATCATTGGGAAAAAGAATATGGGAGGAATTACTTTTCCCAACCTTAAACTTTACTACAAAGCAACAGTTATCAAAACAGCATGGTATTGGAATAAGGATAGGTCCTCAGATCAGTGGAATAGGCTTGAATACTCAGAAAATGTTCCCCAGAGATACAACCATCTAATTTTTGATAAAGGAGCAGGAAATCCTAAATGGAGCAGGGAAAGCCTCTTCAACAAGTGGTGTTGGCACAATTGGATAGCCACTTGCAAAAAATTAAACTTAGACCCCCAGCTAACATCATGTACAAAGGTAAAATCCAAATGGATTAAAGACCTCGATATCAGCCCCAAAACCATAAGATATATAGAACAGCACATAGGCAAAACACTCCAGGACATTACAGGCATCTTCAAGGAGGAAACTGCACTCTCCAAGCAAGTGAAAGCAGAGATTAACAGATGGGAATATATTAAGCTGAGAAGCTTCTGCACCTCAAAGGAAATAGTGCCCAGGATACAAGAGCCACCCACTGAGTGGGAGAAACTATTCACCCAATACCCATCAGATAAGGGGCTAATCTCCAAAATATACAAGGCACTGACAGAACTTTACAAGAAAAAAACATCTAACCCCATCAAAAAATGGGAGAAGAAATGAACAGACACTTTGACAAAGAAGAAATACGCATGGCCAAAAGACACATGAAAAAATGTTCCACATCACTAATCATCAGGGAGATGCAAATCAAAACAACGATGAGATACCACCTCACACCCCAGAGAATGGCACACATCACAAAGAATGAGAATAAACAGTGTTGGCGGGGATGTGGAGAGAAAGGAACTCTTATCCACTGCTGGTGGGAATGCTGTCTAGTTCAACCTTTATGGAAAGCGATATGGAGATTCCTCCAAAAACTGGAAATCGAGCTCCCATACGATCCAGCTATACCACTCCTAGGAATATACCCTAGGAACACAAAAATACAATACAAAAACCCCTTCCTTACACCTATATTCATTGCAGCTCTATTTACCATAGCAAGACTCTGGAAACAACCAAGATGCCCTTCAACAGACGAATGGCTAAAGAAACTGTGGTACATATACACAATGGAATATTATGCAGCTGTCAGGAGAGATGAAGTCATGAAATTTTCCTATACATGGATGTACATGGAATCTATTATGCTGAGTGAAATAAGTCAGAGAGAGAGAGAAAAACGCAGAATGGTCTCACTCATCTATGGGTTTTAAGAAAAATGAAAGACACCCTTGTAATAATAATTTTCAGACACAAAAGAGAAAAGAGCTGGAAGTTCCAGCTCACCTCAGGAAGCTCACCACAAAGAGTGATGAGTTTAGTTAGAGAAATAACTACATTTTGAACTGTCGTAATATTGAGAATGTATGAGGGAAATGTTGAGCCTGTTTAGGGTACAGGCGGGGGTTGGGTGGGGAGGAGGGAGATTTGGGACTTGGGTGATGGGAATGTTGCACTGGTGATGGGTGGTGTTCCTTTTATGACTGAAACCCAAACACAATCATGTATGTAATCAAGGTGTTTAAATAAAAAAAAATTAAAAAAAAAAGATATTTTAAAACATTTTATCATTCATGTGCATTGAAATATCAAGACATTGACATCTTCCTTGGAACCATAAGTAAAGTGGGTTTTGGGAGTCTATACTACTATCAAACACTCTTTCAACAAAAGTATTTGTAAGACAGGTTGTATGAAAAGTAAACATAAAAAATGCCATGCAAAGAAAAAATAAAACACTTTAGATTTAATAAATCACTATTTGTTATTTACCACCTTAAATAAAATAATCTATTGTTTTGACCATATGGAAAAAATGACTATAGAATATCTGAATAGCTAATTTTCAAGATTAAGATTCCAAGATTAAGGTTAGGGCAATAGTGCAGGAGGTAGAACACATGCCTAGCACAAAGCTGACCCAAGTTAGATCCCCAGCAGCTTATATGATCACCTGAGTGCTACCAGGAGTGTTCCATGAGCAGAGCCAACAGTAAACCCTGAGCATTGCCAGGTATATGCCCCCAAACAAAACATTATTTTTAAATCTGAATTTTTGTGCTTTGTGTTATCTTATTAATCTAGCCTGAATTTCATATGAATTGAATTACATATTAAATTTTAAATTTTTATTTCGATTCTTGGGCTGGAGAGAGACAGAGAGAGAGAGAGAGAGAGAGAGAGAGAGAGAGAGAGAGAGAGAGAGACAGAAACAGACAGAGAGAGTATAGCATACATGTAACCCAGGTTTTGATTCTTGATACCACATATATAGCCTCCCAGGCTTTGGCAGAGTGATCCTTGAGCACAGAGTCAGGAGTTAGACTTGAGCAAAGCTGAATTTGCCCCTGTTAAAAACTACTAAATTCTTGAGCCCAGAGAGATAGATAGCACAGCGGCGTTTGCCTTGCAAGCAGCCGATCCAGGATCAAAGGTGGTTGATTCGAATCCCGGTATCCCATATGATCCCCCGTGCCTAACAGGAGCTATTTCTGAGCAGACAGCCAGGAGTAACCCCTGAGCACCGCCGGGTGTGGCCCAAAAACAAAACAACAAAACAAAAACAAAAACAAAACAAACAAAACAAAAACAAACTACTAAGTTCTCTATTAATGTATTTTGTATGGGTGCTCATTTGTTTAAAAATACAGTTAGAATATTATCAATAACTTAATATTATCCTTTTTCTTCCTTAGTAATATTACTTGAACCAATGCTGTACAGTTTCTGAGCAATATCATCAGGCTGGCATATATTTTCAAAATGATGGGAAAGGAAAGAAAACGTTTTATTTATTATTTTGTTGCATTATATAAGAGTTGGAAGAACATTGTTGATAAGACTGCAAGGATGCCCAAAATCTTAGTAATTGCACAAGATAATTCTTTACTCCTATTCTTATAACTTCAAGCTTTCTTCTTCATATAAATTTTTCTCTGCTACTTATTTCTGTTCCTGTCTTCTGTACTATATTCTCAGTTCTAAATCAATTAACCCTAACTATTGGTTACTAAACCATAGTGTATACAGATGTATATGTACACATATATACATTTATATCTATGTAAATATATTTATACTGATATACCTAACTACATTTAGATCTACATATATGTGTGTTTGTACATACATATAAATTTATATATAAACACATTATATATGTACATAAATTTGAGCGTCACACCTGACTATGCTGAGTGAATTAGTCCTGACTCCATATGTGCTCAGCTATTACTTCTGGTATAACTTGGAGAACCATATGAAGTGCCAGGGATCAAACTCAGGTCACCCACATTTAAGGCAAGCTCTCTAAGCAATTTACTGTAGCTTTAACACACCTAGTATTGCTTTTTTTTTAATACTTTACACTATATAACAGTACACACTTAATTGACAACAGTAAAATCTTTTTCAGTTGTTTACATGCCATTGTTTATGCTTTAGTTTTACTAAACTTAATCTTAAAGATGTTATTTTTAAAGTATCTATAGATCCTATGCTTTGTACTAGAATCAGTGCAAAAACCAAGACCACCAACTACAGAAGACTGATTAAACAGAACTTCTAGAACCGTAAAGAAAGACTTCATTCTAGGCTCTATCCTATGATCTGTGCAAATACCAAAATCTCTAATTACAGAGGTCTGATTTTACCATCTATGACTGAGCAGAAAGTTTCCAGACATTACAAAAGGACCTAGGGGAGAGTAAAAGAGTTTTTTGCTTGTTTGATTTTTGCCCACCCCCCTTTATTTTTTCTCTCCTTTTAACAGAACCACATAACTTGAACCATCTTGGTCTGCCTCACAAATTGAGGGGGAAATAATGGAGGTTACCAAGACCAAATAGTCATATGAACATTGAGTAGAAATAAAAATGATCACACTTAGGTACTAAATCCAAAGCCAATGACAGCAGGATAGATACCCAATCTACAACAAGCTAGACACAGAGGAGATCACTTATACTAGCAGCCAGGTGGGGCAAAGCAGGGGAATATGGATGCATAAAAAAGATTAGAAAGAGGGGGAAGGGGAGGAATAGAATAAAAGATCTGGAACTAAAGTATCTATAGAAATTGATTACTCCACATCTATCAACAGTAAAGAAAGTTATAGCACAATATGTATTTTATTGTTAAATACATACATAATGATAACTTTACCACTTCTCATATTTTCTCTTGTTTCCTCCACCAATCATAATTTCTTCCCTATCCTATTCCAAGCCCCCTTGGGTGCACATTTCTTACTGAATACCAGTTTTCAATTTCTTTGTTTCCACTATCTTTGAGCATTTGTTATTCCATCATTTGTTTCTTTATAGTCTGCATATGAGAAATATCACCCTGTGCTTCTTTCCCTCTGATTAGCTTCACTCAGTGTGATAGTCTTCAGGTCACTCTGTGCCATAACAAATTGTTTGATTTTATCTTTTTTTATGATGAATAGTACGCATTGTATATATGTGCCATTGCTTCCTTATTCATAATCTACTCTTGGACACTTGAGCTATTTTCAGATTTTGGCTACTGTGTATAGTGCCTCAAAAATACGGATGCAGGTTTTATTTTATCTTAATTATGGGGTTGGGGAAGAGCTTGAATATATTCCAAGAAGTGGAATTCAATTAGGAATGTTCACACTGTTTTCCATTAAAACCCAACCAGTTGATATTTTCACCAGCAGATAATGAGTTATTTTTTTCTCTTCATAAACAGCAGTAATGGTTTTTCTTGTCTTTTTTTGATGTGTACCAGGTTAAGTGGTATTCATGAAAGTATCATGATTGTATGAATATTACCAATGTTTTTAGTGTATATATAATATATATTTGGTTTTTAGGCCACACCAAGTGATGCTCAGGGGTTACTCCTGACTATTCTCTCAGAAATCGCTTCTGGCTTGGGGGACCATACTGTGATTCGTCCTAGGCTAGCACGTGCAAGACAGACACCTTGGGGCCGGGCGGTGGCGCTAAAGGTAAGGTGCCTGCGCTACCTTGGAAGGACCGCGGTTCGATCCCCCCGGTGTCCCATATGGTCCCCCAAGCCAGGAGCAACTTCTGAGCACATAGCCAGGAGTAACCCCTGAGTGTTACCGGGTGTGGCCCAAAAATTAAAAAAAACAAAAACAAACAAACAAACAAACAAAAAAAGACAGACACCTTATGGCTTGCACCACCACTTCGGACCCAATAATTTTAATTTTACTGTATTTGTAGTTTCAAAATTAAATAACATATATAAAATGTATACTTTACAAAAACTTTGGAAACTTTCGTGAATATTTGGAAAGGTATTATAAAATGCTAAACTTTTTATTATATTAAACGTTTATTATAAAAATTCTAAACATGTATTTAATATGAAAAATTAAAATAAAAAATTAAAAATCAGTTTTGCTCAGTTACTTATACATTGAACTAAAATATAGATTTATTTTAATGCAATTATTAAGGAAATATTATTACAGTAAAATCACAGTCCATCAAACATTTAAAAAAGCAAGTCACTCAATTTTGCCCACTGGCTTTGTTATTTGATTGTTTGGCTCAGGCCTCAGAAGAGTGGGCATCGCCCACATACACCTGAACAATGGATACCATCGATGGAAACAACCACAATTGTCTTTAACATTACCAGGATCCAAGCCTCTACCAGGGAAGAACTACCACTGCTTTGGCTTTGACTTACTCCAAAGCGTGCTCCCAATACCCATACGACTCAGCAACAGTCTGCATGCAGGGCAGATCGTTCCGCATTTAATGGTATGCTGAAACTAGAGGATGCTCCACATCAGCCTGACATCGATGAAAGAAATGCACAGAATCCAGAGTCTTTAAATATAAGAATTTGATACCAATAATAGCTAAAAGTTGAAAAAGTTTCACCGCGACCATGGATATTTGATGGCTATAACTTTTGCTAAATACTTTCTTATTCAGTGATGATCCCCCCCCCCATGTTTTTTATCTTCTCTTTGTGAACTGCTCAATATGGAATTTGGTGTGAAAGAATCCCTCAGTTTAATACTTATGTTTTAACCAAGTCATGGGTCTTGTTGGAAATGTTCTTATGCCCCCATATATCTGATAGCACCACGTGGCTTTATATCTTGTTTGCGTAGGCACACTAACATGGGAAAATACTATACATACCAATAAGTTCTTATCTAATAGAAATGGGAACACACAAATCTTGTAGTGCAATGAGACCTTACACCCTGAACATTGACATAAAGACCTGGCACAGGCCTCAGAAGAATGGGCATTCTCCATTTACCCCTTGATCTACAGAAGACATTTACAAAACATCCAAGGTTGTATATAACATCACCCGGAGGCATTCCTGTACCAGGGACGACCCTACAGCTGCTCTGACATTGATCTACTCAAAAGAGACACCCCTTAACACTGAGAAGACAACAAGAACAATGACCTGCTTACTGGACAGGGCTTGCTGTATTGCCCCTTTATGGTGAGGTTTGTCTATAACATCACCTGGAAGCAATCCTCTACCACGGAAGACCCTACCACTGCTCAGACATCGTCCTGCTCAAAAGAGACTTCCCTTAACACTGAGAAGACTTAACAACAACAACCTGCTTACAGAACAGGGCTTCCTGCATTCCCCTTTCATGGTGAGGTGAAACGAGTAGGCACTCCACATCATGACTTCAATGTTGGACATGCAGATTCCAGAATCTTTAATACAGAAACATGAGACCAACAACAGAGACTGTGTGATAAGTGTGTTGGCGCTACGGACAATGTCTTGGAGCGAACGATAACTTTCCTGAGGCCTAGAGCTGGTCTTATGCCAGGAAACTTCAGGGGTAGGATCTCTTTGTATTTAGGCCAAGGTTATTCCTTTCCATGCCTCTCATATTTTGGTGGGCCTATGCAAACAACAATTGCCACTCTAACACCGTTTTTACTGTGCTCCTTTGACTCTAATCCTTAAAACGCACCCACTTAAAATTTGAGGTTAACTTAAGCTAATATGCATGTACATGGAAATGTAAAAAATACTATGCCTCTAATGTTTAAGGAGTTATGTAAGTTTGATGGCTTTAGATTGCCTTGTGTGCTGTTAAGAAATATTATAATGTGCTACAATCTGGGGACTTGAGGGACAAAGTAATTGCACATGGATTCTGTTTTATTTATCTTAACTTTCTTTGGTGCAAGTTCAAAGTTAAGATATCAGCAAGGGGACTTCTTCTGATAATTATGTTATGGGTGATT
Organism: Suncus etruscus; assembly: GCF_024139225.1. Lineage (NCBI taxonomy): Eukaryota > Metazoa > Chordata > Mammalia > Eulipotyphla > Soricidae > Suncus > Suncus etruscus. Next base: position 99,985,095 of record NC_064850.1, on the reverse strand, counting down.
GTCCTTCCACTGTAACTTTACCTTATCCTCTTTCTTTGCATCTTTTGTTCTCATAATTCATAATAAAAAATTATAACAAAAAAAAAAAAGAAAGAAAAAAAATATATCAACTCAGGTTGGACAGACTGGTATGCCTGGGACCCAGAGTCGGTCTTATGCCAATAAACCTCTGTGGTGAGGCCTTTTTTGTAATCAGGTCAAGGATTTTTTTCCATTTTCCCCATTTTTCTGGACCTATGCAGACAACGGCGATTACCACTATCACACCTTTATTATTTTTTTACTCTTATCCTTTAAGGAAAAAAAAATACAATTTACTGAACTTAAAAACAAATAATGGTGGGCCCGGAGAAATAGCACAGTGGTGTTCGCCTTGCAAGCAGTCGATCCAGGACCAAAGGTGGTTGGTTGGAATCCCGGTGTCCCATATGGTCCCCCGTGCCTGCCAGGAGCTATTTCTGAGCAAACAGCCAGGAGTAACCCCTGAGCACCGCCGGGTGTGGCCCAAAAACAAACAAACAAACAAAAAATAAACAAAAAAAAACAAATAACTGTAGTAGAATGCCTGTCTCGCATACAGACAGGGGATGAGAAGAGGGGAGGGGGTATTGTTACACTGGTGAAGGGGGATGTTCTGTTTATGACTGTAACCCAACTATGATCATATTACTTAAATAAAAATTATATTTAAAAAAATAAAAAATAAAATTTTATTGTAATTTTGAAAACTGCAATTTTCAAAAATTTAAAGATTTCAGTAAAGTTTAACAACTGAATTGGACAAGATTTCAAATAATTTTAAATACATTTTTTTTATTTATAACCAGTTAGTAACTAGAGAGATAGCTCATAGTTCTGGAATAAATACTCAATATGAAGGTGGCCTAGATTTTATACCTGGCACCACATAGTACCCCCAAAGTGTTAGGAGTGATCCCTGAACACCAAGTCAGCAACCAACTGCTAAACACTGACCTGGGATTAGAATACCACCAATCACTACTGGGTACTGTTAAAAAATAAAGGAAAGTCATTTTCAAAAAAAAAAAAATAGCAAGTCACTGAGTTAATACTGTTTATGATAATTTCCCCACAAAATATTATTTTAACCATTTCTGGTCTGAATGTAAGCGTTCTTTCATATGTTGAAAAAGTATATTGTACCAGAGAAATATTACAGAGATCAGACATAGACTTGTATATAGTTTAATGCATCATACTCATGGCATCTTAACATTACTTGATGTAATTGTGGTAGCTGAATATCACTGGGCTCTAGAGATTATCATTATCTGTCCCCAAATTGAATTTGAATAGAGGTTGAGTACTACAGGGAAAGAAGCTAAGGATTCCTGAGTATTTCTTGGGAGGCCAAAAATGTACCCAGAATTTGTGATCCATTAGTACATTGTAAAATATATGTGATGTATTATAAAAAAATGAATCACTGAAGAAGCTAATTCTTACTGACATTCCTTGTATACCAACTTAAGAAGCACCTAAAATAAATGAGGCAGTAATACATTTTTAAGTTATTCAAAATAATAACTGCATAAAATTATATATAAAATTATATATATGTATGCATTCATGTATATTACTTGTATATAACATTTGAAAATATACAATTTTCAGAATGAATTGAAGCAGAATGAATTATATAACCTTATTTTAAATTGCTCAGAGCTAGAAATAATATCAGTTTACTTAACTTCATATTATTGCATAGTAAAAATATTGTGCCATGCTTTTGTGGGGAAGTAACAGCCAATAGAATTTGGGCTTACTCCTGGCTCTGTCCTCAAAGGTCATCCTTGAAGGAATGAGGGAACCATATGGTGTTATGTGTATGGACAGAATCTGGGTACAACCATATGCAAAGCAAGTGCCCTGTCTGCTGTACTATCATTTAGTCTCATAATCGTTTTAAATTATTTTTCGTATACAACATCAGAAACAATAGAGAGTAGAATGAGATGTGTGGAATTTTAAGCTGGACATTTGTAGATTCAAATTAAATTTGTAAATATGAACCTTTAATCTTGTTTCCTCCTGAAATTCAAAAGCATATATAATATGGTACATTATTTCTCTTTCATTGAGATAGACATGAAATAATAAATTATTGGTGCTAGATAAGTAGCACAGAGAGTAGGGTGCTTGACATGCATGCAATCAGCCTGAGTTCAAGGTTCAATCCTCAGCTTTCCATATGGTCCCCCCAAGCACTGCCAGGAGTGACTCCTGAGTGAAGAGCCATGTCTGTGGTCTCCAAAAACAAAAAAAAAATTTTAAAAACTAAAAACAAAATATAATATGTATTCAGCATTACTCATTTGCTCATTATTCTATTGCACTGTTCAGCATTTACTTAACTATATTGCTGTGATACTGTGTTAGTTTTTTAAAATTCATCAGTAAACAAAATGAAAATATTATTATGTTGAGGTTATCATTATGTAGGATAAAAAGTGATAAGTATTATAAAGAAAACAAATAATGCAGAAGAAAGGTGATATGTAAGGGAGAGTAGCAATTACAATTGTGTTCACCAAGGTAATGCGATTTGAGCAGACTTCCTTCACAAAAGTGAGAAAATAAACCGTAAGGATTCTGGATGAGAATATCTCAATCAAAGTAGACAGAAAGTATGCATCCCCAAATTGGAATAATTGATGTGATTGTTCATATGTATATGAGTATTGAGGAACAATAATGGACAAAATCAGCTGAGGCTGAATCTGAGTAGGGTTTTTTTTAACAGTTTATTGCAAGGATTTGGACTCTTCGAACAATACAGAAAAATTTGGAAGGTCTAGCACAAAGAATTAAATTATTTGATCCATAATTTTAGAAGATTCTTATATAGTTGAGTATATGGGTTGTTTCCATATATTGACTATTTAAGTGTAGGAATGAGCACCTATCATTTCAAAATAAATGTTTTTGTGTTTGGAAGATAGAACCAAGAGTAGTATCACTGAGTCATATGGTAGCAACAAATATCCAAAGACAATAAAATGGGAGGACTGACACATACAATTGAGTTGGGGTTTGGGAAAAGGATTTGGGATTTGGGGGGATAGGGAGATAGTTATACAGTGGGATGGGTGTGGTGTTGAAACTGTGTGCTTATAAATCTACTATTAATAATGTTACAAAACATAGAATCACGACTTTCAAAAATATTTAAACAATGAGGTTTTGGAAAAAACAATACAAGAGAGACCAGTAAGAAACTGAACATGCCAGAGAGATAGCATGGAGGTAGTACATTTGCCTTGCATGCAGGACAGTGGTTCAAATCCGGCATCCCGTATGGTTCCCTGAGCCTGCAAAGAATGATTTCTGAGTGTAAATCCAGGAGTAACCACTGAGCACTGCCAGATTTGACCCAAAAACAAAAACAAAAACAAAAGGCAAAAAGAAACTGGATGCTACAGCTCAGGTAAGGGCTAATGGCTGGTGGTGCTTAAACCAGAATGAGAACAGAGCAACATACTTTAATGCATTTAAATGATAGCAACTTTTCTTTTGTAGAAATTTTATGTAAATTGTGATAGAAAGCAAGCAAGAAAATAATTAAAATGACTTTGATTAATGTTCTTAGACACTTGAAATAATTATTACTATTATCCTAGATCTCTTACTATTTTTGTTTAATATAGAATAAGATTAGCAAGGGTTTCACAGTACTGATGGGATGCACTTTCACAACTTATAATGCATTTGCTCAAATGCTAAGGCTGAGGATATGTTGTTAGGATAAAGTGTGAATGAGCAAATCCTTTCTTGAATGAAAAGACAAATTCTGAGTAAAAATGCATAAATTTTTCTCCTCACTTTTAATAAGCTCCATGACCATGTGAAACAATTGATAAATGCTGTGGGAAAGCTGAGACAAACAACTCTATTAATGCAGCTGTGTGAACTTTCCTACTAATGGCTTCCTATCCAGGTCCTTCTCTCCGAGAGGGTAAAATAGCTCATTTAATTTAGGAAAGCAATTTTTTCCTAAGAGTTCTTGAATCAAACATTCAAAATAAAAAAAAGTTTTGGTACTATTCAACGAGTCTTAGAGGCAATGTGAGTCACCCTATAAGATCTACATTAATTGATGTGACAATAAATTTCCAAGAGCCCTCTTCTACTGCTGTCTCTGATTGCAGGCAGCATTGAGAGTTGAAGGATGATGACATACTAGAGCTATAAGCTTCCCACAAGCATCCCAGGGACAATCTTATTGGCAGCACACTACAACCATCTGATCCAATTAATGATTAACTCTTTGAACCCACTTCAGGCTTTAATCACTTGAGTTTGGCAGGAAATGCATTTCATTAAGTTCCAGGAAAAAAAACAAGTCTAAAATAAAAAGAATCACTGAGACTTATGTTATATTATAAATTAACCAACAATGTTTTCTTTAATCTAAATTTTTATGTTTGCAACTCATTAAATTATTACGTACAAGGATATGTTTTTATATAAAGAAAACGTGCACTGTGTACTGTAAATACTTAGATAACCAAGGAAAATATTCCCAAGAACAAGTAGAAACAGTTTTTGTGTTTATGTAAATGAGGTGTATATTTGTATATGTGGTCTGAACGAGAGAGAAGCAAAACATTTATTGGCTTTCATATAGTGTTTATGAGGATCTAGCATATCATTTTATGGTTATGCCTTGTACACATCTGTTTCATGAAGAGTTATATAGCTCAAAATGAATTGGAACTGACAGAAATGAAGAAACAAATATAAAACTTAACATGTTATATAAAATACTAGTGGTAAAACATGAATTTCCAGATAAAATATAGAATGCTCCATTCAAATTTTAGTTAGAAAATGTTCTTTTCATATATAAGTATATTATTATAAATATTTTATTTTAGACTGTTAGTATTGCATACTTTAATTTAATTAGTACTATAAAATATTTACCAGTATATATACTATAAAAATACATAAATGTATATTATATTTATGTAAATATAATATATATTATATATTTGTGTATAAATAAATATATAAAATATAGTATTTTATATTTATTATTTAATTGTGTCTTAAATATTACATGGAGTATACTTAAGCTAAAAATTATTGTCTGTATATAATTTACATATAAATAAGAAAAGTATATTTTCATTCCCTTGATTAAAATAGAACATTTAGGGCAAATCAACACTTTACAGTTTACATTTTACAGAAAATTGTGAAGTTTGGACCTAAAATATAATTAAGATTTGATCTTAGGAATACTATATGGTCCCCTAAGCCCACCACCAGGAGTAATTTCTGGGTGCCGAACCAGGAGTAACTCCTGAGCATTGATGGATATTGTCCTAGAACTAAAAAATAAAAAAAGAAAAGAAAAATTTGAAGCTTGATCTATATCAATATTATTTCTAGTTAGCTATCTGTTGTTTTTTTTGACATTATTTTTTTGGGAGAACCCCACTGGTGCTTAGGGATACTCCTGGCTCTGCACTCAGGAATTACTCTTTTTGATCAGGGAACCATATGTGATACCAGAAATTGAACCTGGGTCTACCTTTTGCAAGTGCAAGCACCTTATCTGCATTACTATCTTTATGGCCGAATCTATCTGTCCTTGAGCACAATTCTAAACTTGAATCTGCTTTCCTGGTTGTCAGTTAAGTCCCTTACATGCCATTAAATCCAATTACATATGTATATACGTAATAAGTGGGGAGAGAAGCTGTGAAATATGGGGATTTCTGAAAATTAGCCTTGAATATAAAAGGAAGTCTGTTCAGAGATGTGTGTTCCCTGCTGTTATGAGTTCAGGATGAGCTAAGGAGAAAGTTATCAGGTCAAACAACCTGTTCTTACAACGTATATATTTCGAGGCTAACGGAGCCATAAACATTGCAGCCATAAACATTGCAACCGCTATCTTTACATACTTTCTGATTTAATAATGCCATGACCATTGCAACCACTATCTTTACATGATTTCTGATTTAATGATGCTACGTACCTTGTGACTGTTGTTGTCAGATACCTTGTAAAAAAAAGTCTATTGCTCTGACAATACTTCCTTGTGAGTGGTCTGTGGCTCCCAGTCTTCCCTCCTTTTCCTGAGTCTGGCCTCAAAGGCTACAGGCTGGAAGGCTGGAAGAGACCCTTACTCACCCTTGCATGGGCCTCATCAAGGGTCTCCAGCTGACAATAATAAATATTTACATATTCATATATGTACACATTCAAATATAATATATATTCAATATTTGAACATACATGTCCAAGTGTAAATATATATGAATATGTATAAATATATAATATGTATAAACATATATATATTCAAATATAAAATACCCAGCTATATAAAAATCTTCAATATGGAACAGCAAACAAAATACTACCAGTTGGGGCCTTAGCGATAGCACAGCAATAGGAATTTGCCTTGTACGCTTACAACCCAGGACAGACCCAGGTTTAATTCCTGGCATCCTATAGTCTCCCAAGCCTGGCCGGACCTATTCCAGAGTGCAAAGCCAGGGGTAATCCTTAACAGCCACTGGTTTGGCCCCCAAACCGATAGATAGATGATAGATAGATAGATAGATAGATAGATAGATAGATAGATAGATAGATAGATAGTCTTTGTTTAAAATAAATACTACCAGTTGCCACTAAATGATCACTTACCAGAAACTATATAGAATTGTCTGGTTTAAAAACATTGATGATAACTCATAGAATTCCAAGTCACTAAAAATTGAAGGCAATTTGTAGGAAAGAAAGAGTACAGCAGGAAAAGCATTTGCCTTGCACAGAGCCAACCAGGTTCAATACTCAATATCCCAAGCACCACCAGAAGTGATTCATGAGTGTAAAGCCTGGAGTAATCCCTGGCTAAACCTCCCAAACAAGAAAAAAAAAGAAAATTAAAAACAATTTGTATTCAAACTTACAAACATCATTAACAATTGTTTGGTTGTAATAACTCTAAGATCTAGATAAAAAAATTTAAAAAATAGAGGACTGTCTTATAATATACATTGTTATGAATAAATGTCAGTAGAGTTTATTTAGTCTATAATTTCTAATTTAAAATAACTGTAAGGACAAAGTTAGCATCACTGGAATAAGAAGTCACCTCTAAGGGACAAGTGCCACAGTGCAGACTGAGCCATCCTGGGAAATGTATAGACAAAAGATTCAGATCCAAGTTAGACTTTATAGATGTATGTCTCAAAGTATTGAATGTTTTATGTGAAGAATAGAAAATTCAAATGCCATCTTCATCAGGTAAATCCACCAGACTCTTCCAGAGCACCTATATTTACAGTCAACCACTGCTCTGCCAATGAAAGGTGAAGGAATAGCCCACCTGCCCTATTTTCACAATTAACCCACTGGCTCTTGGAGGCCTCAAAATGCATCACAAGTCAAGGTGCCTCTTAGTGAAGGAAAAAATTCCTGTGACATACAGGACCAGGATCAATGAACAAAACTCAACCTCCAGTTTATTTGATGATCACGTGGAGTTAGAAAGAAAGTTAAGTTGCAAGGAAGAGAAAATGCCAAGCCTGAGTTACAACCTGTAAATAAGTAGGTAGGCAACAAGGATCTACATATCACACACCTACCATGAAAAGAGTTAAAGTACACAACCCATTAATAAAAAAAAAAAGTAGTAGAAAAAGATTGAAAAAGGAATGTGAGATATTGCTAACAATGTCAAGAAAAACAATCTCAGAATTATAAGAGTTAAAAAGGAGAGAAAAAAGTGAAAGGGAAAGGATACTGATTAAAGAATAATAGCTTAGAACTTAAACAATTTGAAGATGAAGATTGGTGTATTTATGAAAGGAGTGGCAGCAAAGTATATTCAAAAGAACAACACTAAGACATCATAATCAAGTGGCAAAATTTTGTTGAATCTGAACTATATGTCTCCTTCTGGCTCTAGATTCTCATTTTATTTTAAATGATCTTTATATGGAAATTACTGATCTTGATGCTTTCAATATGCAGTCTCTAGCTTTCGGATTGTCATTTTAAGTAAAATAAATTCTGGAGTTTTTCTAGTTGGGGTCTGTTTGTCCTGGGCTTCTTGGATCTTAGTGCCTTTTAATACTCATCCCATTTCAGGGACTTCAGTGAGTTTTTCTCTTGAGTTCATTCTATACTTCTCTAATATGCTGTTATTTTCTTTTAGGCTATTTTCCACCTTTTAGTGTTTTCTACAAGTTTATTTCATCTCATTTTGAATTCCTTTATTTTTGCTCAGATGCTGTTTTGAACTTCTATTGAGGTTTTTTTTTTTAATTACCTATCATGATCTTCATTTCTGCTTGTAGTTTTCTTATTTCAGTCCTACACTACTGCTTTGCTAATTGGCTATGTTGTTGCTTTTTTGATTTTATTAAAAATCCTCAGTGCCACTAAAGTCATTGTCTTTGAATTTACTGAGCTAGTTTTTGCTGTTTTAGCCATTGTGTTCCTGTAAATTATCTATTTCAATTAAAATATTAACTTTTATTGCATTAAATTATTTTAATTTCCTTATTTACATTGGTAAATATCATATAGCAATCACCAAAACTTGACTTTTATTGTTTTATTTTCTTGATAATTTTATTTGCCATTTCTCTAAATTTTCTGGGAGCAGATAATATAAAATAAATTTTTGTGCCTACTAATGGGACAGGCTGGAGGGGGGAAAGATGAAATGAGAACATTGGTGAAGGGAAGGTCACACTGGTGGTGGGATTGATGATAGAATTTTGGATGATGGATAACTTTGTAAATCATGATTGAGTTTTAGTCATGCAATATACAACACCCTTTACCAGTGCAAGTTTTCACCAATGTCCCTTTTCCCTCCTGCTCTCCCCCTGCCTTCTCTCTCTCTTTTTCTCTTTCTCTCTCTCTTTCTCTTTCTCTCTCTCTTTCTTTCTCTCTCTCTCTCTCTCACACACCATTTTAGAAACTGTGGTTTGTATTATAGTTAGAGAGGAGTATCATGCCTATCTCTTTATCTTCCTTAAGCCCCCAATTCTTTTGCAAGGTGATCATTTCCAACAAGCATCATCATAGTGGTCCCTTCTCTGCCCTAACTACACTACCACTATTTGTGTGAAGCTCCAGACTATGGACTGGTTTTCCTGACCCTTATCTCTATTAAATATAAGCTTCTAAAAATAATAGAAGCTTGATATGAATAGAAGATTTATCTAAATCTAAATTTTCACTGCTATTCTACAGAATAAATGCTCAACTTGAAATATTACAGAACTGAATCTATATATGTGTATTATTTAACTATATATTATACTTAAAAATAGATCAAGCAGCTATGAGATTTTTATTTCTAACACTGAAGTTATCTTATAGTTATGAAAGGGGAAAATTGATTTTATCATATATCTAGGTCAAATTTGGCACCTATATTTTAATATAAAGTCAAACATTTTAAAATTTTTGTTATAGTAAGACTTTTCTTCATTTAAAATAAATCTTAACTTTTCCTGCAGTTATCATAATATTCACAATATGCTATGTCCTATGAGGAAAAAAAAAACTTTCTTAGCATAGCCCCATGATGTCTTGTTGAATGTACCTAGATTTTTCTGTTGCCTACATTTCATCAGCTCTAACATTTTTTATTATCCATTTGAAAATGTCGGTAAGTTTTCAAAGAAATTCATAAGCTATTCATAAGCTATTCATAGCTTATGCTATATAGATGACCATGAAAAGTTCAATTAGTTCAAATTTTTATTTAGTGCTGTTCTTTATTTATTGTGTCTGTTTTGTTTCATTTATAAAGAAAGCAAGATGGTTTTTATTTATAAGAATGAAATTTATATGTTTAAAAAGATTGAGAAGGGGAAGGAATATTGTGTTCAAGAGAGAATACAAGAGTGAATAGCAACAAAGATGTCATAGAGACAAACAAGTAAGACTTGTTCAAGGAAAAAATATGGGCTGGAGAAGGAAAACTATGCTTAATGCAGTTCTACTGCATTAAACAAAAATACATATGTCTATATAAATCTGATGAGAGAATTCAGGGTTAAAGCACTACCCTTGCATGTGTCCTACTCTAGTTCCATTTTGAACAAAGCAGGAGTGACCCTTGAGGAGAGTCAGAAGTTAGCCCCGAGTAAAAGTGAAATTCACTTCTGAAATAATATATATTTATATGAATATAATGTCTAAACACAAAACAATGAGTTTTACTACTTTATAGTACAGCCTGCTGTCTATAAAATTTATCAACATACTCTAAGGAACAATGATCCAAGTTACTAGTTTTTTAAAATATATTTCCTATAGTTGCAATAACAAATCATCAAAAACAATATATTAAAATGAAAGAAGTCTTTTCTCAATGGTTCTTCAAGAAGGAAGACAGAAATCAAGGTGTGAGCAGGGTTTTGTTCCAGCTAACAGTTTAGGGGAGTCTTCTAGTCCTTGTCTTCCAGCTTTTAAAACTTGTAAGCATTTTATAGCTAATGGCTACATAATTCACATTTCAGCCTCTATGACTACATTCTTTCCTTTGTGTGTCTTTTGTAATGACATATAATTAAAATGAGGACCTATTCAAATTCAATATGCATTGCTCATCTCAAAGTTATTATTTGCACATACAATGAATATTTGTTCACTGGCCCCGAGTTATAGCATTCATGATCTCAGTTCAAACTTAGTAGATATTAATATAAATATGTAGTCTATTTTACTATATTTGTCCCTCTTTTATATCCTGCTCCAGCAAATTGGTCTAAAATTGAACCAGTGTAAATTCACCAATATAAAACCTTTGCATATTAATTTATAAATTATTTTCACAGACTAGTAAGCAATATAAAGTAGCACATTTGTAGATATGCTCATTTGCATAAACTGTGAGACACTGTGTAGAATGATGAATGGTGGTTTTAAATTCTCAATTTTTCAAGAGTACATGCAATTAATTAACGATTCCAATAAGCAATTTCTTATATAAATAATTTTTAATATTACATTTGCAAATGGATGAGGACATTTATATTTGGAAGAATATAATTCATGGAGAAACATTCAAGTTTCAAATTAGGAACTATCAACTAAGTCACAGTTTAATTTGGTTTATCCAGAAACCAGACAAGATTTCTCTTTAACTTTCATTATCCACTAAAATTCTCACTTGTGTTTACTTACTCTACTCTGAAGGCAGTCTTTTTCTCAGTCATAATACTTAGTCAAGATATATTAATTTATTTTTTAAGTTGAGAAAAGAAACACATATCAAATTAAAAGAAGAATAAAATAAAAACCACTTATTTCTTAGAGAATTAAAAGCCCTCTTTATATAAGTTTGAACTTCCATAAGTTTGAACAAATGTGGAAATTAACATTTTCCTCAATACACAATATCGTTTCATTTGAATTCAGGGATGTTCAAGCCAATGTTTTCAATTTTTCCTCCAAAATCTTCTCATCAGGAACAAATGGCCTTAAATCAAATGAAAAGTTTATAGATCATTTTAACTTGTTGAGTTGTTTCCAAAGCTTTCCATCATCACAGACAATGCTGCAATGAATAAAGGGTTTTTGAATTGGAGGGTTTTTTTTTTCTTTTGTTACTCGGAGTGGGATTACTGAATTATATAGAAATTCTAATTTGAGCTTTGAAGAAATTTCCACACTGTTTTGCACATAAATTTGATGAGGTTACATTGATGAGGTTACAATAGTGTATCTGAGGTTCCTTGATGTTCCTAAAGCACATGTTTTGGCCTCTCTGCTCTAGGCCGCTGGTCTGAGGTTGTAACTCATTTTCTTTTTGTTTTCATTGATAATCAGTTAAAATTTTTATATAGTTTATGTAGTTGTCTTTCTATGAGTATTCATTGAAAATGTGAATTTTTAACTATTATCCTTGTTTTTGTTTTTATAATTAAAAATTAATTTAATATTATCTTTATTTAAGAACCTTAATTACAAACATGATTGTAGTAGAGTTTCAGTCATAAAAAGGACACCCCCCTTCACCAGCGCAACATTCCCATCACCAATGACCCCTCCTCAACATCCCCCCCCCCGCCTGTATTTGAGAGAGGCATTCTACTTATCTCACTCATAGAGACTGTCACCATAATTATCAGTGTAGTTATTTCTCTAACTGCACTCACTATTCTTTGTAATGAGCTGGTCCTTCTGGCCCTCATCTTTATTGTTGTTAACATTATTAATACTGTCATTTATTTTTCTTAAAACCCATAGGTGAGTGATAATATTCTGTGTCTATCTCTTTCCCTCTGACTTATTTCACTATGCATAAAATTTTATGTACAGCATAATAAATTTTATGTATAGGAATATTTCATGACTTTATCTCTCCTGATGAATGTATAGTATTCCATTGTGTATATTTTAGCAATTGGTCTGTTGAAGAGCATCTTGGTTGTTTCTAGACTCTGGCTATTGTAAATACCGCTACAGTAAATATAAGTGTAAGGAAAGGATTTTTGAATTGTATTTCTGTGTTTTTAGGGTGTATCCCTAGAAGTGGTACAACTGGATCATGTGGGAGCTCAATTTAAATTTTTTGAGGAATCTTTATATTGTTTTCTATAAAGGCTGGACTAGATGGCATTCCCACCAGCGTCAAATAGGAGTTTCTTTCTCTCCATATCCCTGCCAGCACAACTTGTTATTGTCCTTTGTGATGTGTGTCAGTCTTTGTGGCATGAAATGGTACCTCGTTGTTGTTTTGATTTGCATCTCCCTGATGATTAGTGATGTGGAGCATTTTTTTCATGTGCTTTTGGCCAATTGTATATTTTCTATGAGGATGTGTCTATTCCACTGATTTGAGAATCTGTATTTATTCCAATACAATGCTGTTTTAATGACTATAACTTTGTAATGCAATTTAAATTTGGTGAAAGTGATGCCTCCAGTATTCCTTTTCCCAAAGGTTTCTCTAGCTATTTGTAGGTGTTTATTGTTCCAAATAAATTTCAGGAGTGTTTAATCCACTTCTATGAAGAATATCATTGCTATCTATAAAGAAATTGCATTAGATCTGTACAATACTTTGGGGAGTATTGACATTTTAATGATGTTAATCCTACCAATTTATGAGTAGGGTATGTGTCTGAATTTCCGTGTGTTCTCTCTTATTTCTTGAAGCAGGGTTTTATAGTTTTCTTTGTATAGGTCTTTCACATCTTTAATTAAGTTGACTCCAAGATATTTGAATTTGTGTGACACTATTGTGAATGGAATTTTTTAATGTCTACTTCTTCTCTATCATTATTAATGTACAAGAAGGCCATTGATTTTTATGTGTTAATTTTGTAACCTACCACTTTGTTATATAAATCTATTGTTTCTAGAAGCTTTTTGGTAGAGTCTTTTGGGTTTTCTAAATATAGTATCATGTCATCTGCAAACAATGAGAGATTAAATTCTTCCTTTCCTATCTGGGTGCCCTTAATATCTTTTTCTTGCCTAATTGCTATGGAAAGAACTTCCAGCACTATGTTGAATAGGAGTGGTGGAGAGTGCAGCCTTGTCTTGTACCAGATTTTAGAGGAAAGGCTTTTAGTTTATCTCCATTGAGAATTAATCTTTGCCATTAGCTTGTGGTAGATGGCCTTGACTATATTGAGAAAAGTTTCTTTCATTTCATATTGATGAGTGTTTTTATCAAGAATTGGTGTTGGACCTTATTGAATGCTTTCTCTGCATCTATTGATATGATTATATGGTCTTTATTTTTTAGATATGGTATATTATGTTGATTGATTTATGTATGTTAACTATCATTCCTGGAATGAAACCTACTTGGTCATGTTTTATGAACTTCGTGATGAGGTGGTTGAATCTTATTTGCTAGAATTTTGTTTAGGATCTTTGCATCTGTGTTCGTCAGGAATATTAGTCTGTAGTTCTTTTTTTGCAGTATCTTTGGTTTTGGTTTCCAGGTGATGTTAGCTTCATAAAAACTATTTGAGAGTGTTCCTGATTCTTTAATTTCATGAAAGAGCCTAATAAGTATTGGTAGGAGTTCCTTTTGAAAGGTCTGAAAGAATTAGTTAGTGAATTCATTTGGGCCTGGACTTTTGCTCTGGAGAAGAATTTTGATTATCTTTTTAATTTTTTCTGTAGGAATGTGTGTGTGGATATGCTAGATCATCCTGGTTGAATAGTATTAGAATATTAGAATCCAAAAATTTATTCATTTCTTCCAGGTTCTCATGTTTCATGACATAGACTATCTCAAAGTAGTCTCTAATTACTCTTTGAATCTCTGCAGTATCTGGTGTGCTCTCCCTTTTCATTTCTAATATGATTTATTAAGTTTATCTCTGTTTATTTGTTAGTGTTTTATCAAACTTGTTTATTTTTTCAGGAACCAACTTTTGCTTTCATTGATTTTCAAATTGTTTTTTGGGTTCCACTTCATTGATTTATGCTTTAAGCTTTGTTATTTCCTTCTGCAATACCTATTTTTGGTTCCTTTTGTTGATCATTTTCTAATTCCAAATTTATCTAATTTATTGGTTAGATTTTAGCATAATATTCTCTTACAATTATTTGTTTTTGTGATACTTCTATAATTTATTAACTTTAATAACAATGATGACATTTATTATATTTTATTATTTTTACTTCATAATTTTATTACAAGTTTTATCCTTAGATAAATGGATAAAGAATATAGGTTACATATGTTTATACCTCTCTAAAATATTATAAAATAATAAAACCTTACCATTTATATCATCTTGGGTGGAAGTTGAGGATATTTTGCTAGATGAAGTTATATACATTTTAAAAAGTACCCATTTTTTCTCTCATGCATGGAATCTAAAACAAAAACAACTCATAGATTAAATTGCTGGTTGCAATTTAATGGATGGGAAAGGAAGATTGAATATTGAGGTGACTCTTAAAATACCGTCTCAATTATTCTATCCTTAAGTTATAGTGAAGCAATATACAGCCTAGAAACTATTATCAATAATACTGTATTATGTATTTAGAGGCTGCTGAGAGAATACATTAAACATTTTATGTTTATAAGAAAAACATTTGTTGGGACTGGAGAGATAGCATGAGGTAGGGTGTTTGTCTTGCATACAGAAGGATGATGGTTCAAATCTTCGAATCCCAGCATTCCATATGGTCCCCAGAGCCTGCCAGGAGCGAATTCTGAGTGTAGAGCCAGGAATAACCCCTGAGTGCTTGTGACCCAAACAACAACAACAACAAAAAAAAAAAAAAGAAGAAAAGAAAAACGTTTGTGCAATATACCCTTACTTATAGAAGAATGAATAATATTTAAAAATACCATAAGTTCTGGGGAAGATATCATGGGAAATGTTTTTTTTTTACATTGCTCTAGCTTCTATGGAAAGTAGTAAAAAATTTTTTAAAAATAATTAATATATAAATTACGTATAATCCAAAATTCACAAAAATTATTCTTAAACATGTACTAAGATATCACAGAAACACTAATCTTAAAAATGTATGCTTATGTAAAATCTCAGCAGTAGATACAATAACCAATTTGTGTAAATTTAAGTGTCTAATGGCAGATGGGTAGGTAAAAAATATGTAGCATATTATATGCAAAGAAAGCTATTATGATTTAGAAAAGATGAACTCTTGCTATTTGTCACACTTATATGGTATTGGTGGAATTATGCTAAGTGAAAAAAGTACTATAAAGAACAAAACAAATTAGTTCATTCAAATGAATTAAAGTAAGATAGCAGTAGATGCTTTCACTCATAAGCAAGGTAACAGAGATAAATACAAATGTTAAACTCTGGCATTAGTTGAAAAGTTTTTAAAGAAAGAGAAGGTTCATACATTTTAGTTGAAAATTATTGATATATATTGTTTCATATATAGGAAGAGTTATAAAACAATACTCCCCAATTATATTCAGTGTTGTAAAACTATATTATTTAACTTTATGTGCATCTATGTGGTGATACATGTTAATTTGGCACATGGTATTAATCATTTCGGAATAAATATAATCTTCAAGTCATAGTTTTCCCTTAACCTAATAAGTATGTCTTAAATGCCTATCAAAGTTGTGTCAGTAAGAGTACATCTGCAACGCCAAATTATTCTTCAAGATAACAGTTTAAGTGTATATAAATTCAAATAGCAAGCTAATGTCTAGTGAATAAGAAATAAAAGCAAAATAGTTAGAGTTTAGATTTTGGTAATAGCCCAAACAGTCAGAGCAATATAAGTGAGTAGTTCTATTTAATTAGTCTTGTGAGTAATGTTTTATATAAATATTTACTCTAAAACATTATTTTATACCAATTAAGAACCATTAATTAGTTCTTGTAAATGAATAAATTCATATTACCCCTCCTCTGTACTTATTTCTAGAATTATCTGAGTAAGATAAGAATTGTAACTTGAAATGTACTGGTTTCATTCCTAGGGTCCTTTTAAGTAAAATAATGTTGCTATAATTTTTTTCTGGAATGATAATACCATGTATTTTAGTGTAAAAATACTTTTTAGAAACTTAGGTGTCAATTTAACATTGTAACAATTTAGTGTCAGTTTTAAATTTAACAATCTAAATAGTCCTAATCCAGAAATGTATAATTATTAAGACATTTAATTCTTAAGAAACTTGTTATAGAAGAAATGCTAAAATGTAATAGAAGAAATTTGTTGATGACTTTCTGATATAATGAAACAGTAAAATATACTTCATTGAACTTTTATTCCTCTATACCATTTGATTTCCATTCTATTTGTTCCAAAGCTAATAGACATATTGAAAGATCTTCTGATTATGCAAAAATATTTTATATTATATATATTTAAAATGCTCATATTGCTAATTATGGCCTCTCAATGTATCTTTCCCCAAGCTTTACCTTTAGTAATATGTTTAGTAAATGCTTTGATGGAAGTGTCTAAGTAAAATATTCATTAATAAATGCTATAACAAAGAAAAATTATTTCAAAATCACTCATAAAACATGAAATTCTGAAATATAAGAATAATCATGCCATAGAGTTTTACAGAACTATAAGAAGAATAAATAGGGGCTGGAGTAATAATACAGCAGGTAAGGCATTTGCTTTGCACACAGCCAATCTCTGTGCTTGATCCCATTGTCCCACATGGTCCCTAAGTCCAGCTAGGAGTAAACTCTGAGTCCCATCAGGAGTGATCCCATAGCACAGCCAGGATGTGACCCTAAAACAAGAGAAACAACAACAAAAACAAAAAATAAAATCATATGGGAATTTTAATACTTAAAGATTGAACAATTTTTATATGTAACATGATTCTAATTAGTTTAAGAGATGCAACTTTATGTTCACAGTGAATGTAGTATAAAATAAATTGAAATTTTAGAAAATTTTGCATTAAATTAGCAATTTAAGGAATAGAATTTTTATGAATACCTTTAGAATCATTATTACTCTTAAAGTCAAGATAATTACATTAAAGTAGAAAGTCAAATTGTTATTCATAAATAATCTATAAAATAAAATTATTATTAATTTAGTACTTGAAAATAACATTTATATACACTTTAAATAATAATTAAATTCCACATGTTATAAAATGTTATTTATATAAACAGATGTTTTATCAATTGTTACATACTTTCCATTGTTGAAACACAGGTAAACTCACATATACTTGAGAAAAATAAAATAGACAATGATCATGTTTTCCTAGAAACTCAGACTGCTTGTGTTGTAAATTAGTTTTCCAACATACAGCAGAACAACTTGCAAAATTGAATCCTGCAGACACCTCTAAAGACTCAAATCATTTTTCAAAAACACCCATTTCCCTTTTCCTGGCTGACAGTAATATTTGAATTTTACCTAACCTTTGAAGGCTTCCTTGGGCACCTGAAAATTAGATCCAGGCTTAGTCACAGTTAGAAATATTCCCAGAAGTTTGACACTAGTAGTTTCACATTATTTGTAATTTTTGTCACAGTTGTATACATAGATGAAGTTCTATAATATTACAGCTTTTAAATCATCTCTATATCTTACACTTATTCAAAAAACAATTTAGAAAATGAAATTATTGATTATTTTATGTATAATTTTGCATCAAAATGAGCTCTTATTTTTTAATTGAATGTGTTCGAGTTGTGTTTTTCTGTAATCTCCTCACACAGCATTTTATAACATAATGGTACTACTTGGTTCAATACTTTAATTTCTTCCCATTACATTATCTTTTCATTTATAAATAGTTCAGTTCTGCTACATACCACATTTGTTTTTCTTTAAAAGAATATGGGATAAATTTCCCATAGATTTATTGATTATATAGTTTCTATATATGCCTATCTTAATCACAAAGTGAGCAATAAAATAAATTATGGATTTAGATCATTAAAATGAATCAACATTAGCTCATCAAAGAAAACATATTATGTAAATACAAAATAGCACTAAAATAAAAATCTAGTGGTAATACAAAGTTATTTGTAAACTCCATACTCATGCACAGTTTCTCAATAATCAAATTTTAACTTAATTTTATTAGATTGAAATAAAATTTTTTTAAAAATAAATCTATTGACTGATAAAAAAATATTAGGTATAAAATAAAGTTGGATAAAATTATCCCAGTAATTACAAAGAACACAACTCTGTAAAGTGTTATAAAACATCTGAATTTTTTTCTGTTTTGTCATCTGTTTTAAAAATAATTGATGAGCATTACTATCTTAGTTTAAGGTGTATACTATGATGATTCGATTAACATATATTTAAGTAATAGTCACAGTAGATTTAGTTAACATTCATGTTCTTAAATAGTTACAATAAATAGAAGACAATAAATTAAAAGAAAAAATTCTCTTTATAATGGAAACATATTTGTCTTTTGACTTTTTAAAGAAACAGAAAGGACTGAATAAGAAACAGAAGGATTGCATGAAAAGTGATATGGTAAGAAGAGTTTAAAAATTAAATAAAGTTATGAAACCATAGAAAGTGACTTAGTGGATGCCGGAGTGGTGGTGTAGCGGTAGGGCCTTTGCCTTTTACGTGGCTGATTTAGGATGGACCAGGGTTCAACCCCTGGGTGTCTCATATAGTCTTCCAAGCCAGGAGCAATTTCTGAGTGCATAGCCAGGAGTAACCCCTGAGCATCACCAAGTGTGGCCCAGAAACAAAAAAGAAAAAGAAAAAGAAAAGAAAAGAGAGAAAAACAACAACAACACCAAAAAAAATACCTTTACTTACCTGGCAGGGGAGATAACCATGATCATGAAGGTGGTTTTCCCAGAATGGGGCTTATCCATTGCACTCCAGGTGTGCTGACCCCTGCGATTTCCCCAAATGTGGGAAACTTGACTGCATAATTTGTGGTAGTGAAGGACTGGGTTCGCGCTCTCCCTTAAAAAAGAAAACAACAAAAAAAAACAAAAACAACAACAAAAAACCCAAAAACAAAACAATAACTGACTTAGTGGAAATCATCATTGTTAAAACATTATGTGGAACTTTAAAACAAAATTATAAAACAATAATTTTTCAAATTTTCCTCATAAAAGAGGAACAGTGGTATGATTTCTCAGTAATTAAAAACAACGTGAAATAAAACTGACCACAAACCCTTTTATTCACATTAGCAAATAGTCAGCACATATTTGTTTCTGAGAAATTGGAAAGAAACAATTGGCACCTCTAATTTTTCTCCAAGAAAAATTATTGTTGAATTTAACAGTACACATAAAAAATAAATAAATAAATATGTGTGTATATAATAATAAAGATATTTTACATAATGCATACATAATATAATATAATATAATATAATAAATATAATAAATATAATATAATATAATATAATATAATATAATAATATATAATATAATAATATATATACATAATATATAGGCAAAAGTAGTTTACAGGACACAATAGAAAGGAGAAAATCTAATAGAACCTATTGCTAAAAACTGAGAAAGGATATCAGGGATCTAAGCAACATTTTGAATGTCTTTGGCCTAGTATGCAGTTAAACAAAAACTCATTCAGGACTTGTTTTTCAATGCTAAGTATCAACCCAATGTTTTCAAACATCTGAAGTACATTTCTCAAATTGCGTCCCACACATATACTTTAGTTTATGCGTAGTTTAGAGTAGTCACTCTGCTATGCTATCTTTTGGTTGACTTAAAGAGTATGACAGATAATACAAACTGAGGCCAGAAACATAACTGCGTGTAGGGCAATTGCATTGCACATGGCCAGCCTGAATTTGATCCCTGGGACCCACACAATCCTGAGCAGTGTTAGGATTGATTCCTAAACTCAATGCCAGAATTAAAATCTGGTCACTTTCTGGTACCACAAAGCTCAAACAACAGGCCCAGCACTGAATTATCACCAGTTATCACCTCAAAATTAAAAGGACAGGAACACTTTCAAAACTCTATTTCAAATGAAATCCTAATATCAAAAATAGACTAAGACAATGGACATTTAATATTTGAAATTTTATTTAATTTAAAATTAAATTAAAATTTAAACTAGGCTAATTAAAACAGACCAATAAATCAAATCCATTTAAATTGTACATCCTTTAAGATTTTTATCAAATCACATCTATCAATTAATTACATATATATGCATGTGTATATGTATATGACAATATAAACAAATAAATTTATTCTAGGAAAACAAAATTGGTTTAATGATTTTTATAATTTAATTGAAGAAAATGCATTACGAGGGACCCCAAGCCCGAGTGGAGAGCGGACTGGGTGAGTGGCTTTCCCCCACGTGGGCACCCTACCCTGCAGCTGCCCCGGTACCACAAGCAACCCACCCCAGGGACCCCAAGCCCAAGCAGAGAGTGGACTGGGTGAGTCCGTTCCCCCCATGTGGGCGCCCTACACCCTGGCTGCCCCGGCATCCCAAACAACCCGCCCCAGGGACCCCAATCCTAAGCGGAGAGTGGACTGGGTGAATCCCTTCCCCTCACATAGGCACTCTACCCTGCGGCTGCCCTGGCACCCCAAGTAACTTGCCCCAGGGACCCAAAGCCCTAGTGGAGTGATGAGGAAAACCCTGCACCTGACTGACCCACTCTGCAACACTGGGACAGGCTAGGACCAATAGACTGGGTGAGATTGAACCAGCCACCTGGACCTTTGGGTGACCTAGAGCAGCCTACCCCCCCTGAGCCCCGGAGTGGACCTGGGACTCCCCAAGGGCTGAGGGCAGCAGCCAGCAGGGTTTGGCTGAGGGAATTTCTTCTGCTGAGGCTCGGAGGGGGCGGAGCTCCATTAACTTCCAGAGAGAGCAGGGAGAATAGAGAGATAGGCTCAACAGCACCTGCAACCATTATGGCCAGGAGCGGAACTGCACTGGCTGACAGGAATAAGTAGAAGAAAATTAACAAGACCCACTGAAGAAAGGCTGACCTCCAGGTAGCAAAGGTGGGGAGAAAGAGCTAAGCTCAACAGTGCCCTCGACCAGCAACTGATTAGGCCACGTAAAGAGCACAGGAGGAGCCAAACCTCAGCGAGCTCACCTAACAGCAGCCCCCTAGAACCACCCTCAGGGAGGGGACCCATACCCACACCACAGGGGACCAAAGCAGGCTGAATTTAGAAGGCACAGCACTTCAAAGCACACCAATAACTGCAAAGAAATATGGGTAAATCAAGGAGAACCCTAATATCTGGAGATACGGAGACAAACCCTAGCAAGTTTCCAAGTCCACCAAAATGCACAGATCCATGGGAAGGAGACCTAAAAACAACCATGAGGAAGGAAATGCAAGAACTGATCAAAAAAATGAAAGAAACGCTAGCTACCGAGTATAAGAAATCTATGGATGAACAAATCAGCCAAATTAAAGAAGAAAACTTAAAGAACATGAGAGAGTCCATACAAAAAGAATTGAAGGAATTAAAAGACAAAGTAACAAGCCTTACAAGCAGAAACACAGAGTTGGAGAAGCACATTGAGGAACTCGAAGGAAAACTGCAAATAATAAATGATCAAGAAACCAACAAAGAAATAAAAGGCAAAGCACTGGAAGGAAAAATCCAGTATCTAATGAACAAGGACAAAAGAAACAATCTAAGAATTGTGGGTATACCAGAAGGGGAGGAAATAGGGAAAGGGGAAGAACAAGTAGTCAGGGAGATAATAGCAGAGAACTTTCCCACCCTCTGGAAAGAAACTTCAGTGCAAATCCAGAAAGTGAAGAGAGTCCCTAATAAAATAGACCCTAATATACGAACACCAAGACATATAGTAATCCAAATGACAAAAAAACAAAGAGAAAGAGGAACTCCTTAAAGCAATAAGGGAGAAAAAAATACATCAAGTACAAAGGAAGGGACATAAGAGTTAAACCAGATCACCTATTTGAAATGATTCAAGCAAGAAGACAGTGGAATGACATATTTAAACAACTGAATGAAAGAAATTTCCAACCCAGAGTCCAATACCCAGCAAAACTTTCATTCATATCGGAGGGAAGACTAAAAACATTCTCAAACAAGAACGAACTAGAGCTATTTGTGCAAATAAAGCCAATCCTAAACGACCTACTCAGAGATGAATTACACAATCTAAACCCCCAATTGTAACAAACCACTCCACACAACACAATTGCACAACAGTCCTCTCTCTCAATAATCTCCCTAAATGTTAATGGACTAAACTCTCCAATTAAAAGACACATTGTAGAGAACTGGATTAGGAAAAATAAACAGGACTTCCGCTGTCTGCAAGAAACACACCTACAACTACAGGATATGCACAGGCTTAGAATAAAAGGATGCAAAGTAATTATTCAGGCCAATGGAAAACAAAAAAGAGCAGGGACAGCCATTCTTATATCAGACCAAATTGCATTCAACCTCAATAAAGTGATCAGAGACAAAGAGGGTCACTACTTACTGATCAGGGAAATATTAGATCAAGAAGTACTAGCCCTGGTCAATATCTATGCACCTAATGTAGAGCCAGCAAAATATGTGAGGTAACTGATTGCAAACCTGGAGAAACACATGAAGGGAAATGTGATAATAATAGAGAACCTCAATACTCTACTATCACCACTGGACAGATCCACCAAACAGAAAAATAGCAAAGAAATAAGAGCTGTAAATGAAAAATTAGAAGATCTAGGGCTAATAGACTTATATAGAGCATAATACACATTCTTCTCAAGCCCACATGGAATCTTCTCCAGAATAGACCATGTCTTAGGATACAAAGCCAACCTATATAAGACCACAAATGTAAGGATCATTAGAAGTACCCTATCAGATCACTATGCAACAGAGGTCAAAATGACTTCAAGAAGAAGCAATGGAGAAAAACTAATACCTGGAGATTAAACAACATGCTGCTCAACAACAGCTGGATCAAAGAACAACTCAAGGAATAAATAAAAAGATTCCTTGAGACAAATGATAATGAAAAGACAACTTGTCAAAATTTGTGGTACACAGCAAAAGCAGTAATTAGGGGGAAACTCAGCAATACGGGCCTATATCAAGAAAGAGGAAAATGTCAAAATCAACAGTTTAAACGATCACCTCAAGGAACTGGAACAACAGCAGCAGAGAAATCCAACCACAACCAGAAGCAAGAAATAATAAAAACCAAAGCAGAAATAAACAACATAGAAACTAAGAAAACAATACAAAAATCAATGAGACCAGGAGTTGGATTTTCGAAACGTAAACAATATAGACAAACCACTGTCAAAACTCACCAAAAAAAAAAAAAAAAAGAGGGAAAACACCCAAATCAGTAGGATCACAAATGAAAGGGGGAGAGATTACAACAGAATCCCAATAAATACAACATATCATGAGGTCATACTATGAACAACTATACTAAGCTAGACTAGAGAACCCAGTAGAAATCGACAGATTCTTGGAAAAATACCATCTTCCAAGACTGGAAAAGGAAGAACTAGAAAGCCTAAACAGACCAATCACTTCAGTGGAAATTGAAGACGTAATTAAGGAACTCCCTAAGAACAAAAGTTCAGGCCCAGATGGATTTACAGGTGAATTCTACCAAACATTCCGAGAAGACCTACTACCACTTTTCCATACGCTCTTCCAAACCATAGAAAAAACAAGAATCCTCCCCAATTACTTTTATGAAGCTAATATTACAATCATTCCCAAAGATGGCAAAGACACCACCAAGAAAGAAAACTACAGACCAATCTCACTAATGAACATAGAGGCAAAGATACTCAACAAAATCTTAGCAAACCGAATCCAGCACTTCATCAAAAAGATCATACATAATGACCAAGGGGGTTTTATACCAGGAATGCAAAGTTGGTTCAACATATGCAAATCAATCAACATTATACATCACATCAACAACAAGAAAGACAAAAACCACATGATCATATCAATCAATGCAGAGACAGCTTTTGACAAAATCCAACACACTTTCATGTTAAAGACACTCAGCAAAATAGGACTAGAAGGAACCTTCCTCAAAATAGTTACATCTATCTATGAAAAGCCTACAGCCAACATTATACTTAATGGAGAGAAGCTAGAAGCATTCCAACTAAGGTCAGGAACTAGGCAAGGCTGTCCACTCTCTCCACTCTTATTCAATATAACCTTAGAAGTCCTAGCAATAGCAGTCCGACAAGAGAAGGGAATCAAAGGAATCCAAATTGGGAAAGAGGAACTCAAACTATCTCTATTTGCAGATGATATGATGATATACATCGAAAACCCTAAAATGTCCACAGTAAAACTTCTAGAAACAATCAACTAATACATCAAAGTGGCTGGATACAAAGTCAATACACAAAAGACAGTAGCATCTCTATATACAAACAACGAAGTCGAGGAGAGAGAGAGAGAGATTAAAAATACAATTCCATTTAAAATAGTATCAAAAATATCAGGTACGTAGGAATCACCTTACAAGGGAAGTGAATGACCTATACCAGGGAAACTTCAAAACACTTCAGAAAGAAATTGAAGAGGATCTAAAGAAATGGAAGAACATCCCATGCTCATGGATAGAATTAAAATAGTCAAAATGACTATCTTACCCAAACTACTATATAGATTTAATGCAATCCCTATCCAAATTCATACATCATTCTTTAAAGAATTAGAAAAATTAATCAAAAAATTCATCTGGAACCACAAAAGACCCAGGATAGCCAAACACATACTGAAAAACCTTACCTGAAACTATACTATACTGTAGTGATCAAACAGCATGGTACTGGAACAGAGACAGGACCTCAGACCAGTGGGTCAGAAAAGAATTCCCAGACATAAACCCCCATATATACAGCCAACTAATATTTGATAAAAGAGGCAAGAACTTGAAATAGAACAAAGAAAGTATATTCAACAAATGGTGTTGGTACAACTGGAAAACCACATGTACTAAAGTGAAAACTGAAACATACCTCACTCTTTATACAAAAGTCAAATCAAAATGGATCAAAGACCTCGAAATCAGGACCGAATCTATAAAGTTTATCAAGAATAAATTAGACAGAAAACTCGAAGACCTATATATCAAAAAGGTCTTCGAAGATGGAGCACCAATGGCCAGAATTTTAGCATCAAACATAAACAAATGGGACTACATCAAACTAAAAAGCTTCTGCATGGCAAAGAAATCCTACTTAACTCAAGAAGACAGTTAACAGAATGGAAAAAAATCTTTTCACTCAACATATCAGATAAAGGGCTGATATCTAGAACATACAAAGCACTCAGAAAGCTGAGCCCCCCAAAACTAAACAAAGCCATAAAAAATGGGGAGATGAAATGAATACACACTTCTCAGAGGAAGACAGGAGGATGGCCAACAAACACATGAAAACATGCTCACCTTCACTCATCATCAGGGAGATCCAAATCAGACAACAATGAGATACCACATTACACAAGTGACGATGGCTCACATCAAAAATAATGGAAACAACCTCTGTTGGTGAGGATGTGGTATGAAAGGCACTCTCATCCACTGCTTGTAGGAATGACCCCTAGTCCAACACCTATGGAGAACAGTCTGGAGAGTGCTCAAAGAACTCAGAAGTGAGCTGCCATTTGACCCAGCAATCACTCTTCTAGGTATATACTTCCAAGTTGGAAGTACATTCATTCCAATTTACGTGTGCACCCCACTATTTATCGCAGCACTCAGTATAATAGCCAAGTCTTGGAACCAACCTAGATGTCCAACAACAGATGAATGGATCATGAAGATTTGGTATTTATACACAATGGAATACTACATGGCAGTCAGATTGATACAATCACAGACTTTGCAACAATGTGGATGGACCTAGAACATATTATGTTAAACGAAGTAAATCAGAAGACAAAAGATAAACACAGAATAATAGCACTATTCTGAAGCACCTAGAACAAAACCTTATATACAACTACTACTCAACTATCAAATAACAGGGTATAACAGGGTAGAAACTCCAAACCCAGTATTACTCAACGTATACCCGGGAGCAGTGCCCAAAACACATGAAAAAGGAACAACACAAACTCTTGACTACACATTATATCACAAAGAAACCAGCAACAGTAGAAACAGCAGCATAGAGAGAACAGGTAAGTAATAAGTCTTCTACTACAAAGGCCCATAATAATCCTTTAGGGATATTATACAAGATCACAGGTAAAATATACCACGGGAAATCACTGACTCCAAAGGAAACATCCCATAACACTATGTTTTAATGCATTAATCTTACTATATTTTAAAATAACCTCTCAGCTTTTCTGTCCACAGGTCTTCTTGGATACAAAGGGTGGACGGAAAAACTAAGATGGCAGCTCGGGGCTCAGTCACACAAGATACGATACCCAGCTTGCACTACGAGAATGTCCCGAGAAAACTCTTTAACATACACTTTATCTCTAGGTTATACCTTCTTTTAGGATTTGAAGCATGTGACCAGTCAGACCACCAAAGCAGCAACTGTGACATACAGACTTATACTACAGGCCCTACTCATCGAACACATTCAAGCAAACTAGCATTCCCTTGCTATTTTCTCCTCTCTTCTCACTACTTTCTTTTTTCTTTTTTTTTTCTTCTCTTTTCCTTTTTCCTTTTCTCTTCTCCCTTTCTTTCTAATGTATTTTCTCTTTTCTTCTTTTCTACCCCTTCCATATACTTTCCCCTTTCCCCCCTTTGGAAATCCAACTATCCCTTCACCCCTCAATCCCATCCAGACCTCCCACCGTATTAAAACTTTTCACCCTTAGTTCTTAATCCATTAGGCATCAAGACTGACCTCCTACCCCCAAAGAACCAGTACCCAGCACCCAAGCGAAGGGACACCCTGTCAAACCCACACCTCGCCCCCCACAAGAAAAGGCAACCAACTCCCCTGCGGACTCATGCTGCATGGCCCTCCCTACCAAATCCCTCTACCGTGGACTGTTACTTGAAATCGGACTTAGCTCTAAAAGTATCCCTAATGCATGAACTCTTACAAGACCTCCCTGCCACAATTCCTTTGCCAATCTCAAGAAGGTCAGGGGGAGTGATGGAAAGGTGCCTGGGAACCCACACACCACAAGAAAATCCCAAAAGACAATGGGGAAACCTATATTTGTAACATAAGTATAAGACCGGTATAGCTCCACCTCTTTACCTGCTTTTCCCCAAAAGTAAGGTAGTCTCATGCATCACATGGTTTCTATAATTATTTTGTTAATTCATTATTTTTTTTGTTTTGTTTTTTTTTGTTTTTGGGCCACACCCGTTTGACGCTCAGGGGTTACTCCTGGCTATGTGCTCAGAAATCGCCCCTGGCTTGGGGGGACCATATGGGACGCCTGGGGATCGAACCGCGGTCCATTCCTTGGTAGCGCTTACAAGGCAGACACCTTATCTCTAGCGCCACCTTCCCAGCCCCTAATTCATTATTTTTAAATGTTTGTTCTACATATACATATGTGAACATATGTAATATATATGTGAACATATGAACATATATAATATACGTTTATTCCTATTTTTATCTTGTTTGGATGTGTGACCCGTTTCTGTTTTCTTCTATGTCCATTCCCAAATGCACCGACAATATAAAGTAGCACCATTTCTCCCTGCAAAGGCACACTAAAAAAAGGGGAACTCTTACATATAAAAAAAAGAGCTCTTATCTACTAGAGAGAAGAACTCATACTTGTTTACAATACAGGAATATCTCCCACCTTGAAAATATGTCACGCGGACCCAACTTAGACCTCAGGTAATTAGACACCATCTGTCCAGCCTTGAACCCTGGATTCCAGACATAGAATCAACACAGTTCTTCACAACAGCTACAGGAAACAAATCCCATCTGGGACATCCTTAATACTGCTGGGCCACCAACAAGTGCCAGCTCTATTATGATATCCTGACAACAAAGAAAATGGGAACAACTTGACCTAAGAATAGGTTATCCTACCTCACCAGCTAACGATAAGACAAAATCAGAAGACTTGTCACCCTTTGGACGGTCCAAAAGCCAAGATAGCAATTTACAGATGACTGGCTGCTAGAACCATGACTGGACTGAATATATCTTGAGGCCAATAAAAAAGCCCTAGTCTAGGGTTTGAACTACGACCTGCACAACAACCATGATCCCCAATTCCAAAGGTCTGGCAGAGACAATCGCAACGGAATGGGGCTTCTGGAAACACAATGAAAGACGCTATTCTAGGTTCCATCCTAGGATCAGTGCAAAAACCAAGACCACCAACCACAGAAGAAGGATTAAAATGACACTGAGGGAACAGAACTTCTAGAACCACAAAGAAAGACTTCATCATAACTCCCACTCCTGGACCTGTGCAGATTTTGAGATCTCTAGATACAGAGGTCTTATCTCATCACCCAGAATGGAGCAGAAGTTTTCCAAACACCACGAAAGCACCACTAGTAGAGTAAATGAACCTGAATGGAGTCTATAGTTAATCCCGTGACAATATACCCCAAGGGTGGAGAAACCCCATAGTGCTTAGGCCAAGTGAATTCCTTTTCAAATGACCCCAATATTTACTGTGCCAGTGCAGGAGGGAAAAAAAAGGTAAAAAGCTCAAAACATTTTTTCTTTTATATATTATTTTTTCTTCATTTATTATTATTATTGTAATTATTATTATTATTTACCTATCTACTTTTTGTCGATTTCTTTGTTTTGGTGTGGTTGGTTATTGAAATTGTTTTCCCCATTTATATTTATATTGTTTTTTTTTTTTCTTCTTTTCTTTTCTTTCTTTAGGTGCTCTGCCATGTTTTTTAACTCAAGACCATGGCTTTTTTTGTGGTGCCTATCGTTAACACTGGAGTGCTCACTGGATATTTTACACTTCTTTTTGTACTGTTGGGGTGTTTCACCTTCTTTTTCTCCTTCATCTCTCAAACCAATGATGAGCCTCTAGAAGGATTCTGCCCATTTTCAGCATATTAGACTTTTACCCCCAGTTTATTGCTTTTCTCTTCTTCAAAAAAACCCCACATAACTTGAACTATGTAGTCCCTCCTCCTAGTTAGAGGGGGAAATAAGGGTGGCACCAAGACCAAGACTACTAAGTAGTAGCTAGGTACAGAGGGGACCACATATTCTCGCAGCCCCAGGGGTGAGGGAGGAGGAATGGGAGGTAGGACGAACATGGAGGTGTAGGGAGGACAAATCAGTGATAGAAACCCCCCTGATTTTATGTAAATATGTATCTATAATATTGTCAACAATATGTAAACCACTATGATCAAAATAAAATTATATTATTAAAAAAAGAAAATGCATTACATAGCTGACATAGTTGGCCATGATACTTTTGCTTCCAGATAAGTGAGAGCAAAGTTATTAAAGAAACAGAAAAAAAAGAAAAAGAAATAAAAAAGAAGTATAGTATCAAGAACATTTGTAAAAATTATTGTATCTCAAATTAAGTAATTAATACAAATGTAAAGGTTTTAGTAAGCTTTTGTTGTTAGCTGTTCATCCTGTTAAACTGATGTAATTCTTTCTGTATGGTTGACAGCATCATACAAATGAAATTGTCCAGAAATTTAATGTACTCTTACTAATACTGTGTGTTTTAAGGGTGTGTTCTCAGCTGCAAAGCCTGGAAGAAGGAAGACTTCTCTGAATTCGGTTCCACAGCTAGCCTGTCTGACTGCATATACCTTTTGCATGCTTGCAGATAGATTGTGGTGGAAGTTCCTGACCCTGTTTTATCTCCCTAACCTTGTGTGAATTATTTCCTGAGTCAAAGTTGCTTCCAGACCCAGGTTCCCCAGTTCACTCAGAAATGGGCCATGAGGTTTCTACTACATCTTATAGTCTATAAATAATCAAAACAAGTAACTAACAAAATGTACTTAACATTTACTGCATATAAATTATACCATAAGATCATATATCATATAATACATACATAAATACATAAATAACATATGATTCATATAAGTATATAACACAATATAATACCTAGTGCAGCATTAAAATCTATGCTGGACAAAAACCATTACCAATCTCAAAATAAGTTGTGGTTTAAAATGTGAATAACTAAGCAAATAAAAATTTAAAAGGAGATGTTAATTTTAAATATATTTTCTATTTCTCAGAAAATATTGTAAACATAAGTACACTTCTATGCCTTTATTAATATTATTATGGGAAAAGGAACACTACCGTTATAGCTCCCCTGAATTCAATACCTGGCTTGTGTTCTTTTGAATATCAAGGGGTATGGCACTTGAGAACTAAAAGCCTCCAGGGTGATTTGACTATTTCCTAGCACTTAAGTGCCTAAGTACCACTTGGATCCTCTGGCACTGGCATTAAAAAACCTGGGACTTCTGATAACCTTTAGGGAGCCTCTTGAAAACAGAATATTTAACCACTTAGTATCAGAAATAATTTGATGTTGATTATTAATTTATAGTTAATCTAAGTGCCAAATCCAAACTCTTTAGTCAGGTATTGCCACAAATCTAAAATAAATAAATAATTGTATACATAATATCACAATTTCTGAAAGTGTCAGATTATATTAGAGACATTATCTTGGTAAGCAGTGAAATTTATGCAAGAAGAAAAAAGAGAATCTACAATATATATAAAGTTATATATAAAGTTATAAATATAACTTATAAAGTTTTATTATTTATAAGTTATATGTAATATATGTATATAATTGTATATATGTCTTTATATATAAATTTATATATAAATAAATATATATCTAAATATAAATATATAAATTTAGGCAATTATATGCATTAAACTGATATGTGAGTAAATTTGAAATAAAATAGCACATTTTTGGAGAAAGAGATTAGAATGTTATCTGAGCACAAAATTCTATAACAAATGAGTTGCATTTTAATGACATAAACTCAAACTGCGAATTAATAAAGTAAATAAAACCATTTGTTAGAATAAGAAGGAAAGGCATATAGAGAAATGGCTGTTTGGCAGAAAGGAGTAGGCCTTTCATAGACAATATTTACAATGACTAAATTTTTTAAAATAATTTTTATTGAGTCTAATGTGATTTACAAGTCTTTCACAGTTATATTTAATGTACATATTGACAGTGAATTAGGGCAATTTCCACCACCAGTGTTGAACTCCCTCCACCACTGCTGAAAGATTGAATCCCATACCTCCACCCTTAGCCCCCTGGAATGCTAGTGTAACGTGTTCCTTTTATGTATAGCTTGTTGTATTTGGCTCTCTTGATTCTATTGTCGTTGACTTTGAGTTGGGTATTTAGGTCTGATCACTTTTTATTTCCACTCAATGCTCATAAGACCACTTTGTCCCTGATACTATTCACCTTTTTTTTTTCCTCTCGATTTGTAGAAAGCTATAGAAATATGAGGCAGAACAAGATGATTCATGTTCTATGGCCTGGGGGTTGAGAGTGGGAAATATGAGATGCAGGGTGGGAACAGGGGTGGAGGGAGGGCAAATTTGGTGATGGGAATTCCCCTGAATCTATGTTAATATGTACCTAAAACATTACTGTAAATGACATGTAAGTCAATATGGTCAAAATAAAAATTTATAATTAAAAAAAAGAAAGAAAGTTAGTGGAAGCCCCTGTCTAGAAACTATAAATATAAATTTAAAAGAAGAAAAGAAGGAAAAAAAGAAAAAAGGGGGGATTATGTGGCAAGTTTTTTGTTTGTTTGTTTTGCATAGGCACAGTAAGAATTGAGAAAATTAAAATTCCCTTGGCCTAAGAGATACAGGGTGTCTCCACCCTTGAAGAGTACTGTCATGAGACAGACTTCAGGCTCTGGACATGTTTACAATGACTAAATTTTTACTTTTATTTTATTAATAATATCTTTATTTAATCACAATGATCACAAGTATTTTAATAGTTGGTTTTAGTTATAAAAAATTATCTCTCCCTTCACCAGTGCAATCTTCTCACCATGCCTCCCCACCCCCTGCCTTAAATTTTTAATTGTTCAACCTAATTTCTGAAAGGTTCACTGAGCAACATAGATCTTATCACAAAATTTGTATAAATTTTCTACAGCTATGTAAATATAATTATACAGTTATCATATTTTCATGAGTTAACTGTTATTGTTTTAACTTCACGGAAACAATAAGTGAATAAACAACAATCACTAAAATAAGAAATTTTACCAAATGCAATTAAAACTTCTCAGAAAACTACAAGTGTATTTCAGAATGTGGAAAGAAAGATAACACACACAAACACATTATATGTTGAATTTCTTTCTGAGATCAAGACAGTTTTCCTTTTCTTCTCCAAGTGTATAGGTTCAAATTGAAATGGATTCAATTCCACTATTTAGATTTCAGTCTCTTATTCATTTAATATAGCAACTGCTATTTATAATTTCTGTCCTCTTCATTAAAATAATGAAACATTCTATATTAATCTAATTGAAGTGCAAAGGCAAATATTCTATAGTACACATTTTAATTAAGTACCGTATTTGCCAGCGTGTAAGACGACCCTTCAACCCATATAAAACTTCCTAAAAGTTGGGAGTCATATTATATGCTGGTATATGGCATGCTGAAACTTGTTCCAGCTTCAGGAACGAGTGATCCGCACCCCTCTTACTTTTAAGAAGTAACTTACTTTTAAGATTTGGAAGTTTTTCATGGGTTGAATGGTCATCTTATATGCCGGCAAATACGGTATGTGATAACTGGTCTCAGCTAGGCTTATTCTTAAATACATTTATATATGTTTTTGAATATTTTTTGCTGGTGATTAAATTTATTTATTTTAAGGCTATTTATATAATAATTCTTTATATATTTCCTCTAAAAATATTTTTTGAATTGTGAAATGTTACTGTAAACTCAGTTCCAACTTTTATTCAGACTAGCACTTTTGTGAACAGCTATAGCAGACACAAATTTGGATTTCCTTCATGTGGCTAGATGGAACTTGACAGGTAAGAACTTGAGGCCTGTTGAGAGGGATCCAACTACACTAAAACTCATAGTGTAGCTAAACACAGAGCACACACTCTAACTTCCTGAGTCCTCTAAACATAAAGTTTTCCCATAAACACAGAGCTCATACCTTACTTTCCTATAATCTGATTGATTGAAGTATACTATAAGTATACCATTCTCACTTAAAATAAACCAAGTAATCTTCCCAAAGTCGCTCCCAGATAATTTGAGTCTATGTGTTCAACTTCTGCTATCCTGCCTCACACTAAGCCACTTGGTCATGAACTTGTCCCAGATCCATGACCCCTGGCTTTCTTCTACACATCTAGTACCTAGAGTGGGACAGGAGACAAGCAGTAATTGGTGGTCTTTGAGTGGGTGAGTCTCCCTATGTTTTTTTTTTACCTGAGAGAAACTGGTCCACCTGCCCCAATGAGCACCATCCCTTTGATGGCCTTAGGTTTCATTTCTCTATGTGTTGAGTGACAATTTCTAAACTTTCTTGTCGTTTTCTGTTTTAGCCTTTTTGTATTTTCTTTTTAAATAACTATTGCAATAAGTAGTTAAAACTATGTTGTTAGCTTCTGCTAAGTTTATTTTTACTTCTGTTGACTTGATTTCCAAATTCACAAAAGCCTGCCCAGCAGCTGGGGCTCTTAAGGACAGAGGGCAGTGAGATGCATGTGAACAGTTGGCTGGCCCAGAGAGATAAGAGACAACTGTGTGTTTGTGCCTGCGAAGTATAGGAAACAATTAGGTGAAGACTAATGTAGTTTTTAGCTTTATCTTTATTTGCTGGCTCTAGGTTATAAAACATAAAATAGAACACCAAGCTCTCAAGGACATGACTAGCCAGGTCTTTCTCAAGACCTTCCTCCTGCCAGCTCTCAAGGAACATCCGGAAGAATAGGCCTCATATTTCACAGACCACCAGGGTACAAATACCAAACATAGCTCCAAAAGACAACTGGAAGGAGGCTATAGTGAATGACGCCAACTGGAGGTAAGGGGATCCTGCACCTTTTCCAACATCATTGATCAGTTTTAAAGTGTAATGCTTATGTGAACTTATGAAAATGTTTGGAATTATAATCTCTTTATCATACAAAATTCTATAAGAATCTAGAGACAACAAAGCTCAGGGTTCCTCCTTTGACCAGTACCTGCTGTGCCAGGTGGCTGTTGGGGAACCCCAGAGCTCTGGATATAAACTCTGAGCTGCTTTTGCATCTCTGAAGGTTTCGAGTCTTTATTGAGGATCTGGGCTTTTCCTGGGACCTGGGCATTCTTGGACCTAGGACCTTTCTCTCACAGGTCCATGCTTTTCTGTTCCCTTTTACATGCCTTAGTGTCTCCTTACCAGCCATGGGGATTTCTTCCTCTAGGGAGGAAGCTATACTAGTTTGCTCAAGTTCTTCACCAAGAAATGTTCTGGTAGACCACCCAGGAAATCACCCTGTGTCTAGAGCCTAAAAAGGTTTATGCTAGGGACACTTGGCAGTGTGTACAATGTTTAGCAACTTGTGCCCAAATTTGGGACCAGAAAGCCTTCTCAGCTCTGGGCCATCATTTTTGTATCTAACATAGTCTTTCAAATTTAGACTCCTTTCCAGTTCATTATGATCCCCTTCCTATAAGGAAAGCATTGAATATAAGGTCCCCAACCAACTCCTACAGGAGGAAATGCTGCATTAATTAGTCTGGGAATGTGTGAGCCCTGAGTGTAGAAGGGCTTGTGAGGGCATGAGGCACCATCACTGTCAGGATTAGATTGCTAGAACATAGGATGTAGGAATTGTCTCCTACCAGGCAGATACCAAGGCTATGACCCTTCAGGAACAAAAGACTGGTATCAATAAATATCCCTTTAGGCTATGTTTTGCCTTCAGGAATAAAGATCATTTGAAAAGGGTGTGTTGATACCAAGCCTTGAATTAGTGGGAGTGGGAGTTTCTATTTTCTCCTATATCATCCCCACCCCCTTAGCATGGTTTGACCCAGACAACAACTCTGACCCCAGCAATCTCTCCACAAATCTGCTAGGGCAGATTCTTCAGGAGATCTTGAGAGTGTCTCTAATGCTAAGAGACTTCAGGTTTCCATGCCTAGGAACCACCCCCAATTTCACCTGTCTGGAAAGAAACTACTTCTATTTTAGGTCCAACATGGTAGGGCAATCATCAAAGCCTCCTATTATTTTTGCAAGAGATATTATCCTATTGCTCTGTTTGAGGTAGAGCCTCAAAGGGCAGTCAAGCCTTCCCTTAAAGCAGAAATTAGAAAATCCCAGCAGAATCGGTCAATGGCAAAATTTAAACTTAATGATAATAAAAACTCCAATAAAGATATGTTTGCTTTAACTCTAGTGGTTTAAGATGTTGCAGAGTACTATGATTAGCTTTTTTATACTACATTATTAATTAGGTTGCCCATTTTTGGAAAAATGCATGACTTGGGGCTACTATCACTATTTGTTCTAAACCTCTACTTGGTCCATCCCAGAGAGAGACTAATAAAGTATACTATTCTATCCTCCCAAAGATAGACAATATTCTTTGCTGCTCCAGGTCTTAGCCATTTTAAATGGCATTCCTCTGTCTAATTGACAAACCAGTTAAAGTTCTTCCGTCCAGGTTGCAGAGCAACTTAAGGGTAAGCCAAGCCTGATAATTAAATTTTTCAGACCACATTGTTCATTAGTTTACCCAGTTCAGGGAAATGCATGATATTGTTAAGGTAACTTAATTCCATGTCAATTTTGTCACCAGGTATCAAACTTATTGTTGACGTTAAGATAGCTTTATCTATAAGTGTAAGATGCTTAATGGTTCATGGTAAATCTTAGTGAATGTTTTCCAAATGCAGTGATACTTGATGTGAATATCCAAAAGCAATTTGTATATTTATAGAAGTTATTTAATGTTTGAATTGAAGAAGGTCCTAAAGGTTAATAATTACCACAGAGTACAATCTTGTCCTGCTAGATATAAGAATGTCTAGCAACTTGTTTTTCTATAGAACTGATTTAATGTTTATATTGAAGAAGATCTTTTATAAGTAAAATAAATTAAAATTATTTCTTGCTAGTTGTAAGAATGTATACCAACTTGTTTCCAAATTAAGTATATCAACAGAAATGTTCTAATATTTTTGTTTAGAGAAATCTGTGGAAAATGAACAATGATATTTTAGACTCATGTTACAGTGATCTTAGAAAATTGGACCTTTGGAAATTACAGGAAATCAAAGTTTTCCTGATGGAATTAAAACTATGTGTATAATTGTTGTTCTGTGTGTTCTGTAAATTGAGAACAAATTTGTTGCTTTAACTTCTGTGTCACCATTCCAGAGAGCATCTGCTAAAATAATAAACTGTTGTCCTCTCAAGGATAGAGAGGACCCTTTGCTGCTCCAGGGCCTGATCATTTTAAATGACATTCTTCTGTTTAATTGATATGATCTTTTACAACTTAAAACCCAAACCAGTTAATTGCCTGGATGCCATTAAAATAAGGTACAAAAAAATATTTAACTGAGGCTACTGTTACTATGAATCCTAACCTCATACATTTTGTATGGAATCCACTTAGGCCATCTGGGTGAGAAAAAAGTCCTTGAATTACAAAATGAATGAGCTTAAGTAATTCATTTAGATAAAAAACACTTTTACATTTTTTGAAACTCCTTTATTTTTGTTATGTTTAAAAATGCAGTGATATGACAAAAGCTGAGTGGCTTGAGAATGAAGAATGCAAAATCTAACCAGTCAAGCCTACCCTTACAGGCGGTGATTACTTGGAATTAGAAATTACAGTAACTAGTTTAAAGTTTCCTTACTATCCCTTTGGCAGAGACTGCTAGGACAGCCTTTCTCAGTAATTAATAGTATATTAATTACCTGCCTCAGAGCAAGAGAACTTTTAAGGCTAAAAAATCAGTCTTAGTTTGACAAACGAGTTCTTACTCTCCAGCAATGAAGTGCTTTGATGCATTTCCATGTAAAATAGGTTGAGGTAAGAGTGTGGTGTGTGACTTTAGGAAATGTTGGGGCATATTTCCAATCAGCTGACAGGAATAATTTTGCCCTGGATTCTTTCCTTTTCACAGCCTTATGTCAGTTTTATCCCTGCTACCCTTGATAGGCCAGAATAATAGCTGGAGCAAATTAATTGATCAACTGTGTGCTGTGTGGTGCCACCTTTATGTTTGTTGTCATTATGTCTGTCTGTTTTGTACCTAGGTAAAGACTTTTCCATCCCTTTACACCTCACTTCTTGGCCACTGCCAATATCCAGAAACCCAAGATTGTGGTTTTTTTTTTTTTTTTTTTGTGCTCCCCTACCTGGCTATTATTTGTTGCTGTCCCTATGAAATGACATGACTCCATAAAATGCCACATAAGTAATGATACAAGAATTGCAGACCCCAATATTCCTGCAGCTCAACACACTTTGTGCCCTGGAGCACCCCGTACTCTTTCAGCTAGCTTTGTACCACTTGAATAAGAGGACTGCCACTTGCAACCACATGGATTGGCTTTCTGAATGGGGCCCTGGCACAGGAATTGATTGTGGCCTGGGACTTTGCCCAGCAGCTGCATGAGACCATTGACACTTTCATTGCCTACCTAGCCACTCTTCAGTGACAGATTACTTCCTTGACTGTAGTGGTCCTCTAGAACTGACATATCTTGGACTTGATCACAGCAGAAAAGTGGGCGATATGTGTCTTTCTTGGGAAACAATATTATTATGCCAATGAATCAGGGATAGTAAAGAATACCATCTACTGAGGGATAGATACAAGAACCAGGCCATATACCCTTGGTTCCCCAATGGCATACCTCCATGGGTCTACTCAGTTCTCACCTCTATAACGCCCTGCCTACCAATTCACTGTCTAAAGCTCCCCAACCCATGAATCTTTTGCTCTATGGCCCATTGAAAACAGGTAAATTGCAAATATGGTAAGAATGGAAAAGTTTTACTAAACACCTTTTACATATTTAATACTTTGTGGCAATGTTGTTGTTTTCATATATCCAATAAAACGGGATATCTTACTAAATATGGTAAAGGATTTCCCATCTATTATACCTAGAAACTCCAAAATTCAAATGTAGAAGGTGGGTCTTACAGAACTTTGAACATCTGCCATATTTGTTTGACTTAAGCTTCATTTGCTCTGAAATTGGCTTTATATCTTAACACCCCAAAATACATGTCCCTTTGAAGGCCTCAGATGGACACTAGGGCAGAATGTGTGCCATGCTGGCTATGACAGAGGGCATATGTGAATCAAAGGGCTCAAGTTCATTGGTATGAAGGAGATGTCTTAAAGTGACAGCCACTAACTAGAAGAAAATGGGTAAAATGGCTTCTCTATCTTCACCAAGATCTAAAAGGACACTTGGGTTACACATACTGAAAGACTGACCTGTTGCCTATAGTTGAAAATACAACCAAATGCTTTCTGGAAAGGACCACATTGTTCTAAGATAAATCTAATTTAAAAGTTCCTATTTATTTTCTCCAGGTTCTCATGTTGTGTGGTTTTACATTAATAATCATAAGAGAGATGTAATTAAAACAAAAATGAGGTACAATCTCATGCACACATGAAACTCGCACACATCACAAAGAACAAGAACAATCAGTAATGGTGAGAATATAGGGAGAAATGGACTCTCATTCACTGCTGGTGGGAATGCTGTCCAATGGTGGAATGCTGTATATGGAAAACAATATGGAGATATCACAAAAAACTGGAAATTAGGCTTCCATATGATCCAACTCTACCACCCTTAGGGATATAAACTAAGAACACAAAACCACAATACAAAAAAACTTCCTCTGCATGCCTATGTTCATTTCAGCTCTATAGCCAGACTCTGGAAACAAAAGTAAAGAGAGAGATGTAGATAAACACACAGAGCATGCACCCTACATTCCCCTAATCTCCTAAATACACTGAGGTCACGTCTTTCTTTTCCCTAATCTGGCTGAAGAACATTTTAAGTATTCCACTCTCACCTAAAATAAAGTAATCTCCCTGAAGTTGCTCCTGGATGGTTTTAATCCATACATGCTTATCCTCTGCTGATGTGCCCCATGCTAGGCCAACGGGTCACAAATTTGACCAGGAACTGACATCACTAGCTTCTTCTACAACATAGGAGTATGACAAAAGTAGGATAATATGTAAACTTTCCACCTTTTCCCCTAACAAACAATTGACCAATACATTTGATTTTTTTGGCCCCCAACTCACAATACAGACCAAGCAAAGGGCCTGGGTTGAGGTGTATATGGGGTGCATTTACTGTATGCCCTCTTTCTATACAGTCAGTGTAAAGAATGCATAATATTTCATTGTGTATATGTACCATAGTTTCTTTAACCATTCATCTATTGAGGGGCATCTAGGTTGTTTCCAGAGTCTGGCTATTGTAAACACCACTGCAATGAATATAGGTGTGAGAAAGGGATTTATATATATATATATTTGGTTTCTGGGCCACACCCGTTTGACGCTCAGGGTTACTCCTGGCTATGCACTCAGAAATCACTCCTGGCTTGGGGGGACCATATGGGACGCTGGGGATTGAACCGCAGTCCGTCCTACACTAGCACTTGCAAGGCAGACACCTTACCTCTAGCGCCACCTTCCCAGCCCCATGATTTTTATATTTTATATTTTATTTTTGTGTTCCTAGGATTACGAGTGGTATAGCTGAATCGTATGGGAGCTCAACTTCCAGCTTTTGGAGAAATCTCCATATCGCTTTCCACAAAGGTTGGACCAGAGGGCATTCCCACCAGCAGTGAATAAGAGTCCTTTCTCTCCACATCCCTGCCAATCTCTGTGGTGTGAGATGGTACCTCATAGTTGTTTTGATTTGCATTTCCCTGATGATTAGTGATGTGGAGCATTTTTTCGTTTCTTCTTTTCTTCTTCTTCTTCTTCTTCTTCTTCTTCTTCTTCTTCTTCTTCTTCTTCTTCTTCTTCTTTCTTCTTCTTCTTCTTCTTCTTCTTCTTCTTCTTCTTCTTCTTCTTCTTCTTCTTCTTCTTCTTCTTCTTCTTCTTCTTCTTCTTCTTCTTCTTCTTCTTCTTCTTCTTCTTCTTCTTCTTCTTCTTCTTCTTCTTCTTCTTCTTCTTCTTCT
The DNA here is from genome assembly GCF_024139225.1 of Suncus etruscus. Classification (NCBI taxonomy): domain Eukaryota; kingdom Metazoa; phylum Chordata; class Mammalia; order Eulipotyphla; family Soricidae; genus Suncus; species Suncus etruscus. The sequence goes on along the minus strand of NC_064850.1, from coordinate 99,944,454 downwards.
TCTTCTTCTTTTGGTTTTTGGGCCACACCCGGTAATGCTCAGGGGTTACTCCTGGCTATGCACTCAGAAGTCGCTCCTGGCTTGGGGAAACATATGGGACGCTGGAGGATCAAACCGCAGTCCATCCTAGGCTAGCACTGGCAAGGCAGACACCTTACCTTTAGCGCCATCATGCAGGCTCCGAGCATTTTTTCATATATCTTTTAGCTATTTGTATTTCCTTTTTTGTCAAAGTGTCTGTTCATTTCTTCTCCCCATTTTTTGATGGGGTTAGATTTTTTTTCTTGTAAAGTTCTGTCAGTGCCTTGTATATTTTGGATATTAACCCCTTATCTGATAGGTATTAGGTACATTTGATTTCTTTAGTACAAGATAGTAAAGGATTAAAAATTAGACATCTCGGGGCTGGAGAGGTGGCGCTAGAGGTAAGGAGTCTGCCTTGTAAGCGCTAGCCAAGGAAGGACCGCGGTTTGATCCCCCCACATCCCCTATGGTCCCCCCAAGCCAGGGGCAATTTCTGAGCACTTAGCCAGGAGTAACCCCTGAGCATCAAATGGGTGTGGCCCGAAAAACAAAAACAAATTAGATATCTCTAGCATAAGGGACTTGATTGTTTATTTTAGATAATTTTCTCTGTTCTTTTTACCCTTAGAGTTTATACTTAGTATACGACCTCATGGGGAATAATACTTTACTTCAGGCATTACTTGTGTTTTTTTTTTTTAATTTTGTGCTGGGGGCAGAGAAGAGGAGAATATACCCAGAGATACCCAGGGATATTCCTGTTTTATTTCTTGTTGACCCCTGGCATGCTCAGGAAACCATAAGTGATGACAGAAATTTAAACAGTGATAGCTAGGATGCAAAGCAAGCACCTTAACCCTTAGACTATCATTTTGACCCCAGGTACTACTTATAGGGGAAGTTGAACATTTCAATATCTAGTAGAAAAGAGCTAGTGTATTAAACCAGCTTACTTCAGTTGGGATATCTGTGACAACTTACTTTATCAATTTCCTATCCAAATGTTATAAACATTTTCAAATGAGTATACCCTGAATTTTCTGTAAACAGATCCACCAGTGTTATTACTTAGACTTGTTTATTGTATCTTTAAATTGACTTCTTATATTTTTTAATAGTAAGTCCTTTTTGTTCCTTTAAGAGTCACAGAAAAGTTACTAAATCTCTTTACCAGCACTAGATATACAATTCCCAGGTAGATACACCAACTGGACATAGACCACCTAAAAAAAAATATCTTCTAACACCTTGCTACTCAAATTGTATCATGTTAATGGGCTTCATTTTGCTACCTAAAAAGATACTTCAGGGAAAGAAAAGAAAGGAAAGTAGAAATAAAAAAGGAAAGGAAATAAAAAGAAAGAGAAAGAAAACAGGAAAGAAAGAAAAAGAAAAAAAGAAAAAAGAAAAATACAAAAATACAAAGGAAAAGAAAGAAAAAAGAAGAAACAAAAAAAGAAAGAAGAGAGAAAAGAAAAAGAAGAAAGTAAGAAAGGAAGGAAGGATGGAGGAAGGGAGTGAGGGAGGGAGGAAGAGAGGAAAGAAGGAATGGAGGGAGTAAGGAAGGAAAGAAGGGAGGGAGGGAGGAAGGAGAGAAAGAAAGAAGGAAAGAGGGAGGAAGAAAAGAAGGAAGGAAGGAAGGAAGGGAGGAAGGAAGGAAAGAAAGAAGGAAGAAAGGAAGGAAGAAATGTTTTTTTAGGGCAAATTAAAACCTACTTTTATTTAGATGTAGTCTATGCTGATTCCTTGTTGTGAAACATATTTTCTCTCTTCTCACTATATTGACACATGCTAAAAGCATATAATTAGCATTGATTATTTTAACTTGAATATTTAACCTCCTGAGTACCCCATTAACTTCAAGTAACATCTGTTACTTAAAGCCTGAGGTCTTTGGGGGTTGGTTCCGTAGTGCAGTTAGTAGGGCCAAGCTTTGCATGTAAAGGGCTTATGTTGTCTCCCACACTACCAGAAATGACCCCTGAGTGCAGAGCCAGAAGTAAGCCCTAAGCACTACCAGATTTGTTCCACAAAACAAAACAAAACAAAGAATCCTGAAGTCTTGAGATTTACTAGGATAAAACCAAATATCTTACACTGAAGTAGTAATTGTGATTTGCAATACTCATTTATTATAGAGCATATTTCATTTTCTTACCATTGTAACTATTAGAAAGATGGTAGGAGCAATAAAATATCTAACTTTCAAATGAAGGAATTAAGATTCAGAGAACAAAATTGCATGTGACTATAGTTATGGGTTGATAAATAATGAAGTTAGATTGTGAACTCATCTTCTCCCTGCCAAATGTTTTTTCCATATCCACAACAGATGAGCATTCAACCCATGACACCAATTGCTAAAGTAGGGTACATAATCAAAACTCTCTTCTCCAAGGAAACCTGGTGAGAACAACAAAATATACCCGTCAGTCACCTTCTTCTTCAAGGAGTAGGAACAGAAGGGAGAAAGATGCTTAATTTTAGGGATAATGCTGGTTAATGACAGTGTTTTAGAATAATCAGAACTTTATACCCTTTCCAAGAGCTTTGTTTATTGGCAAGTTTCTGTGCAATCCTGGAAGTACAGCAGATGCCTGGAGTGTCTGTAATGAACTTCGCATACATTAGTATGTTTTGCTATTAAAGTTGACTGTAGTTTCTTACAAATGATGTTTTTTCCTATTTTTAAAATGGATATTTTATTTTCATAGCAAAATATTTAATAGACACACTCTTACCTGGAATCATGCATGTTATCAGCACTCAGTTTTTGGCAAGACAGGGAAACATTAAAATCTGCAAAACAATCACACATACCACATTTCCCTTAATGAGGGGAATCAGAAGGGAATTCAGACACAGCCAAAGATTTTCATTTTCCTAGAATCTGTGCATATAAACTATTTTTGTAGCATTATTGAGTAATATGCATGCAAATACTAGTGAACTCAAATAAATGTTCTATTAAGAATTTAGCCTGTATATAACTCCTTAAAGAAATGTATAAAAAGGAAATCTCAAAGTTAATTTTAAAAATTTATTATAGATTCATTCAGTTTCAAAACTCTGAATGTACATTTGAAAATTTATTTTTATATGACATTGTTACTATTTTTTATTATTATTTGGTTTGGGGCCACACCCAGTGACCCTCATGGGTTACTCTTGGCTCTGAGCTCAGAAATCACTCTTGGCAGGCTGGAAGACAATATGGGATGCTGGGGATCTAACCTGGATCTGCTGTGTGTGAGGCAAATACCTAATCACTGGGCAGCCTGCTGTTTTTCTGCACTGGCTTATTGTTTCTGAAATATTTTTTTGTGTTTGTGGTATTTTTGTCATTTGTTACTAGTGATTGTTTTTCCTCTATTTTTATTTATGAGTTTATTGATATTAGTCAATATTTTTTATTCTGGGGCAAGAGAGGTGGCGCTAGAGTTAAGGTGTCTGCCTTGCAAGCGCTAGCCAAGGAAGGACAGCAGTTCGATCCCCCGGCATCTCATATAGTCCCCACAAGCCAGAGGCAATTTCTGAGTGCTTAGCCTGGATAACCTCTGAGCATCAAATGGGTGTGCCCCCCCCAAACCATATATATATATATATATATATTTCTTTAAAAAAGGCTGTTGTTTTCACAAAGCCTTTCTGTTATCTCCTTGATTTATATATTGTTAATTTCTGCTCTGTTCTTTTTTTCTTCCTAATTAGAGATTCATTTAAAAACACTTGTTTTACCTGGAAGCAATCCTCTACCAGGGAAGACCGTACCATGGCTTTGACATGGACCTGCTCAAAAGAGACTTCCCTTAACACTAAGAAGACTTGACAACAACAACGACCTGCTTACAGGACAGGGTTCTCTGCATTGCCTTTTAATTGTGAGGTGAAATGAGAGGACTCTCTGCACCATCCTGACTGCAATATAGAATATGCAGATTCCAGGATCTTTAATATAGGAACACGATACCAACAACAGAGACTATGTGAAAAATAAAAGTGTATTGGCATTACAGACAATGACCTGGATTGGAAAACTAGTTTGCCTGGAGCCTAGAGTTGGTCTTATGCCAGGAAACTTCAGGAGTAGGTTCTCCTTGTATTTAGGCCAAGTCTTTTCCTTTCCATGTCTTTCATATTTTGGTGGGCCTATGCAAACAATAATTGCCACTCCAACACCATTTTTACTGTGCTCCTTTGACTCTAATCCTTAAGAATAACAACCCACTTAAACTTTTGAGGTTAACTTAAACTAATATGCATGTGCATGGAAAGTAGAAAAGTACTTTGCCTTCAAAGTTTAAGGAGTTACATAAGTTTTATGTCTTTAGATTGCTTTGTGTGCTGCTAAGAAATATTATGTACTACAATCTGGGGACTTGAGGGACAAGGTAATTGTACATGGATTCTGTTTTATTTTTCTTAGTGTTCTTTGGCTGAAAGTTCAAAGTTAAGATATCAGCAATGGGACTACTGAGAATTCTGTTTATGGGTGATTGTCCTTCCATTGTAACTTTACATTGTCCTGTTTCTTTGCATCTTTGTTCTCATAATTAAAAATAAAAATTTAATAAAAAAACAAAAAAACACTTGTTTTCTTGTTTCTCATGCTATGAGGCTACATTAATTATTTGAGGTTTTTCTTATTAATAATATAAACTTCTATTGTAATCAATATCCCCATTAGGATTGCTATTGCTTTGTTCAAAGTGTTCTCAGTGTTTATTTCTTTAGGTTTTTTTTTTTTCATTTCAAGAATCTTTTCTTCCTTATATGATTTCTTTGATACTGTTGTTCAGTTTCTAAATTTTGAATCCTTTACCACCTTTCTTTTTATGGTTAATTACTGCCTTATGGCATTGTGGACTGAGAAGATACTTTGTATGATCTTGGTTTTTATGACTTTCTGTTTACTTGAATTGTGTCACAGCAAGAGTTGTATTCTGGAGGCATACTGGAGAATACTGTGATTTAAATTTTTTTCACTGCAACACTATTTACAAAGTTTGTAAAACAAAATTTGGAAACACCCCAAATGTCCAAGGCAAAATTTGGAAACACCGCAAGTGTCCAAGAAGACGTGACATGATAAAGAAAATGGCATATATACAAAATGGAATACAAAACAGCTATGCGTAAAAATAAAATCATGCAATTTGCTGCCATATGAATGGAATTGGAGAATATTATTCTGAGTGAAGTCATCCAGAACAGGAACAAATACAGAATGATATTTATCATACATGGGATAGAAAGAAGTATATTAAGGAATTTTTAAAAATGCCCAAAGAAAACAGAATCTAAAAATCTGGAGGAAAAGTAGGCATTTAAGATGAAGTGAACACTTTCTAGTGGAAGGTGCAGTGTTGGCATGTTGTACCTATAGAGAACGACCAGTAACAACATCATAAATTATAGTATTTGAAATCTTATAAATGTATTAAAATAAGGCTACCAACTACCTTAACAGAAAAGGTAAGAACTAACTTCACTAGGAAATTTAAATACTCTGTGAGAAATTAGAGCTACTTGAACACATTGAATTATCTCAAACAGATCGAATTCTATAAAAATTTTTACTTTGGTCAAAATGTATCAGCTTTATTATCTTTTGTCAAGTAGAGGAATTAACTGTATTCAAATAGCTAGTTTCTATTTGTGTGCTATTTCTTTTTATTGCGTGGCATAGAAGAGGAGGAAAAAAACTGTCTACTTGAGTTCTTTTGATTTATTTTATTTTAACTATTTCTGGAAGTTAAAGAGAATAATAAAATTTAAAAAAATTTAGCATCCACCTTTTAAGTAATAGAATACTCAATATACATGTGAAGTCTCTTAAATATTCCTCTCAATAATATTCCCTATTGTGAACACTATAGTAATCACTAAATTGTAGTAGTCACCCACATCCATTTTTTTTTGTTTTTGTTTTTGGGCCACATCTGTTGATGCTCAGGGGTTTCTCCTGGCTATACCCTCAGTAATCGCTCCTGGCTTGGGGTGGGGGACCATATGGGATGCCGAGGGATCGAACCATGGTCTGTCCAAGGTTAGAGCTCCTCCAGCCCCTCACACATAATTTTTGATGTATGTATATGTATAAATAATATGTTAAGCAATTTTCATATACATATGTGCACACACACATATACACCCACCACATATTTTTAGAATGTTCATTTAAATGTAAGTTAAAAGTAACTTTCTTTTTCATTCACTGCCTTTATGTAATTTTTTTTTGTTATTTTTGAGGCTACAACTCAGGGGTTACTCTTGGCTCTACACTTAGGTAATACTCTTGGTTGTGTTTAGGGGACCATATCAGGTGTTGTGAATCAAATGTGGATTGGCTATGTGCAAGGCAAGTTACCAGCCTTCTCCACTATTTCTCTGACCCCTCCCATAAACTAACTATATACGTATTTCCTCATTCTTTTCTGTTTTTATTTTTTTAATTTTTATTTATTTATTTATTTTTATTTTGGGGCCACACCAGGTGACACTCAGGGGTTAAACCTAGCTATGCACTCAGAAATTGCTCCTGGTTTGGAGGACCATATGGGAAGGCAGGGAATCAAACCACAGTCTGTCCTAGGTTAACACGTTTGAGGCAAACACCCTACCACCTGTGCCACCACTGCTCAGGCCTTTTTTTCTGTTTTTAAGGGACATCTTTACAGCTCTCATACTTTTTCCAGAAATTATTGATTCTAAAAGTTAAGCTTTACAGTAGTTTATTAAAGTTTATTAGTAATTTAATATAGTTTATTAAAGATAATATAAAATCTTCTGTCACGTTAATTTAGATATTTTTTATAGTTCAAAATATACTAAAAGTTGAATTATTTCACAGAAGACTCAAGTTTTCATTCATTGATAATCTTGCATCATTGTTTTGCTCCATTCCCACACATATGCTTTCTTTTTTGTCCTGTGTTTGGATTAAAGTGGTAATGTGTGAACCACCTAAAAGGCTTTTTTTTAACCTGTGTAAAATTATAGAAATATGGATATAGATAGTGAGAGATAATAGTGTTGGAGTTGAGATAGGGTTAGAGATATATAGAAATATAAAGATAGATAGGTAGATATACTCCATTCTAGATTACTGGCATCTTCTGATGAGCTTTAATATAAGCATCCTTTGTTCAATTTGTTCATTTTTTGAAGCCTTCCCAGGGTTGTTCAGGGATTGCTCTTATCTCTGTGCTCAGAGATCACACTTAGTGGTGCTTGAGAGAAAAAGTGGGATATTGGGAATTGAACTAGAGTTAGTTGCATACTAGGCAAGTGCTTAACCTCATGCTAGACACTAACTATATCTCTGGCCCTGAGCATCTTTTGTTCCAATGAAGTCACTCTCAATAAATTTCTGATATTCTCCTGGCTTGGACCAGGCCATTAGATAAACAAAACCATGTTTAGAGTCTTGGAAACTTCATTCTTGCTCTCCATCCTGCAGAGATGAGAAATGGCCTGAAAAAGAAGTTAACAGCAATCATGTCAACATCTTGAAGTGTTGAAGTTGGTAAACTTATTCATATATTGGGAGAACAACAACTTCCAACTCCACAAAACAATTTTCTCTCCCAACTCTAAATCTACATACCCCTTAATCTGGTTGTCTCTCTACTTTAAATAAACTGTAAAATACAGTTAAATATCAAAGCTTGAGTTCTGTAACTCATTCTAAATTACTCAAATTGAGAAAAAATTGAGATCTATGATTTATATTCCAGCAGTCAGAAGCACAGGTGACAACTCAGACTTGAAACTGACTTCTGAAGTGTAATGATAGAAAACTTCTGGAACAGAATGCTTAGTTTAGAAGATATGACACTATCTTTAGATAATTACTGTCAAAACTGAGTTAAATTTATTATCTTCACGAGATATTGCAGGAAATTAATATAACTAATTTAAAGACATAACTGGGCTGGAGTGGTATAGAGCAGTAGGGCATTTGCCTTGCACGCGGCTGACATAGGACAGAGCTCGGTTCGATCCCTCGGCATTACATATGGTCCCCCCAAGTCAGGAGTGATTTCTGAGTGAATAGCCAGGAGTAACCCCTGAGCTCACAGGATGTGGCCCATAAACAATAACAAAAAACATAATTAATTTAAAGAACAAACAGAACTGCATACATTTAGTGAGCATAATTGAAGTGTTGTACATGAAAACAAAAGATGAACACAAGAGGAAAACTGACTTTTTCCTAAATGAATGGAGTAATTGAACACTGACATTGATGAGATAAGCTCTTTTCTTCTGATCAAATGTTGAGTGGTTCCTGTCTAAAAGATACTTTAGGAGAAGCTTTTCCTGAGGAGTGACACTCACTAAACCAATTTATTTTCAGTTTTCTCAACAGTCAATGGTTTCTGTTGATTCTGCCTTCTGGGGTTTTTCTATAATCTGGCATGATCTGCATCCATGAGTACAAACATTATTTTCAAGATGACATACATCTTCACACATAAAATCAAACTGGACAGTTTTCCTTTTTTATGGAAGTCCATTTTGGTAACTGTATTTAAATTTATTAAAATTTGTTCTATCTCAGTTTTCAAATGTAGTAGTAGAAATCTGAACAAATGGTCTCTTCACTTGATTTTTTTTGTTTATTTCATTATTGTGCTAACGGGAAAAAAAAACTATCAAGAAAAGTAAAGACAAATTACCCCTTAACATCTTTGTATATTAATACTAAATAATTATTTATTTAAAACAAATGTTTACATTGCTTATAAAGCAAAATTTAAACTGGTTCACAAATCTCACCACAACATTCAACACTAGTACTGCAGAGAACAATAGTTGACATACTTTAAGTATCATGACCAAAGTATAAAAAAATAAATCAGTGGTCATACAAAGAACTTAGCTATTGTTTCCACAAGTCCCTCTAGGAAAAATTGCAAAGTATTAGTTCTAACTAGGCAAACTATAACAGAAATTAAAGGGAATCTAAGAGCTAAGAAGTTAAATATGATGACTAGATTTCTAAGAGTTTATAAATATTGCTTTAAAGCATAAGAGTGAAACATTAAAGAAAAAAATGACAAGAGATAAAATTGACTGTTAATCAATATTGAAATTGAAAGATATGATTTAAAGCTAAGGAGTTAGACTTTTAAACTATGGACATAATTTCAAAAAGTTAAATATGTATAAGTATTATCTATTGACAAATAAGAAATATGAATAAATATTTAAGGGATTTTACATGTTTTTAGCAATATTCGTATTCACTTTTCAGAAAGACCTATTTTCACAAACTGGGGAGAAAAACCCCCAAGATAATTTGCTTTCACTGAACGAAGAAAGAAAGGTGAAATCAGCAATGGTTTTGAAGCAAGCATTCAAGATTCATCCCCTGCCCAGAGCAACCAGACAGGCATTGTCACGCTCTTTTCCTAAGAAGTAATTTTTATGGGCATTGTATGTATATATGTATCATATAATTTCTAGCTATCAGTATTATTTTAAATTTGATGTGTTACTTCATTTGATTTTAAGGCTATTTTATGTGTTTGGAAGGTTCAAATATCTTCCATTTAAATGAATTGTAATTAGATCACCACTTTAGCATCTTCTTAGGAATGTCCAAATTTTTGTTTTTTGTTTTGTTTTTGGGCCACACCCGGTGATGCTCAGGGGTTACTCCTGGCTATGCACTCAGAAGTTGCTCCTGGCTTGGGGGACCATATGGGACGCCGGGGAATCGAACTGCGGTCCCTTGAAGGCTAGCGCAGGCAAGGCAGGCACCTTACCTCTAGCGCCACCGCCAGGCCCCGGAATGTCCAAATTTTTAATGGCCAGAAAAATTTGTATCAGGTTTATGTATTTATTTAAAAATACAGAACAATGGGGCTGGAGAGATAGCATGGAGGTAAAGCGTTTGCCTTTCATGCAAGAGGTCATCGGTTCGAATCCCAGCGTCCCATATGGTCCCCTGTGCCTGCCAGGAGCAATTTCTGAGCATGGAGCCAGGAGTAACCCCTGAGCACTGCCGGGTGTGACCCAAAAACTACAAAAAAAAATACAGAACAGAAAATAGAATCATTTATGTGGAGTATTATGTGTAATACTGCATATAGACACATTATACAATTCAAATATATGTCTTAGGAGTCTAAATGAAAAAAATAACATATTTTCAAAACAAAATCAATAGTACATTTGTTCTGAAATGACTGATACTTGATGTTTGTACTATTTATTATTAATTAAGTATATAAAATTTTAAAAGAGCATATTTTATATTTGAGAACATTTGAACACACTTATCTTTATTTTCAGTTACAATAAAGAGATATTGCATTCTTGATTTTTGAGGTGTGGGCCTATCCCTAGCAGTGCTCAGGAATCATGCCTGGCAGTGCTTGGAGGACTGTATGAATTGTGGGGGATTGACTTACACAATAAAAGTAACTTATTATATCTCTGGGTAGTTTATTTTTTTTGGTATACACCTGGTGGTACTCAGGTATTATGCCTGACACTGCACTCAAAAATTACTCCTGGCAGGCTCAAGGACCATAGGGATGTCAAAGATCCTACCAGAATCAGCCATGTGCAAGGCAAATGCCATTCCCACTGAGCTATTGCCCCAGCCCCCAACTTTTTTCTGATGTAATACATATTTTCTTTTTCAATACTGAAATTCTTCTGTTACAAATGTATACAGTAGTTAACATTTAGTATATCTCCCATGTAAAGAAAATAAAATTCTCAGAAGTAGCATGTGAATTTTATGAATATGTATATACAAAAATTGATATGTCTTCTTTTCTTCAATACATGGATCAAACCAAAGCTTTATATACAATTTAATGTTCTGTATTTAATGAAAATATGACAATTCATTTAACTATTTAACCACAAATTTAAACTAGAATCATGCCCTTTATCACACTTCTAAAATATACTAATATGCTGAATTGCTATCAGAATTCCTATGCTGTTCTTTCAGATAGTGTTGCATTCTAAACAATTAAATAGCTAACAGGAATAAAGTTTTGTTTTAAAATCAGATCAAATTTTACAACCTGTATTATATACAATACATTATATTAATGATAAAATGGAAACAATGGTGTCTACATACATTTTTATAAAAATATATATCTCCAAATTTTATGGTAAAATTAAGATTCCATAGGCAAGAACTCACTAAACAGAAAGACCATTTAATAATGTCCCAAAAGAAATCACCAAAACTAGTATGTAATTTATATTAAGAAATAAAAGTATGGATGTAATATTCTTTTACCAGGAGGAGTTAAGAAATAAAAGATTATGGGGCCGGCGAGGTGGCACTAGAGGTAAGGTAAGGCCTTGCAAGCGCTAGCCAAGGAAGGACAGCGGACCGCGGTTTGATTCCCCAGCGTTCCATATGGTCCCCCCAATCCAGGGGCAATTTCTGAGCACTTAGCCAGAAGTAACCCCTGAGCATCAAATGGGTGTGGCCCGAAAAGCAAAAAATAAATAAATAAAAGATTACATGAAAAGATCTAAAATGAAAACAAAGTCAAATATAATTGCATATAGAAACACAATTGTAAACTGAAACCAAAATATTTAAAACTTTTCATTTTTACTCAGTTAATTCATCATTATGAAATAAGTTACTTCTTTTTTACCCACAATATGTTGATGTAACCAAAAACACAGTTATACAAATTTAGCATGCTTCCATTCTTCTTTGTCAATCAAATTTTTGAAAGGCTTACAAATTATACATTAGTCATAAAAATAAGAAAATAAAGCCTTGAGGTATGGGATGCGTACTGGGAACTAGGGTGGAGGGAGGTCAACACTGGTGGTGGGAATGGCCATAATTCAATGTCACTAAATGCCTGAAGTACAACTATAAAAGACTTGTGATTCATAATGGTCTCAATAAAAATAAAGAAAGAAAATAAAGTGTCAGGTTAACATGATCAGCAATCACCTAACTAGTCTAAACTAAACATTGATGTGAAACACTACAATACCTAGCACAAGAGAAACAAAAATAAACAAAGATAAAGGGAAATTATAAAATAAACTTCAGCAAAACAAAGCCAAATAAACTAATAAATGTATTATATGGTGTAGCTTAAAGTGTCTACTTTCACTATGTATATTCTCCAAAGTGAAAATTGGTCAAATACAAAATGAATAGTTTCTTGGTTACAGTGCTTAGAAAGCAAGTAATATATCCAGTCATCAAGCTGATATGTCAGCTGATGCTATATATACTGATATATAGGATTTGTGGCTAAAGAGCATCAGAATTAAAAAGTAGCTGAGTCTAAATTTTTCATCATCCAATAAAAATTTGGTCATCTCTGTTTTATATATATATTCTGATTTTTGTAAAGTTTGTCTTCCTTTCTCTTTTTTCTCCCCTACATCATTGCATTTTGATGTTTTAATAAGATTTCTTTTGTCTCCTTATAAGTATACTTGTCTTCCAAATATTATATACTTTACCTCATTCCCTCTCAATTTCAAAACAGGTAAGACTCAAGTCCATTGTGCAAAGTCCATGACTCTCCCACAGTTTGAATTTTAACTGTATTTACTATTGTCATTTTAATTATAATGTGTCTCTCAGTATTCATTTATTTGGGTGTATTTTGTTTGGAACTCTTTGAGCTTCCTGCTGGATTTAAGTATAGCACTCAATTTTCAGACTGGGAACATTCTTAACTATAATTACTTAAAAAATAATGCTTCTCCTTTCTCTACTTCTGGAACACCCATTATGTAGGAAGTTGTACCTATTATTCTTGAAGTTCTTTTACAGATAACTTTAGTTTTCTTAATTTTGATTTTCTTTTAGTTATATGTATCTTATCCTCAAGCACAGATTTTTTTTTTCATTCTGTTGCTGAGCTCTATTACAATATATTTAGTTTGCCTACTATGGTTTTCATTTCAGTTATGTGTAACATTTCTTCAGATTGTATCTTATACTTTCTTTTTTATTATTGGTGATGCTTTTGAGTACTTGCATAAATTTGTTGAACATCCCTATTATTTCACTTTGAAGTCATTATTAGCCAAGTTCTTGTGTGTAGAGGAAGCTTCAGACCCTAATCCCTGGGGGATTGGGGAATGCTGGTCTGAAGTAACACCAACACAGAAAATAATCCACACAGGTTAGGGAGATAAAACAGGTTCAGGAACTTCCACCACAATATCTTCCAGCAGGCAAAAGAGCACCAACAGGCAGTTAGGCAAGCTGTGGGTCAGTATAGGAAGAAATCTCTCTGATCTAAGACCTTTATTGGGAAGAGTTGGACCACCTCCCATGGCTGGAGAATAGTTAGGGGTAGAAAAGTTAGGAGCCAATCCAGAGTTTCTTCTCACCCAGGTAGGACAAGCACATGCAAAGAAGAAATATCCTGAGTAGGTTGAAAACATGTTACTCCAGCACTATGGATTGAAGTCTTTTCAGTTTTGGTTCATTTTTTTTTCAGATCAAACTTTATTGTGACTTGTGTGATATAAGGGATAGGGTGGGGGCTTGGTTTTACACTGGCTAAGTATACGCATATAATCTTCATTCGTTAATTCTACCCAGAGTTTGTGGTGCTGCATTTGTATTTTTTAAAATTATTAGAGGGAATTTGTCATCATAAACTTACTGTGCAAGCTATTATCAGATAAATAGACTAGTAATGCTACCCAGTTTGCAATTGTCAATGCCTGACCTTTGTTGTACTGTCTATGCCACCCAGTTTCAGTAGCAAATAGGGAACTTACATTCAGGAGCATCCACTGCACTGGTTATTTTAGTGCTTGCAGATCTGTTGTCTACTAAATTATTTGCATTACTAGCTGTTTGTCAAACCCAAGCTGACCTGCAAAGAAATACCCTATGAGCCGATGCCAGATTTGAACAGGACTGATTGTTGGGAAAGGGGAAAGCGATTAAACCACACCTCTGTGTGCTCAGAGGTTATTTCTAGTTTTGTGCTCAGGAGTGACACCTGGCTAAGCTCACAGGAACTATGTGATGCCACATTTGAACTGCAATCAAAAGACTGCAAGGCAAATACCTAATTCCTGTATATGTCCAGCTTGACTAGGCCTGATATCTAGCAATATTAAGTTGTTCAATTAAGAGGTGTATATGTGCAGTACTCAAATATGATTGGGAGGGATCAGATTTACAGCATAAGTCACGCAACTAAGGTAAGTCACTCTACCCTCATCTTGGAATAGTGGAATTTGTCTATAGACTATTTTCTTTTAAGAAATGACTCAGGGAGGCCTGAAATAAATACCACTTTTGGATACCTTGTGTCACCTTGTTCTTGCCTCTAGTCAAGATGAGTAAGAATGAAGCCCCAAGCTGGTGCCCTTTTCCTACTTGTTTGACTATACCTGGGCAAATGTCTCAGTAGCTTCTGAGTACCTCTTCTTGGCTATGAGTTTGGCAGCCTTTCTGAAATGTTCTACAAGAGAAAATTTGCTGCAGATGACCAATGGCCTCTCCCTTACATCTTGTCAGTGGAGACTCATACAAGATTCTTCATTTATTTTTCTTGCAACTCTATTGAGTGGATCACAGAACACTCAAATTTATGCCTTTTCTGTTGCTTTGGCTCTTATTCTCTTTCACAAATCATAAAGTAAAATATATAATTTAAGAGTATTATTTTTCTCTTTGATATAAACAAATCCAAATATTGAAAGACCAAAAGTAATTATATAGCAAAAATCATAATACACAAAAATTTAAGTAATATATGTTTTTCAAGATATAACAGAGAGTATTAAGCTGGCCAAAAATCTTTAGAAAAGATAAAATTATAATTGGTCTGGAAGATGTATGGTTTATCTTCAAGAGGAAGAGGATGAGAGGGCAATTAAAACAAAGTAGAAAAGTAATATTTGATTTTATTATACATGAAGTATAATTTAAATAAGCCACATATGATTTCATACAAAAGATCTACTTCAGAAAAGAGAGATGCTCAATTCACCTTATACAAGAGATGTACCTTAATAAGTTTTGTTGTATTCCATAAGCACAGTTTTTATTCAAGAGAGGATCTTAACCAGATAGCACTTTTTGAATTAATAAATAATGACTTACCAAATGGACAGACAGAAATAACATCTTTTTGTTATCTCTTTAGATTTAGGGAAAGAACAGAAAAGCCTGAAAGTTTGACTCTGTTTATTATGTTAAACACATTATTCCATTTTGTCCAACTACCCTATGACTATAATATTAACCACATTTTAGTAAAGAGAAAATTGATGTTCGGAAATGCTAGATAATTTCCTAGGGACACAGTTGGCATTTGGCTGAGCCAGCATTTGAATTAATATCTAATTTACGATTCCATTTATTAAGTACTATATATCACACTGCCAAAAACAGTGAACATGAAAGTAAAAAAAATAATGTGCAAAGATAAACTATTTCTGAAAAGACTATCCAGAGAACAGTGTAGTGAAAAGAAAGTAATTTAAAATTAAAATTTGAGAGTTGTTAAACTTAGTTGACTAAAAGTTCTAACAAAGTTAGAACTGAATTCCTAAATGAATTACTAGAATTCCCTGTAAGTAGTTTTTCTTTTGCATTTATTTTTTGGGGGTTTTTTTTGGGGGGGCACACTTTGACACACAGGGTTTATTCCTGCTATGCGCTCCTGACTTGGGGAACTATATGGGATGCCTGGATAGAACTAAGGTTCATCCTGGGTCAGCCACATGCAAGGCAAATGCCCTACTGTTGTGCTATTGCTCTGGCCCTTTTATTTTGCATTTTTATGAACAAATAAAAATTTCCCTAGACATTGGGATTAGTTTATCTAGCACATACGTATGAATATTCAGATATGCCAATAACTCAGTTGTGACCAAATTATAATTGTTCCTAATGCAGTATATTTATTTGATATTTTAGTTATTTCCCTTGACAATAAATATATAATTTTTCAAAAGCCTACTGCTCTTTTCTGGCCTTTAGAGAAGTGAAAATCTTTCTGACCTTTAGAGATACAACTTTGAAGTCTTTGTCAAAATCTGTTCCAGGAAAAAATTTATTATACAAGAACTGGTAAACTATGCAATAGAAGACCCCTAATTTGAAGAGTAAAGGGGGAATATTTGAATAGAAAATATTTTGTTATTTTTCACCCCTGGGATCAGATGTCGAGAACTTCAATGTAAAATATGCATATCCCTGATCTGTAATTAGTTCTAATTATTTTTTTCTAATTTCCTACTTCTTTAAACCTGACATTACATTTAAGAAACATACAATAAAATACACCATGCTAGAAATCTTGCAGCATTCTAGCTCATTTTTTCATACTTATATTTTAAAATTACTAAAATACAGACACATATTTATTGACAAGCTTCTTAATTCCAGTAATTGTACAAAATATTTGTTATCTCTGTTGGCTGTACTAGGAATGAAACCTTGGTCAGTCCAAGGGTCTTACCCACTAGACTATTTCTTTGATCCCAATTAAACAAGTTTGTAGCTTACTTCCATTAGTAACCTTTCTAAGAAAGTACAAAATAACACTTCCTGGGGGTTTTAACTAAAAACTGCCAGGTTGAATTTTCACAGGAGATTTTGTCCTACTCAACATCTATGAAAATAGTTAAAAATTTTATTTTGAAAGAAACTGTAACCCCATAACATCACAAACTTAATAGAAAGTCAACAATATAGCTTTAATGACACAAAAATGAATAGAATTAGCTAGTTAATAATCTACCAATAGAAAAAGCTAAAAAATCATGGAACCAACAAATAATACAGAGGGTACCATGAATGCCTTGGTAAATGCCATATCTGGATTTGACCCTGGTATCATGTATCATCCCCAGGAGTGATTCCTGAGGAGTGCTGAATACAGAGTGCAGAGCCTGAGTAAATCCCTGAGTGTGGTCCAAACAGTAACAGAAACAAACATATCAATCCATAGACACTACAAATATTTCATGGAAAAATCTGGTTAGCTATATTAAAAAAAAAACACCAACAAAAAAGGGATAATGAAAAATAGGGCTGATCAAAGACCTTAGGAATATTTATATTTATACATCTCTGCTTGATATATCTAAACTAATACCTTGATGTTATATAGAGGAAGAAATCTGGAGAGTTATCTTACTTTTTTAAATTAAAGAACTATGATTTATAGTTATTGATAGTTTTTATAGGCATATGGTATTTTGATACCAATTGCACCATCACCACTATTAAGTTCTCTCCACCAGTGCTCACATCCTCTGTCCCATTGTCCCCTCCCTGCCACCTTTGCAGGCACAAAGTTCTGTGGTTTTTATTTAGATATGTTTTTGGTATTATTGAGTTTGTGTTTTGGATATATAGTTAGATCACTCTCCCACAAACCTGGCATAACTAAGGTCATGACTCTTCTTCCCCGATTATTTCCTTTCTTCTTCATGTTCCTACTTCATTTCTCTGTCCTTAAACTCTTCCTATACTTTGGGGTATAGTTATAAGACATAGGCATAACCCTATTTTACTAAATTACCTTTCCTAATACAATTATATACCACAGATGTGAGATCACCCAGTGTTTGTCTTTCTTCTACTGGCTTACTTCACAACTGAGTATGAAATATTTCAATTCCAACATGGATTTTAGCAAATTGCAAGATCATTATTCCTTGTAGCAGCATATTTTCCATTAAATATATATCACATAATCATTTTATCTATAGTTGGAAATTAAGGTGAATTCCATATTTTAGCTATTATACTAAGTGCTGCAATGAATAATGGGTGCATATGTCTACTTGAATGAATGCTTTTGTGTCCTAGGAGTAGATAGTTGCCCAATAGTGGAATTACTGGGTCATATGGCAGCTCAAGTTCAAGTTCACTGAAAATTTAGTTATCTTCTTGTGAGCAGCAGTCTCAGTACTGGTAATCAATTGAACAGAAAGATTGCTAAGGGACCATGGAGAGTGACATACTTATTAGTTTAGCTACCCAAAACTCATGCCACCAGGTCATTCCCTAAAAACAAGTTCGAGATAAGAGTATGACCAGTTCAAGATAAGAGTATCTAAAGATAATAAAGCTAAGAGGTAGTAAATAAAGCATCCTAAATACTATTTTATAAAGACCTAGTCAATAAGCACACAGGCATACATAATCATATTTTATTGTCCCATTAATTAAACATAAACAGATAATAACGTATGATAAAACATAATACAGTGTAAGAAAAAAACTATAAAAGTAAAATTAAAAAAAAAAACAATTGAAGAAATAGAAGCTAGTGAGGAAAGATTTAAGTGTATATTGTATAAATATATTTAGGGAAAAAGTTATTTTAAGCACTTAAACCAAGTAAAGATGTTATTTGTAACATAGATACTAAAAATCTGATAGCACAAATTTTTTTCAACAGTGTGTTTAAAAAATAAAACTAAACTTACCATACAAAGAAAACTAATACAAAGATATAGAGAAGAAAATGATGACATTTTTTAAAGTTTCAGGATTTCCAGAAAACTGAGTTTTATATACAGGAATGGCAAAAATGCAGAAATCAACAATGAAATAATTCTAGAAAAAAAATTCAGAACTGCTTCTATCTCAAGATATATTTAAATCCCTGACGAGACATGGAACTAGAACCAAGCCAACAGACATCATTGCAAATATTTTAAGCCTAGAATAAGAGAAAAAGATTAACTCCATCAATTTCACCTTACGAAACAAATAAACACCTAACTGATATATACTTGTTGGTGCCCAACCTAGGGTGGGGATGAAGCCAGGGACAATGGGACAAAACGAAAATTTAGACATCAAACAGAATCTGGCTCCTTGTCATTTCTTCTTTTTAAAATGGGAGAGAATAAGGAAATAAACTCTGCACCAAAGTTTCCTTGAAAAGTGGGGAGAGCACTTAGCCCCAGAATAAACTGGAAATATCAAACAAAAGGGTCCTCACTAAACCTCAGTCCAGTAACAAAGACTGAGAGGGCCAAGGAGGCCTCTTTGCTTGTTCCCTTTGCACACAACCCATGCCCAGACTTCAGGTTTACTGTCAAAGCAACAGTCAACCAGCAAGTCCAGTGCTCCCTTCCAAGGCCTTCCACTCACTCCACGAGGCTCAGGACTCTCTGAAGCAGGAAAATAAAGCAGCAAGAGCTGCCTTTGCCATTCTTTCCCAGAAGCTTTACACCTCCTCCCAACAGCAGTGTGGAAACTGTCTTCTTGGAGGTTCTTTTCAGAGGAGTGAGCAGAAGGAAGAAACATTGCAGGACGCTTCGTGGCTCCTGAAGATGCGGAGTGGGACACCTATGGCAGAATGAGAGTGATCTGGCTGCTGGTGCTGCTGAAGTCCCAGGGAGCACGGACACCATAAAATCCTGGCATTTGTAAATTGCCTCTTATTGAACTTCCACCTTCCATTTCTTCTGGATGGGTTTCATTTCTGGAGAGGACCGGGCCGTTTGCAGACCGGCTTGCCGCCAACCCCTTCTTTCCCGACGTCTTGCAACCACCGGACTTGGGTGGCAGGACCATAACCCTTCTCGTTGCGGGCAGCGATGCGGAAGATGATGGCCGGCTTGGTGGTGTAGTCGATGTGGGCGTTGGCCAGGTTGGCCGACTGCACGAGGCAAGAGGACTTAGGCCCACAATATACCCGCATGAAGGCCAGCTGGGCCGGGGTGCAGGTTCTAGGCTCCCCCGCTGCTTGCGAGCTCTGGATGGCCAGGTACACTGAGTATTCCAGGATCTGGCCCGAAGTCACAGACGGCAGCTCCCATGTAAGGTGGGCGCCTTCGGGACTTTTGCTTATCTTAATGGTGCAGGGGGCTCCGGGGAAACCAGGCAGACACGTCTTAAAGGCTGAGATCTCGCTGAAGGGGCCCTGGCCACAGGCATTTATTGCCGCCACCCGAAACTTGTAGGCCGTGCCCGGCTGCAGCTCTTGCTTCTGCATCCCTGCATAGTCTGGAAAGGGGCCTGAGGACTCCTTAGCCTGTGCAGCATCTTCTGATGGCTGGAAATAGTGTGTGACCATAACATTGGTGCCTTTAATGACTCCCACATCGAACCATTGGTTCTCCTTCAAGGGGCTTCTGCTGGGCTGGGCAACTTGGTCGGGCCTCATGCCTAGCAGCTCTATACTATTGGCTACTTCAGTTAGGGTGGCGGCGGCCTGCAGTTTGGCAGGGCTGGCTGCTAAGGTCAGCTGGAGCCCGCTGGCGGCATTGCATGGAGCCGGGCTTGGGACAGCCGTTGGGGTTAGCAGGGCCCTGGTGCTTGGGACAACCCTGCCCAGTTCACTGAAGCAGTTGCTCTCACTAGGGATGTCGTTGATGCTGTCACTCGGGGCAAGAGCCTCCGTGAGAGTGGAAGTGGGGTGCTGCTGTGGCTGTTGCTGCTGCTGCTGCACCAGGGCAGCCAGCCCTTGCGGGGTCAGCACGATGGGGATGGAGGCCACTTGGCCCTCCTGGACGTTGGCCTCCAGCTCTGCCTGCGCCACAGGCACTGACACTGTTTGGGCTGTGTCCATGGGCTCTGTCATGTTGTTGGTGGTCTGCTGTGGAGTCTGAAGCATCTTCTCACAAATAGCCAGGGCCTGAGCTTCCTCTGTAGCTGTGTCCTGGGTCCCCCACTTCAGTCAGTCCTGGCCAGTTCCTTAAAGATGAACCCACTATCATGCGGATGGAGAAGCAGTTGGGCTTTGGACATCAACTCTTAGAGTGTAACTAACTGCTCCCTTCCCTTTGGACGGCGGGATGTGGGAGGGGAGGCCCCCCACACATACACTGGCTTTATATTTCTCCGATGCTTAATCCTGGTCTTTCAAGGGTCTGGGAGAACAACAGGACTTGGCAGAACTCTTTTTTTATTTTTTTTATTTTTTTAATTCTTTATTTAAGCACCATGATTACAAGCATGATTGTAGTTGGGTTTCAATCATAAACAAAACACCCCCCCCTTCACCAGTGCAACATTCCCACCACCAATGCCACCCTCCCTCGTCTCTTGAAAGTCTTCAGAAGGAATGATTTGGATTTTAGGCAAAGATCAAAATATGTAGTTTTTACATTTGCTAAAATAGCAATAAGAGCTTAGAGGCAAGGGTGCAATATCTTCAGACACTAAGAGAAAAATAGTTTCCAATAGAAAATATAAGACTTAGCTAAAAATTATTACAGTGATAGCTAAAAAGAGACATTTTGAAACATGAAAAATTTCACCACCAACTAATTTGTTATCTTTCCCATGATGATCCAGAAGGAAATAGTTACTCAAAAGAAAGAGATATCTGAAATTAAGGAAATAAGGCACACACACACACACACACACACACACACACAAAATCAAACAAAGCTAAAGAGATTCTCACTGATGGAGCTGAAAGTAAAATAGCATCTGCATGGCCATCTTAAATCAGTTATTACAGACTAACATAGTTAAAGATGTAATTAAGTATTCAGTGTTTAATATGGGTAAAGGGCTAGATGAAGAAAAATTTAAATGATTTAAATGTCATAAAAAGTAAAAGCAGGTTTAATATAGGGAGTTTTATTTTAAATGTCAAATTTGTCTAAGGACTATTGACTTGCTTTTTAAAGATATTTCATTAAATCTCAATAATAAAATGTGATATTAGAAGTTCAATTTCCAAATCTACTTAACCATACTAAATAATTCAGCTTCTGTTAAATCTAAGTCTTCTTACAAAAATCTCACGATTTTATCAGTTGGTTCTATTTACAAACAATAACTATAATATTGGATAATGGAGATAAAAACTGTTATAACATCCAATATCCATTTCACTAAAGTGTAATCTCTACTTTATGTAATAATTTTTAAAATATGGTGATATACAAATATATTGTTTCCTATCTTTCTGAATAGTCTGGATATTGCAACTAGCATCTTAAAAAGTAATATATTTTAGTAATAATTTTATTTCAATATTATACATAATTTTTTTCTAAACCCTAAGCTCTTCCCTGGCCTTTATAAGTTCATCAGAATGTTTGTACTGTAACGGCTTCATAATTTGTATTTTAGATCATACAAAATATGGGTTTTGTTCATCATATTTAATTATGTAGTTACTATTACTGGTGCTCTTTATTTTGTTGTATTGATTTCACCTACCCTTTAGTTCTTTATTATAGCATGAAATACTTTCTGTGGTATTTATTCTATGAAAAATCTTTAAGCGATGAGTATTGTCAGTTTTTCTAGTAGTGAATTATCTCAGTTTATCAGAGAATTTCTTAACTTCTTCATTGTGGAAGTAGGACTTTACTAATTATGTGATTATTGATTGGTATATATGTTTTACAGCACTTTGAAAGTTTCCAACTCTCAGTTTTCATGAGTATTATTTTTATTAATGATCATTTTTTATTTGCCCTTTCAAGATGATCATGTCTGACTTTTTGCCATTTGGACACTGATGTCTTGGTGTATGGATTGCTTTGAGTTTACTTGAATGTCTAGCTTTAGATCAGTGGGTATTGTGTTTGCCTTTCATGTGGCCCCCTGAGTTTTCTCTCTGTACCACAAATGATCTCCTATAGCCCCACCAGGAGTGATCATTGAGCACAAAGCCAGGAATAAGCTTGAGCTCTTCCAGATGTGGTTCTAAAACAGAACAAAGTAAAAATAAAACAAAACAAACAAAAAAGAGCCTATAGATTAAATTTTAACACATTTTATATGCTTTTTATGATTATTTGTTTTTCAAATATGTTTTTCTTTCTTTTCTTTTTTTTTTAGAGTTCCCATAATGTGTATGCTTTTATGCTTGGTAATGTTTTGTTCTCTTATGGTTTCTTTACATTTCTTTATTACTTCCCCCCTCAGGCTGGAAACTCTAATGAATCTTTTCTAACAGATCTAATTTGCCATGAATTTCTTTTATGAAATTTTAATAGTACTCTTATAGTTTGAATTTCCTGATATGGGTTACTTTCTTTGTACAATTCATCATATAAAAATTGTGTATCTGACTAGTACAGTTTCTTAATCTTTTAAATTTTAATATTATAAGTTTATTTAAATAAACTACTTTTAATTGGAAGTATCTGTTTTACTCAGACCTAGGATGAGGCAAGGAAAAGTACTTTTCTAATAATAAATAAATTTAATCTACTTTATGTTAGTTGATGTTATCTCATTTTTGTTTTTATGATAACTCAAATAAAATAAAATAAAGGTCAGGTTTATTAATTACTTAAATTTGTTTAAAGTCATCAAATCAATTACACCTGCGAATATTGATTGTCTTTGTAGGGTTAGATGGTTCAGTTGCTTTGATATATTGTATGCAAATTGTTTCTTTTCATACAGATGTAGCTGCAAGGAAAAGGCAGCTGAGTAATTGCAAAGTAATTTTAATCAGCACAAGACAATAGTGAATTCAAGGCTACACTGAAAATTTGTTTTGTTTTGGAGCCACAGTGATGCTCAGGGTCTATTGCTTGTTCTGCTCTCAGTAATCCTGGCAGTGTTCCAAGAAAATATGGGATGCTGAGTTTTCAACTCAGGTCAACAGCATACAAGGTAAACACCCTACCCTCTTTGTTATAGATGTAGCCTGAAATTTTTTTTAAGGGTTTGGATCTATTAAACAACATTAAACATCAGGTCAAGATATGCTTCTGTGCTGGGCTAGAGAGATACACAGTAATTAAGGATCTTGCTTTGAACTTGGCTGCTAAGTTTGACCTATAGCACAAAATATGAAGAGAAAAGTGAATAACAACAAAAAAATGGAAGTCTTGAGAACATTTTAATGGAAGTGTGAGAAATGAAGCTGACCTTCTTTAACTGATTCTAAATATGGATTATTGGGATGATGAGCTGAGTATACTGAAGTGTTAACATAATTATATGGTTTTAGATATCAAATTTGTGTGATGGAAATATGTGTGCTTTAGAAATATTCTTTTGAAGGCACTGACCTGATTTATCTCTAAGAAGGGAAAATTTTGACTCAAGTGGAAGTGTTTGTGTGTGTGTGTGTGTGTGTATGTATGTATGTATGTATGTATGTATGTATGTAGATGTGTAGAGAAAGAAAAAGGAGAGGGGAGGATAAAGGGAGAGTTAAGAGGAAGAGGAAGAAGGTAAGAAAAGTAAAAAATCGGGGCCAGAGAGGTAGCACTAGAGGTAAGGTGTCTGCCTTGCAAGCACTAGCCAAGGAAAGACCACGGTTCGATCCCCCGGTGTCCCATATGGTCCCCCCAAGCCAGGGGCGATTTCTGAGCGCTTAGCCAGGAGTAACCCCTGAGCATCAAATGGGTGTAGCCCAAAGAAACAAAAAAAAAAAAAGAAGAAGAAAAGTAAAAAATCAAAGGAGGAGTGAAAGGCATGTAGAAACAAGATTGAGGCCCGGAGAGATACCACAGCAGCGTTTGCCTTGCAAGCAACTGATCCAGGACCAAAGGTGGTTGGTTCGAATCCCGGTGTCCCATATGGTCCCCCGTGCCTGCCAGGAGCTCTTTCTGAGCAGACAGCCAGGAGTAACCCCTGAGCACTGCCGGGTGTGGCCCAAAAACCAAAGAAGGGGAAGATTGAAATACTTCATAGATTTTGGGAAAATAATTATGATAAATTAGTGGATTCTTGGATATATAAAAAGGTGAAACACATGATATTTAGATTTTACTTAAAAACTAACTTAGAGTAAGGTTCAGCAAGTTTATTTAAGTAAGTCACTTACAGTTGGTTTAATCACATAGATATATAATTTAATTTGCTTTTAACATATATATATATATATCATAGCTTTAGATAATAGGTGAAGGTACTTTTTATTAAGTGGTGGCTATACCACATTTCTTAAAGCTTAATTATAGCTCTTCACTCATAAATCTCTCCTGATGGGTTCTTCAGAACTAATGTGATGCTAGGGTTTGAAATCAAGACTTTCATGCAAGGCAAGCACCCTACCCACTGTACTTTTTCTCCAAACTCCAGTGATCATACTATATACATAATAGTATTAAAATATAGTATGTTATTAATAGTTTAAAATGCAATGTTTTATTTATTTACATTACATTGCTTCCATTATCCCACCTCTAAGATGTTACCTGGACACAATTACTTCTGCAGAGGAAGGTATGTGTTCTCACCTGGAATTTGGCCACATGAGATTTGACTTCAGCCATAACAACTCTTCCTTTCATGATAACTATAGTCTACAGAATTACTCAAAAATATGTAGCAAGACATTCCCACCAGCAGAAGGTAAGTTGAAGAAGTCAAGAGAGTAAATTTAATTAATAGAGAACACCAAGGATAGAGGGTTAGACTTTAAGTAAAAGTTATAATATAATATAAAATAAAATAAAATAAAATTGCCTAAGGAGTGTAAAGTCATTAGTTAAGAAAATATGGAGTGAATAAAAGAAAATTGGATATACCTAAAAGAGAATAATAATATGGTAAAGAGGTAAAAACATTAAACAGGATTTACATCATTAATTCTCCCTATCTTTTAAATACCACCTTTTAATAAAACTTAATGTATGTTTTGTTTTTAAAACCAAACAGTCTTGGGTCCAAAGCAATAGTAGAGCAGGTAGGATGTTTGCTTCGCATGTGACTTACATGGATTAAATCTCCGACATTCCATATGGTCCATTAGCTACCATCAGGAGTGATTCCTGAGTTCAGAGCCAGGAGTAACCCTAAATGTCCCCAAGTGTGGCCCTGAAATCAACAACAGCCTCAAAAATAACAATATTAACCTACATAAAGCCTTCTAAACATTTGTTTTGGCTCTTAATTTATGAAAATTAAAATATTTTAACTATTCCAATAAAATGATTAAAGAACACAGCTGCCTTTGGTGACAACTGATGGAAGAATACAAGAAGATAACCAAGCCTTTTTGTTTAAATTAAGTGTATTTTAGTTAAAGAAAAAGTGCATTTTACTTACAGGTAAATCAAGTTTATTTTAGTTATAGATGATGTACAACAAAGAGTTCAGAATCTGTTCTGTAGGTACTTTTCTAGAATAAATTCAAAGTCCTTCTCTCATTTGAGCAAAAAAGAAAAAGGTGTTCAAAAATATTTAAGAATAAACAACTTTAGAACAAAATTAGTAGTTATAATTAATCTTATCACAGATTAGAACACAAAGCACTATCTCAAAGCATATTTTTTGTTTCATGTCCCTTAATATCCATAAATTGCTATAGAATATTCTGGTCATCTATTGGGGCATTGTGAAAACATTTCTTGCATGATATCAAAAAGAAAAACAATTTTGAATTGATTGACTGAATCATAAAATTATAACATTTTCCTCTCACAATGAGAGGGAAAACTGACATCAGAGGAAACATTTTAGAAGACTAATTCTATTTATACTTACCGTAGAATATATTTGTATATTGAGGTATTTCTTTTAGAAATGAGAAGATAATGAAAATATTGTTTTCAATAGTTGCATCAACAATTTGCTTTCATATTCTGAATATGAAAAATAAATATGACAGTTAATACCTAAATGCATGAACTTTGAGCCAATAGGTAAGATAATGCAGAGTATACAAAAGAATACAAATCCTCACCTCGCTGACTCTAAGTACTGCTTTGTGCCTAGTATATAAATTCCCCAAAGATGGCTCTTTCCTGAATAGTGTTTTCAAAAATATATACCCTTTCAAGTCTATTGCATCTATAAAGTTAATCCAAAGGACACTAAATTACTACTTAAACATTACTTCAGGCTAGAAATAAAACCTCACTGCAGCCAAAATCTTTTTGAATACGAACATTTACTCTAATCAGCAATCCATATATTATTCATATTAGTAGGAGTCTTAAATGATAGTAAACTTACAGATATTTGGTAGATTTTAAATGAGCAGAACACTTACATTTATTTTTTTTACAATAGTCATTATTACAAATCACCTAATTATTTTTTTTCAGTTGCACTGTAATCTTTTTGCTCTGACATTATGGTTTTTACTATCTTTTGAGAACTCTTGATGGCTGCTGATAATTTTTCTTATGTTCATATTTTGTGATATATTAGACAGCTCAGTAGGGGGAAACATCTTGAGCCAAGTTTTAATTTTAAATGCACATAAAAAACACCTGGTGATCTTGTTAATAATATGTGTTTTGATTCCTCAATTTAAGTGTGAAATCTTAATTCTCCATTTATAATGAATGAATTAGAGTCAATTTCATTACTTTTAGGAAAGAAGAAATTTAACTATAAAGAATCCAGTGAAGACTTCAATCTGTGGTAAAACCATGTTTCAAATATGGCATGTTAGAGCTATTTTCAATTTTAGGGATAAGCAGGACATCATCTTTGTCTACTTTGGGGTGAATATTACATTGCTTTATTACAGAAAATATAAAAGTTGTAATTTTTTCATCATAATCAGTATTTTTTTTGTTTTTTAGGCCACACCCAGTGACACTCAGGGATTACTCCTGGCTATGAGCATAGAAATCGCTCCTCACTTGGGGAACCATATGGGACACCAGGAATTGAACCCAGGTTCGTCCTGGGTCAGTTGGGTCTAAGGCAAAGGCTCTACAACCGCTCTATTGCTCTGTCCCCCATTATCAGTATATTTAACTTTGCTTAGAATTATATGAAATATATCAAAGTAAAAACGTATTTAGTGACTTTTGTAGTCTTTATTTTTACTGCATTTATTTTGCTATCAAGTGACAAAGTAATGTAGATTTTTGCACAAAATTATTCTGCAGTACTATGAATTTTTCAATTGTTTTTTAAACACTTCTTGCAAAATTAGTATTCTTTTGGGGAATAGCAGAGAATAAATTTGGCTATATGTGAGAGAATGAATTTTAAGTAGGAGTATAACTGTATGTCGGAAAGAGAAAGAAAAAAAGGAGAAATGAATAGAACAGAGGAAAGGGATTCAGCAAAGAGAAGAAATGCTGGCTGACACACACACACACACACACACACACACACACACACACACACACACACACAGAAAGAATAAACTGAAACTTCTTGAATCCACTGAGTAGGAAACAAGAAAAGCAATCTTTTCCATGAAAGAATATGGAGATGCATGGAGCTGGAACTGTGGTGCAAGCAATAAGGCATCTGCCTTGCCTGCACTAGCCTAGGACGGACCGTAGTTTGATCCCCTGGCGTCCATAATGGTTTCCCAAGCCAGAAACGATTTCTGAGCGCATAGCCAGGAGTAACCCCTGAGCGTCACCAGGTGTGGCCGAAAAACAAAAAGAAAAAAGGAAGGAAGGAAGGAAGGAAGGAAGGAAGGAAGGAAGGAAGGAAGGAAGGAAGGAAGGAAGGAAGGAAGGAAGGAAGGAAGGAAGGAAGGAAGGAAGGAAGGAAGGAAGGAAGGAAGGAAGGAAGGAAGGAAGGAAGGAAGGAAGGAAGGAAGGAAGGAAGGAAGGAAAGAAGGAAGAAAGAAAGAAAGAAAGAAAGAGAAAGAAAGAGAAAAAGAAGAAAGAAAGAAAGAAAGAAAGAAAGAAAGAAAGAAAGAAAAAGAAAGAGAAATAGAATGAAAGAATCAAAGAAAGAAGTAAAGAAAGAAAAAGAAAGAAAGAAAGAAAGAAAGAAAGACAGAAAGAAAGAAAGAAAGAAAGAAAGAAAGAAAGAAAGAAAGAAAGAAAGAAAGAAAGAAAGAAAGAAAGAAAAAGAAAGAAAGAAGAAAGAAGAGACCATGTAATATGTATTAAGTGAGGAGTTTAGCAACTGAGGAGATTTAGACTACTAAAACAGCTGAATGGAATATAAAAATTGTCCCTGTTTTTTAGTGATTTTATATATAATTTATGTATTTTTCTACAGTTCTTTAGATTCCACTTACTCGTAGAAAATTGTACAATGAATTCTTGCCATATGCGATTTTTCATCTTTAACAAATTATTCAAAGAGAATTAAAAATTATGGAAGAATATATAAATACTTCTTAAGAATTAATAAAACAAAATTCATAAAGCAAAGAGCATAAAGATTAAGGATTTTTCCTTAGTGTTAAGGACTTGTGTGAAATAAATCTAATGTGAAATAAATCTAACAAAGTATATTAATTATATAATTTAAGACTTTATATTTTTTCTAATAATATATCTACTTAAACACCATAGTTACAACTATGTTTGTAGTTGGGTTTCAGTCATAAAAAGTACACCCCCCTTCACCAGTGCAACCTTCCCACCACCAATGTGTCCTCTCTCCATAAACCACACCCTACCTGTCTTCAAGATAGGCATTCTATTTCACACACACTATCATTGTCATGATAGTTGTCAGTGCAGTTATTTCTATAAAATATAATATATTTATATATTTACCATATAATTATATGGATATAACTACCATACTTTCCTTTATTTTTCTTAAAACCCACAGATGAGTGAGACCATTCTGTTTATCTCACTCCTTCTTACATATTTCACTCAGCATAATAGTTTACATGTCTATCCATGTACAAGAAAATGTCATGACTTCATTTATCCTAACAGGTGCATAGTATTCCATCGTGTAGATACACCATTGTTTCTTTAGCCACTCATTTGTTGTGGTGCACCTGGATTGTTTCCAAATTCAGACTATTATAAATTGTGCTGCAATGAACACTGGTGCAGAAGACATTTTTTATTGTGTTTTTTTTTTGTTCCTCATGTTTATCACTAGGAGTGTTATTGCTGGATCATATAGGATATCAATTTCCAGTTTTTTGAGGAATCTCTATATTGCTTTCCATAAAGGCTGGACTAGATGTCATTCCCACCAACAACAAATGAGATTTTCTTTCTCTTCACATCCCTGCCAGCACAGTGCCTAAAATTAAATATTTTAAATTAACCTTTCTTGATATTTTCTTCAATATACCTTTCATTAGGTGTTTATGGTCTTAGTATGCATTAGGAGCATAATTAGAAATGGAAGCAAACCAAAGACACAGAAAAATTAAAGGAGTTAATAGTTTATACCCTGAACATTTGGCAACTTCAGCTATCAAATTATTTTTATCACCAATAAAAATTCAATAACAAGCAAAAATTAATCATATTATAAACATTCATCTATAAGAAATATTTATATATGATAGGTAAAATGATTAGAACTTAAGATATACACATCACAATCCCCTCAATATTTATATTTATAATATTTTATTTGTCAAAGGTGTGATTTCCAGGGCTGGTTAAGATGATCAGTTATCCTGATAAGCCCATTATAATTATAAAAAGACAAGGCTAAAAAACAAGGATGGAAATCTAGTACCAGGGCAGACCCATAAAGGTTTTAAGTCAGGAGATCTGAGACTGAAGATCTGAAGAAAGAGAAAAAGAACACAAAAAAATGGAAAGCTGGCATCTTAAAAAATTAGAAAGAGGGGCCAGAGAGATAGCATGGAGGTAGGGTGTTTGCCTTGCAAGCAGAAGGATGGTGGTTCAAATTCTGACGTCCATTTGGTCCTCCGAGCCTGCCAGGAGTGATTTCTGAGCATAGAGCCAGGAGTAACTCCTGAGTGCTGCTGGGTGTGACCCAAAACCCAAAACCAAAAAAAAAAAAAAAAAAATTAGAAAGAAGATGGACAAATATTCTGACCCAGTACCCTCAACAAAAGACATCCTTGCTATCTTTAATCACCCAGTGATACCGATATTGATTTCTCACAGACTCTGAGGTAATGAATTTGTTAAACAGGTCTTGAAATATAAGATTCTTGATCTCTATGATTCCGTTAATAATCAAAGTATAGTCAAACTGGTCTATTCTTCTCCTTATGTGCATATATCGAAAATCAGGTATGTACAATATACAGGTAGAAGATAATACAAATATAGAAAAATATTTCCCATACTTACCAGACATCTTCATTGAAAATACAGAAATACATGTGAAAAAATTCAGTTTCATATAACTGATATATTGTCACATATCAAGGGCAGAATTCTACTTAGCTGCAGAACAATGTGATCATGAAACTGAAAGGCCAGGACTTATTCCCTACAGTTCTTATCTTTTGTTTTCCAGATGTGCCCACTTATTTTTATAAACAATCTTGTTTACTTACTCTCATAGAATAAAACCATTGTTAAGAGGTTATCAATATTTTTTATTTTATTTAAAATGCGGTAAAATAATTTTTTTAATATTATTTCTAGAAAGTACCCGGAAACTGTGGTTGTTGACACAAATTGGATAAATTATTCATGTTTGGACAAGTAATATATAGGTGACTGTTGAAAAGAAGCCAATTTAGGATGATTTCTGTATCATAATCCAATCATGCTAGTTATTGTCACTGATACCATATCACATGCTTGTGATGACAACAATAGTAAATCCAAGAACTAATATGTGAGTAGAATATCACTAGGTTTCCACTACATTGTTCTTAGAAATTAAAATGGGCTGGCATGGAAAGAATATTATTATAATTTTGGATTGAGCATCTTAAATAGTGTTTTAGTAGAAATTTGCTTTAAACACAGTTAAGTACATCATATTTCAGGAATGGGAATAAACCGCATCACATCCATACTGCAGAGACCAATTAGAATGATGCCAAGAGCTAAATTACTTGTATTCAAGGAAATAATTGCCATTTTCTCAAGAACACAATTTGACAGTCCACAAATATCTACCACACCTGCTGTTTATTATCATGGCTATGAGTACACAGCAGAAATCCCCACCAACAAATAATACATAGAATATCTCAAGACACGGGCTAACAAAATGAAATATTGTATATGATAAAAAATAAAATGTGTATAAATAAAGAAAACTCTAGTTGTGGTATCTAAAATAACACAATAATTTTCTTGAATTATGTTCTAGAAAATGAATAAAACTTAAAGGAAGTATAGCATTGCCTGCAGAGTTTGAAATTGCTGCCACCAACAGCATTATTTTCTACTGGTATTGGTTTGCTTCAGGGACATATGTTTAACTAGCAACTCAACAAAACCATATAATTTATTTCAGTATTCCTCAGCTAAGCATTTGTTAAATATTAAAAATATTCTTTTGTAGGGTTATAACTCAGAATCAGAAATGCATAAAACTAGTTTCTGACCTTAGCTACGTACATTGACCCTAGAGAAAATCAGAACCATTTTTATCTTATGGTTTTTTAAATAGTCCATACTGTTTACAATAGAAAAACTCCTAAATGTTAGTTAATGTGCACTCTTTGCCTTTGCATAACTCACACATATCCTACTGAATAGTTAGCATTTGACAAAAGCTTGTTTACTAAATTAATTGTATTTCTAACTAGTAAGAAATAATGTTAATAGAAGTTAGAGGATGCATTTCTTTAACATAATGTTAACTGTATGCACTTTTAGAATTAGACTATTATATAAAACATTGGAATATGTGCTACTTATTATTCACTTTCCCATTGCTTTGTCCACTAACAGAAGAGAGAGGAGCTAGCTCAGGAGTCCTGAAAAAACATAACAATAATTCGGACATGAGTAATAAACTGCATGCTCAAAAGTAGGTAGATACTGGATACACTTGAAGGACTGAAACAGGTATAGAGCTTGCCTTACATGTGACTGACCTGTATTTGATCCTTGTCACACTACATGGTCCCTGGAACCCTATCAGGAGTTATCCCTGAGTGAAGAGCCAGAAATCCTAATCACAGTTAGTTGTGCCCCAAAGGCCAAACCAAATCAAATCAAACAACTTAATTTTCTTGAAAGAAAAAATGAAAAACAATATGTGCTGATGAGCTAGATAAAATTAGTGACATACTGAAGACAATCTGATAGAGGGTTTGGTGTTGGAATATTGTATACATGAAACCCTATTGGTTTGATTGTTAATTTTTTTTTTTTTTTTTTTTGCTTTTTGAGCCACATCTGGTGATGCTCAGGGTTTACTCCTGGCTATGCACTCAGAAATAGCTCCTGGCTTGGAAGACTATATGTGATACTGGGGCATCGAACCGCTGTCCATCCTAGGTTAGCATATGCAAGGCAAACACCCTACCACTTGCGCCACTGCTCCGGCCCCCAAAACCCTATTATTAAGAATTAAGTTGAGGTTCCTACAGAAAAGTATAAAGGTATGTCCACCCAGGCAGAGAGCAACAGAAAATAAAAGTGATAGAGATAGCTAAAGACAGACAGACAGAGAAAGAGAGAGAGAGAGAGAGAGAAACAACACAAAATAATTATATTTTGGTTTTGTTATTGTTGTTTTCATTTTTGTGCTTTGTTTTGTCTTTATTTCAGAACTGTGGCTATTGTGTGGTGTTTGTCTTTATTGCTGTAGTGCTCATTGGATTTTTTGTTTGATTTTTCTTTTTGTATTGCTGATGTGTTTTTCTTCCTTTTTCCCTTTCTTCTCTCAAATTGATATTTATAGCTTCTAGAAGGACTCTGCCCATTTCTTTTGCTTGTTTGATTTTTGCCCCCTCCTTTTTCTTTTTTCTTTTATTTTCTTTCCTTCTAACAGAACCACATAACTTAAACCAGCTTGTTCTGCCTCTTGAATTGAGGGGGAAATAATGGAGTGTACCAAGACCAAACAGTTGTATGATCACTAAGTAGTAATAAAAATGATCATACTTAAACACCAAATCCAAAGCCAATGACAACAGAAGCGATACCCAATCTGCAACAAGCTAGACACAGAGGGGACCTCTTATACTAGCAGCCTGGGAGATAAGGGAGGATGATATGAGATGCATGCTGGGAACGGGGAAGAAGAGAGGACAACTTTGGTGGTGGGAATTCCCCTGATTCTATGTCAATATGTACCTAAAATATTACTGTGAATGATACGTAATCCACTTTGGTCAAAAAAATTATCAATGCCATAAAAAAAAGTTTGTGGAGTGAGACCACCATATGGAAACAACTTAATCTATTGTTTGATAAAATAAGACCAGGAGGATATTTATAGAAAAAGTTTAATAAGAGAATATATAAAATATATTTAAAAAGGAACTGCTAGCTATGAAGGAGAAAATATAAAAGTGGTTTAGGGAAAAATAGGGAGAAATCTTTGACCAAAAATATTACAGAGAATGGGTGCTGTTTTAAAGATAAACTTGACATATCTTAAGAGTTTATTTTACCATAAAACATTATTGAATCCAACAGCTTCAACCCCTATAATGGGAGAGAAATCCCCCTGAATAAAAAACGTGGGGGATAAAAAACTTATAGATAAAATGTGAAAGCAAATTAAAATACTATTGTATAGTAGTTGTAGTTTAGAATTTAGTATCCTAAATTATAGTTGGCTACTTTTGTTTACTTGTCTTTAAGCTTCACTTTTATAAATTGGGCCCTGTATATAGAGTTGGACATTGGTTTATTTACTTAGACATTATAGCTGTATCAGTCAATTGTGTATAACTGAAGAGAGGAATGAAAAAACAGAAAGAAGAATCAATTGAATTTTAAGTGAATTTTAAGCAGTGTTTATAAAATGAGTTGTCTTGTGAAAGACTACATGTAAAACAAGAGATAACAAATATTTTAGGATCCAAAGGAAGTTTATTCATTTGCATATATGTGGTGGGACACTCATATAACAATGATCAAAGATTTCTCCTGCCTCTGTGCACACTCACTCCAGACAGTGCTCCATAGTTGTAGAAATTTATTTGTAATGGCAGAAAGACTTATAAGATGTATGTATTAGAATACAAGCAAACGATGAGGTGATAGATGAATTGTAAAAGAATGTCTAACTATGGGGCCAGAGCGGTGGCACAAGCAGTAAGGCATCACCTTGCCTGCGCTAGGCTAGGATGGACCATGGTTCAATCTTCCGAAGTCCCAAATGGTCCCCCAAGCCAGGAGCGATTTCTGCCAAGAATAACTCCTGAGCGTGTGGCCCAAAAAACAAACAAACAAACTAGAGTTTTATCCCAAATACTTCATTTCCCCAGGAGTGATTCCTGAACACAGAGCCATGTATAAGCCCTGAGCACTGCAGGATGTAGTCCAAAAAAACAGAGGAAAAAAATCAAATAAGCTGCTTGAACTTTATATGGAGAGAAAAAAAAACAACAAGCAAGTCTTGTTTAAATCAATAATATTGATTTATTTCAGAGTCTTTTTAGAATGGTTTATGAATATCATTAAGACAAAATTAATTTTTCAAATCATAGTGAATCTTATGTCCCAAAATTACTGTCCCCTTTACCTGTAGATAAGTGTTTTTTTCTAAACCCTTTCTAATTTTGGTGTGTTGAGAGTCGCCTTAGTTTGATACCTGTGACTCATAATTTACAAACACTCTCAAAGAGAGATGGTCTACTTCCATTAATCTTTTAAGTACAAGGATGGGCACTAACAGTGGTTCCTCCATTATTACCCTTGACATTGTATCACAGCTTGATTTCTAATGAGGGCTTTTTGAATCCGCATTCGCTAATGTTCTCAACTGAAATTGGGGAGTGCATTTTATGCTTGTTTGTGTCATAATAAATTCTTCCCAAACTAGTACATACAAGATGCACATTTATCCAGGATCATTTTTAGGTGTTATTTCATGGTAAAAAATAGAGAAAAAGAGGCTTCAAAAATTAGGCCACCTGTCAATTATGCAGGTTGCAGCATTACCAATTTTCTTGTTTTGGTTTGTGGTCCCTTTCAGACTCTATTGCTAAGTTCATGTTACTTTAAAATCTATATTATATTCTGTATTTTTTCAATTGTGATACATAAGTATATATCTAATGACAGCACATTTTAGGGTCTTTTATAATGTGAATTGGTTCAGCAGAACATCAATTAATTATGTAAACAGATTGAAAATTTCAACTGATTCGCTGCTCCAAAGCTGAGTTTTTCATAGGAATCAGAATCCCTTGCCAGATAGTGAATTTCTCCCAAGGCAACAGCTAGGTAACATAATATCTATGGTTTTTGTTGTTGTTGTTGTTGTTGTTGTTGTTGTTGTTTTTTGGTTTTAGGGTCACACCCGGTGGTGCTCAGGGGTCACTCCTGGCTGTCGGCTCAGAAATAGCTCCTGGCAGGCACAGGGGACCATGTGGGGCACCGGGATTCGAACCAATCACCTTTGGTCCTGGATCGGTGTTTGCAAGGCAAACACCACTGTGCTATCTCTCCGGACCCAATATCTATGTTTTAATATTAATACTCTCAACAGACTTATCTATTTGCTACTGTAGGCTAGATTTCCATTTCCATAAAAAATCTTTTATTTAATAATTAGTATTGAGACCAATGTGAATTACAAGTCTTTCACAGTTGTATTTAAGTTGCATAGTGACAGTGAATTAGGTCAATTCCCACCACCAGTGTTGACCTCCTTCTGCCCCTGTTTCCAGCATGCACCCATACCTTTACCTTTAGCTCACTGGACTGCTAGTAGTGTAACAGGTCCCTTTTGTGTGTAGCTTGTTGTAGTTAGGGTCTCTTGATTCTATTGTCGTCAACTTTGGGTTGGGTATTTAGGTCTGATCACTTTTTATTTCCAATCGATGTTCATGAAACTGTTTGCCTCTAATATCATCCACTTTTTTTCCCCTCAATTTATGAGGCAGGAGCTCAGTAAACCCTGAGCTTCACTGATTGTGGCCCCAAATCCCCACTCCCACCAAATTACAAAATATATGTTTTATATATGCTTTGTAAAATTGTTAAGGTAGTAAAAAATCACTGTAATCTCATTAGTATAAGCCTAACATAACTTAACATATTTTAATAACTTTCATTCTTTTTCTTTCTTGGGAGGGTTTAACATTTAAGGTTTTTCAAATATCTAGAATAATCAGTGATTTTATTCTACTGATTATTTTGCTAAGTAGGCCACATCAGAGAAGATTCAGGAGTTACATTTGGGTCTGTGTTCAGGGAATACTTATGGTTGTATGTTTGGGTGCTATACCTGCTCCTTGGAGGACCATAGGTAATAATTGGGATTCAAAGCAGTGTTATAAGTACAGCCACAAGCCAGGCAAGTGCTTTTATATTTTATCTACCTTTCTGACAAAAAATAAATTTAAAAATTATATGATAAAAAATTTATGAGGCAGAACAAGATGATTTATTTTCTATGGTTCTGTTAAAAAAAGGCAAAAATAAAAGTGTGGGGGGTAACCCCTGTCTAGAAGCTATAAATATAAATTTAAAAGATGAAAGAAAGAAAAACAAAACAAAAACAAATAAAAGGAGGGGGGGTTTGTGACGATCATTTTTATTGATTATTTCCACCAAGCTCATCTAAAGATTGTGTAGTCTACAGAACTTTGGGACACTGAAAGTGGTGGATGGATGTAGACATCAGTGTGGTGGTGAAACATTGTGTGCATGGCACCCTATCATTAACAATCTTTTAAATCTTGATGCATCAAAAATAAATTAAAGTCAGTCATTATCCAATTATTAAGAATATAAATATTATAACAAACCAACAATCCTTCAAATTATCAAGTCAATTTACATATAACAGTTGACTGAGGTAAATAGCTTTAATGATCTCTGGTTGATTGATTAGGGACATAATGTTTTTGGTCTGTTTTACCAGAAAATATGTGATGACATTATTATCCCATGATATTAATCCTACAAAGTGAATGTAACCAATTAATATTTACTCTATGTACCTTGGGATGAGATCATATCTGGATAATTGGAAGTTGATTGCCAACAAACTGTGTGGATGAACTGGTAAGTAGCATTTTTATTATAATAAAAATTTGATTCCTCTTAAACTCTTCCACAAGAACCCATGTAAATAAGCATGTTGTATGTGGTGTAAAGACAGTCATTTATAACTCTACTTAGAATTCTGGTGATTCCTAAAACTTTCCTAACTTAAGTACTACCAAGTGCTTTGGTTAATATAGAAGTTACATTACTCTGATAAAGAGAAAAAATCTGAGGCTCATGTAAGATAGTACTTTCTTTCCTAAAGCAATAATCTTTCTAAAAGCAAGCAACTATGACTGAAAAAGGTTCTGCTCTTATTAGTTATACATAACAATATTTCTTCTACCCTTTGCTTTTATCTTTGAGAAAGCAGTCTTTTCATTCAGAAAAATTTGATAGTGCCATATTCTCTCCATAATAGAATTCAGTTTCATTTTAATATCTGGATTTGGAGAGAGAGTATGGAGTGGCTGAGCTGTACAAACTATAGCTGAATACTTTTATTTATAAAGTTTCAATTAAGTGTTATATTGATTAAAAATATAACATATCAGTTTTCAGTTTGGCCTAAAATTATTTAATTATTCTTTGAATATTCTGAGCTATTTTATTGTTTACCTGCTATATACATATTTATGAAAAGTTTTCATTTAGAGGGTAACATAATTGTGAAAAAACGTAATTTCTCATGAAAACATTGTTTCTAAATTAAATGAAATAAATGAAATAAAGTAAAATTTGCCTAAAACTTCAAGCATCCTAAGCTATGGAGAAATTTGCAGAACATTGAGTAGTTCTAAACTGAGGTCTACCATCAAGTTTACTCATCCTGCTATGCTTGAGTTTCTTGAATTAATCACTAAAACATTGTGTCCACAGTCTCAATTTCAACTCAATCTTGATGACAATTAATCCTATATAACTTTATGTGAAAATTCTATTGGATTCCTAAATTGCCTTTGCAAACTCCATTCATTGATCAACATGTACTCTGAAATTATTTTCAGGTCCTCTAACATTGGGGTCTCAAAATAACTCTAAAACATTCTCATAAAAATATAATAAAAATCTATAGAATCTAAACATTCTAAATAGGAAATCCTCTTCCTAATCTGTTTTAATTGACTAAAATATGATCATTTCATTTGAAATAAAGTAAGTAAAATATTTTTAGATTTGACTTCCATCATTTTCTACAGTATTATATGAGTTTTATAGAAAGCTGTAGTTAGTCCGGCCTGGAGAGATAGCACAGCGGTATTTGCCTTGCAAGCAGCTGATCCAGGACCAAAGGTGGTTGGTTCAAATCCCGGTGTCTCATATGGTCCCCTGTGCTTGCCAGGAACTATTTCTGAGCAGACAGCCAGGAGTAACCCCTGAGCACCGCCCGGTGTGACCCAAAAACCAAAAAAAAAAAAAAACCCAAAAACAAAAAAAAACAAACAAAAAAAAAGAAAGCTGTAGTAGTCATTCTAAAATTTCATTGTTTTTAAGTTTTTTTATTATAAAAGTACCATTATTTATTTATTTATTTATTTATTTATTTATTTATTTATTTATTTATTTTGGTTTGGGGCCACGCCTCTAGGGGTTACTCCTGACTGCACTCTGCAATCTCTTCTGGCAGGCTTTGGGGACCATAGAGGATGCAGGGATCGAACCCAGGTTGGCTGCATGCAAGGCAAATGCCTTACCTGCTATGCTATCACTTTGGCCCCTGTAAGGTTTTATATATCTTACTGATACAGTGTTTAAACATAACACCCAATGCTAAGCCAAGATCTTTTAGTGTAATTCTTTGAATCTTTTCAGTTCACTCAGTGCCCTTAGTAATTTCAATTTTGTGTTTAAGACTTTTGTTTAGATATTTTTTTTGTTTTATTTGTTTTTATGACACATATGTTTGAGATCATTCAGCATTTTTTCTCACCTGGGTAATTTTGCTTAACATGACTTCTCCATTCATCTATTTTATATCAGAAGACAATATTTCATTTTGTTGAAATGACCTGGTAGAATTCTGTTCTTTATCTATTCATCTAAGGAACATATGATTTGGTTTCAAATTTAGCTATTTCAAATAGTGCTGCAATGAAAACAGATAATGCATATAACTTTTCAAAATGGGAATATAACTATATGATTGAATCTAGTTTTTATAATTTGATAAACTTCTATTCTGTTTCCAAAGAGGCTGAAGAACTTTACTCCTACCAGCTGTTAATGAGTTTTTGTTTGTTCTCCACAACCCTGCCAATACTTAATGTTTCTGACATTTTTGATATACCTTTCCACTACCTTTTTTGATGTTCATTTTCCTGGTAGTCAGTGACAGTGAGCCATTTTATGTGTATCTATAGACTGTATGTCTTCTTTGGGAAAGTATTTCATCATCTCATTCCTGATTTATTCTTTGTTATTTAATTAATATGTTTGAGTCTTGTCAGTTTTTTACCCATATTGGGTGTATTTTTCTCCATGTCAAATATATTGTGTGTGAATATGCCCTCTGATTAAATTGGATGTTTTTTTTTTCATTTTAAGG
Source organism: Suncus etruscus (assembly GCF_024139225.1). NCBI lineage: Eukaryota > Metazoa > Chordata > Mammalia > Eulipotyphla > Soricidae > Suncus > Suncus etruscus. The sequence continues at coordinate 99,904,235 of NC_064850.1, read as the reverse complement.
ATAGCTTCTTTAATTGTGAATAGTTATTTGTGTGATTCAGTACAATTTGCTTATTTGCTTATCTTTTTCCTTATCACTGAAGTTAAATCCAAGACACTGCCAAAATCAATATCATGGATTATTTTGCCCATATGTCCTTTTTGGTATTTTATGTTGATGGCAAACCTTAAAGTAATTTGAGTTTACTTTTACTGATGTTGTGACTGAGTGATTCAATTTATTATTTTTATATTGCTTCTCTGTTTTTCCAGTCCTATTTATTATAAAGACTTTTTAAATCTATTTTACTGGTTCCTTTTCTAAATTAACTGTCCATATATGTGAGTCCCTATTGACTGTGATCCATTGATCTGAGTTTCTACTTTTGATTCCGTTGAAATAGTTTTAATCACTGCAGTCTTATGTTGTAGCTTAAAGTTAGAGAATATTGTGTCTCATCTTCTCTTTTCCATGATGATTTTAACTATTTGTGACTTTTGTGATTCCCTGAACATTTTACTAATATGTATTAAAGAATGTCATTGGTATTTTAATATTGTGTTTAGTTGACATAATGTTTTAGGTAGGATGGCATTTAACATTAATTTTTCTACTATGTTATAATAAAATAATTTTGCCCATTATCTTTTAAAGAAATTTATAGATTTCAATGTACAGGTGTATCACTTCCTTTAAATTAATGTCTAAAAATAATTATTTCCTAAGAAATTATAAATAAAAATTTCTTTTATCTCTTTTCTTCTGATTTGTATTTAAATTAAGAATTCAGCTAACTTTTAGCTCAACTTCCTAAATTTTTTAAATTTTTATTGTATTAGAGATAATACCAACATAATAGTGTTAAAATTAATGTCTGTGGTGTACAATGCTACTAATCTTCACCACTATAAAGTGCAGAAGACCCTCTATTACTGTCCTTATACCACTTTTATCTTTCTTTTGCTTACCTAACCTCCTCTCTTCTCCCATGACTGGATGAATAATCTTAATTAATTCTCTGGTCAAGATCCAGATGTTTGTCATCATTGAACAGTCTATTCCTTGGATTTTTTTCTTTGTCACACAGGAGAGAGATCATCTGGTATTTGTAATTCTCTTCATTGTTTATTAAATGTAAAATATTCCCTTAAACTGTATCATATTAGAACAAAATTTAGGAATTCATATCTTCTTAGATATGAGCTGAGTTATATTCCATTGTGTATATGTGTTACAATTTCTTTATTCAATCATACGTCCTTGGGTTGTTTTCATTCTTGTCTATAAAAAAAATAACTCTTGTGTCACTTTAAATTGCCTCTAGCTTTCTTCACTCTAGCACATAACCTCAGATACCTACAGTTAAAATCCAAAGGTTTGTTATTATGCTACTCATACTATAATAACATGACTAAAGATAATTTTTTAAAGATGATGGCTTAGTATTATTTGGATAGATGAAAAGGAAGGAAATCACAGTGTCAAAAAGAAGTTCTCTTTTAGTTTTCTGAGAAGACTCCACTGTTTTTCACACTGGTTAAACCAACTACTTTCCACTACAGTGAATGAAAAGGTCCCCTTTTCACCTCAACCCACCAACACGAACTGCTTCCAGACTTTAAATTAATATAAGTAATGTTTTATTATTCATATTAATTAGTTAATAATTGATATTAACCATTCTAACCAGTGTGAGATTTTATTTATATAACTGCATTTGATTTTCATTTCTCTGATAATCAGTGATGATGAACACATTTTCATATGTCAATTGGCTACTTGTATATATTCTTTAAGTGTGTATTCGTATTCTCTTCCCATTTTTGATGAGGTTTTGCTTTTAGTTCTTGATCTTTGAGGTTTTTTAATATAATTTTTTTTTTTTGCTTCCCCTCCCACCCCCAAACCTGGAAACCTCAGCAAGGCAACACAGAGGCAAAGTGGAATCTGATTCAAAATAGGCTCCATGACAGCTGAACAGACCCAGAAATCAGAGTTAATGTTGGGTATGGTAAATGTTGAGTTATCCTATGGATATACTGCTTATAGAAGCCAAGCAAACATGAGGTCTTACAGGAAGGAGGACCCCAGACTTGGTGTCAGATAGAGAGCAAAGCCTATTTTCTGATTACTATGAACTGTTTTCCTTTATTACTATAATAATATGTATTCCAGGTAGAAATATTGAAAATTAGAGAAAATGTTTTTACAAACCAGGGATACACTATTTATGCTTATATTGGCGTGACATGTTCTGTGAGTAGGTTATTTTTTCTTTACCAGGTGAGTCAAAATGATTTTTTTTTAATTTTTTTTTATTTAAACACCTTGATTACATACATGATTGTGTTTGGGTTTCAGTCATAAAAGGAACACCACCCATCACCAGTGCAACATTCCCATCACCCAAGTCCCAAATCTCCCTCCTCCCCCCGCAACCCCCGCCTGTACCCTAAACAGGCTCTACATTTCCCTCATACATTCTCAATATTAGGACAGTTCAAAATGTAGTTATTTCTCTAACTAAACTCATCACTCTTTGTGGTGAGCTTCCTGAGGTGAGCTGGAATTAGTGCTTTATTAAATGTAAATTGTGCACATATTTTCTCTAATTCAGTAGGATCAGGTCAGCCATATTTATTTTCAGCAACAGAATTTTTATATATTTATTTTGTAACCTTTCGCTTATCTGGTACATTAACTCTATCAGATTTTAATGAAATATTTAGGTTGTCATATAACATGCAAGAAGTGCTAGTTTTACTTTTACTTTTATAATTTGTAACATTATTTTTCTTGGTCTTGTCTGATTTTTGGATTTTAGATTTCCAGTTCTAAATTGAATGACAGTGGTAAGAATGGTCATGCTTATACTGTGCTTGATTTAAAGGAAAGACATATTTTCAGGACTAAATGTGATGCTAATCTTAATCTTACCAAAAGATTCAAAATATTATCAAAGACATATTCTTTTTTACTGGTATGGCCATATTTTTTAAAAAAAATTTTTCTTGTTGGGCCAGAGAGGTGGCACAAGCTATAAGGAGTTTGCCTTATCTGCACTTATCTAAGACAGACAGTGGTTCCATCCCCCAGCATCCCATATGGTTCCCCCAAGCCAGGGGCGATTTCTGAGCGCACCGGATGTGGCCCCCCCAAAAGACAAAACAAAACAAATCTTGTTGAGGTTTATAATTTATTAATTTAAGTAAGTTTATGTATGTTGCATCCCTGAAATAAATTGTACTTGGTAGAGATTTTCTTTTAATCTACTGTTGAATTCATTTTGCTAAGACTTGGTTGAATGTTTTTGAATTTTAGTAAGCCTTTTGATGCATAATAATAAAGTTTGTTGGTGTGTGTTTTGTTTAATTTCCTGTTTTCTTTCAGTATCAGAGGTCCCCTTGATGTTATCCCACAAATCTCTTATGTTATCTATATTTTTTAAACTTTCTTTTTCAGTTTCTGCTCCTATTTGTGTTCTTTTCCTTCTTTTTATTTTTTAGTATAATTTAGGAAATAGGACAAAAACAATAGTGTTTATGTTTCTGATGTTAGGGAGTAGATGGACGATTAAAATGGATTTAATGAAGCAAAACTTTATTCCATCACCAGAAACTCCAAACTAGAGTCACCTACCTGTAGACAAATCATCCCAGAGTCACAATCCAGTCTATGTAGGGTTTGTACAGGGAAGTCCACAGTGGGAAATGGAAACTTAGCCTTAGATAGTATGGTCATAAGTCCTGGTGGTTTAGTCAGATGCTTAGGCAGTATGGTCAGTTGCCTCGGTTGCTAGCCTAGCATTTGTATTATTAGGCCTGCACTGTCAGAGCAATTGTCAATAGAGTGGCAACTGCCTGTAGAGTCCTGAGCCCTAATGGAGGAGAAACCAAAAATAAATAAAGTCCATTTCAAAATGTAGTATATATTTATTTGAGAAATATGTATTTTGTTTATAGGAAATGTAACATAAAAATCTGATTTATAATAAACAGGTTTTTATATATAAATATAAAGGAAATTCATTAGTGAATTATGAAACTTTTTGATTTGATGAACTTAATTACTTTTTTGGTTTTTTGGTCATACCCAGCAGCACTCAGTGGTTACTCCTGGTTCTATGCTCAGAAATCGCCCCTGGCAGGCTCAAGAGACCATATGGGATGCAGAAATTCGAACCACCAACCTTCTGCATGCAAGGCAAATGCCTTACCTCCATGCTATCTCTCAGCCCCACCAGTATTCTTTTGTACTCTTAATTTCTTGAAACTGGGTAAGCCATTTGTAGTTTGCTTTATACTTCAAGTTTAGGAAAGTTCCCTTCCAAATTTATAAATTTTATATGAAAGGTGATAACAAAAAAGGTGTTTTTCAAAATATTTAATATACCACCTCAGTTTTTACTCTTGAAAATAAAAGTTTTTAGCACTATATTTTATAAAGTTATGAATAGTTGATATTTAGACATACAATGTTCCAGCAGCAATCCTATCACCAGTGTCCACCAAGGTTCTCAGGTTTCCTCTCCCCATGCCACCACATACACACACCTCTACCTCCAGCCTACTTCCTTGCAGGCACTTCAATCTTAGTTTCTTTTCAGCTTCACATTTCTACATATTCTTGGAATTGGTTGTTTGATTTACATATTTGTCTTTGGATTCAGACCTTTTATTTTCTTTAGGTCTTTGCTGCAGTTAGAAATATTATATCAGGGGCTGGAGAGATAGCATGGAGGTAAAGCGTTTGCCTTTCATGCAAGAGGTCATCGGTTCGAATCCCAGCGTCCCATATGGTCCCCTGTGCCTGCCAGGAGCAATTTCTGAGCGTGGAGCCAGGAGTAACCCCTGAGCACTGCCGGGTGTGACCCAAAAACCACAAAAAAAAAAGAAATATTATATCAATAGGGCAAACTTTGATCCTCCTACTTATCACTGTTTAGTATCAAGGATAGACAGTAGAAAACTTCAGATCTATTTTCCCATTTGCTTTGTTGGTCAGAAATCATGAAATTATTGTGAAATTATTATGATGGGTTTGACAAATCTTTATTTGCCTACTAAAGTAAAATTCAACCTGCAATTTTAGTCCAACAGACATTTTTCTTCTTACTTTACACTTTTTTATTTGACATTCATTCTGATTACAATATATTGCATCTGAGACAGATATCCCTTACATTTATTCTCTGATCCCAGTATTCTTTATAGAAACTCCTGCCATGATCCAGTCCTACTAGAAATCTGTGAGTATATTAATAATAATTATATAAAACAACAGAAATCATTAAGTTTTATTTGTTTATCCAATAAAAACTGCCCAGTATCCATAAACAGTAACTTCATAGATAAATCTAGTAGTTTGAATTTGTGGAGAGGGAACAAAATTTTATCGGAGCAAGACAGTACTACATGGAATTTAAATATAAGAAATTGAAAATATAACTTGCTAGTGTTAGATGCAACACCACCAAAGAAGTAACTGGATTCCCAATGACTTATGTGAAGTGAGAAAAAGAAAAGTGGCAGCTTCAGAAGAAGAAGCAGCATGATTGCAAGTGAGCACCTGGAAGTGCCAGTTGAAATCTAGAGCTGAGTCTGTTTTGAGCCCTGCATAGTAAGGACCTCACATCTCGCTATCCCTACCAGGTAGCTTTTAGGGTGTGTTTGAAGCTCACTTGTTTTTCAGGACATAGGATATGATCCCTTTCACCCCATTTCTCGAGGAGCCAAGAACTCAGGCTAGAGCTAGGAATTGCTCATATCAGGTAAGAAAAATCAGTCCTAAATATTACACAGACTTTTAAGATCCATCGTCAGACATCACAGAAAATTTTTTCCGGAAGAGGCAAATAGTGAAGTGAACAAGTTTATTCATGAAATAAAAAAAATGTTGGGGAGAGATAGATAAAGATAATGTGTTCAAGAGCAAACATGACATTTTTCAAAAGTGGAAGTAATGCAAAGTCCACATTTCAAGCACAAGTATGTGGGTTTTTTCCCAGAATGGGGAAATTCACCCTAATGTATGAAAGTACACATTGTGTGTGTGTGTGTGTGTGTCTTTCTGTGACAAATTAGTTCACATAGTCTTTACCCACCCACCCAGTCTGTTGATAAGGTGCTTTCCTACCCAAACTAAACCAAACCAACAAAATGAGACAGTAAGGGAAAGAGAGAAATTGCCTGGCTTTGTTTCCAGCAGTAGAGCCACTCTTCCCTGGGTTCAGCTACCTTCCATCTCTGGAAACCTCCTTGCACTAGTCCTGGAATTTTGCATCTCAATGGTATTTTAGGCTCCTAAAGTGGATATTTTGAGTCAAAGGCCTTCATGCCATCCAGCTAATTTAGGTTTCAGATACTGTTTTCCCATAAACATTAGCAGTGCCCTCCCATCTATTTGCCTGCAACATAAAATTATTCTATGTGTTGTTACTAAGAGAGAAACAGATAAAGTAGAAGAAATTTTCACATTTATTTTACTTGCATTGCCAGAAGTAGATTATATGAGTTCTTGTTACACTGACAAGTCCCAAACTTTCTGGAACTTTCTTAAGTGTTCTGATTATTGAACTATCTCCACCCCATTAATTTGTCTTTCTTTATTTTCTACTTCAAATCATCCATACATCACCATGCTCAGATTGTCAAGTTTTGCAAGATCCATCTTAATGTTGAAGTAGAACTGAAGTAGTATCATGTTTGGAAAAGACTAGAATTTTTGATTGCTGAAACTATGCTTATCTGCTGTATATGTGACCTTTTCAGAAAAACCACTGTGCAATTCTTTCTTTATAATCCTTTGGGCAATAATAGCAAACTCCAAAATCTCTCACCTGCTGTTTGTGAAGCTGTTTCTTTGCCTGAGTCAATTCAGGGATTTGGAATCTCCCTGAGAGCTGCCATCCTCTTCATGTTGATTTTACTCTTGCTCCCAAGCCTTAGTTAGCTGGCTCTGTGATTGATATTGTGGGGTTCTTTGGGTGACTTTCCTGCTGTTCTGTACTGTTTGTTTCAGGTATGACTTATTGCATTATTTTACTGCATCACATCGATTTTGATTTAATAGGTCTGTTGACATTCTGTCTTACACATTACCAGATGAGAAAAAAGGGGTGAGATTGATTAATTACAGTGTTCTTACCTTATACATTCCTGCATGCCTTGCTCTCAGTTTTGAACTTTGTGAATGATGATCTTTGTAATATTTGAATTTATAAAACAATCAGTAAATGACCAAACCCATCACTCTAGGTAAATATTAATGTTTTCATAAGATAAAAATATTCTGATTAAGTTATTTTCATATGCCAAATTTTTTTTGCATCTTTACCTCTACTCTTTTCTCTCTCTAAAAAATTAGAAAAACTGTCCTGGGGTTTAGAAAAAAAACACAATAGATTGGGACAAGGAGGGTGTGACAACCTCTTGCTAGGAGAAGCTTCTTTGTTAGACTATTTTTTTCTCTGACTGGGTCAAAAGAAATTCTAAAGAACATTCTTTGTACCAATAATAACTTCGGTCCCTGACTGAACAGTATCAGCTAATAGAGATCATGCAGTGGAGCTCTCCTTGGCATTCAATCATTGTTCTCTTCATTGCCATATTATGAAATACATCTCATGGCATTTATTGGCCATTTTTTCAGAAGTGTGATGTGTGTTCATTGTATGTTCCTGGACTGAACATACTCACTATTCTCCCTCATCTATATGTGTGAATTTCTTGAAAAAGTATAATGTCATCTTAGCTTGGCTGGGCATAAAAACAGACTTATATATTCCCCTTTAAAGTTTTCCTTCCAACCTGGGTGGCCAGATAATCTTCCCAGCAATCCAGAAATCCTAAGTAATCCCTGAGCACATAGTGCCAGGAATAAGCCTTGAGCTGCACTAGATACTCTAAAACAAAACAAGACAAAAACAACAATAACAACAGCAACAAAACAACCTACTCAATTTGACCATACCAACTAAACAAAAATCCCATTATATTTTAAATCCATTAATATTTTAAAAATCAGTAAAGTATGACTTTCACAGGGCTTTTGATTTGCAGGGGACTATATTTTAACTGAAGGTTAGCAGAAATTTATTCAATGAGAGCTAGGAGTCAAATCAATGGTTATTTACAATCTTTCTATTATATTTATCTTTGATAATATTTCACATACAATTGTGTAGTTCCTAAGCTTCAGTGAAAAAGTAATAATAATAAAAATTAAATTACGAATGGTTTATTTTTTAAGTTTGTTTGGTACCAAATTAGCATTTCACAAATGGCAGAAATTAGGTGCTCTTATATCTGTGTTGTTTTTCTTTCTACAAACAAAATACAGAACATCTATTTCTACATTCAAGTTATATAATATTTTTCAAGTGTTCTAATCGATTTTTTTTCTTCTCAACAAAATTTATTGCACACCACCTCCCAGGTCTCATACACCTGAGCAGGTTTAAGGAGTAAAAAGTTGAATAAGATATTGTAATTTTTCCCTAGTAAACATAATTATGAATGTTTTCTAAAATACTCTTTAGTCCTCTGCCATCAAAGTCTTAAAAGTCACTTTGCAAATTTATGGGCTGAAATTGTTCCAACAAAATAAATGTTGAATACTCGGTGTGATAACATTTGTATATAAGGCCATTAATAAAGCACTGAGATTATCTACAATCATAGGAAAGGTGTTTATAGAAAAGTAGACATATTAGAATTGTGTGAAATGTATGCTCACAGGAAAAGATCATGAATGACTGAGAGAGGGTAACTGTTAGTAAGGTAAAGAGAGAAGCCTCATAAAAAGTCAAACCTGTCAATACCGTAGTGGCGGCTTACAGAACTGTGGGGAAAAATAATTCTTTTTTCCCCTCAGAGCCAGAGCTAATGTGCAGTGGGTAGTTGTGCACAGCCTATCTGACATCCCAAAAAGGTCCCTTGCGCATCACCAGGATTATCCCTGAACACAGAACCAGTGTGAGGAAAGTTGAGGAAAATTGAGCAGTGAAAAGCAGCTGGCAAGGATGTACAAACATCAAAGGGAGAACAACAAGGTGGTGAAGATTTGCAATCACAAGAAGAGGCTTAAGGCATAGGGGAACCCAAATCCCTAGAGCATAGCCATTGTAAAAATAAACAGATGGGTAAGGGTGACTCTTTAGAGTCACCTAAGCAATTTTTAAATAAATGAATTATTTAATTGAATCACCATGAGATACAGTTACAATGTTGTTCATGATTAAGTTTCAGCCATGCAGTGTTCAACACCATCCATTCACCAGTGAACATTTCCCAACACCGATTACCTCAGTTCTCCTCCTGCCCTGCCCTTCTCCTTGCCTTCTCCCCTACCTCTCTCTGAGGGAGAAATTTTTCTGCACAAACACCTTTCTCTCTCCTTCCTTTTTTCCCCTCTTTCAATCTCTCTGTTTCTTTCTCTTTTTCTCTCTCTCTTGTTTTCTTTTAGACACTGGTTTTCAATATTGTTACTGAACGAAGTGATATCATATTATTTCCCTTTAGCTCCCAGTTCTTATCCATTTCCAACTGTCATTGTCATAGTGGTCCCTTTTCTGCCCTAACTGAATTCCCCTTCTATTTGTGACAAACTTCCTACCATGGACTGGTCTTTCTAGCCTTTGTCACTAGACATAAATATTACATTATATTTTTTATTATATATATCACAATGTGTGATCATTCTACAGCTATCCCCATCCCTCTGACTCATTTAACTCAGAATAAAACTTTCAATATACATATATACATAAATTTTATTACTTTATTTTTTCTAATAGTTGCAAAATGTAGATGTACCACAGTTTCTTTTTCCACTCATCTGTTCTCAGGCACTTGGGTTATTTCCAGATTCTGACTATTCTGAATAGTACTGTGGTGAACATTTAGGAAGGCAGAGGGCTTTTTTTTTTTTTTCCTGCATGTGCTTTTGGGCTCCTAGGCCTATTTCTAGAAATGGTATTGCTGGTTCATATGGCAGCTGAATTTCTAGTTTTTTTAGAAATATCTATTTTGTTTTCCAAAAACGCTGAGCGAGCCAATGTTCCCACCTACAGTGTATCAGAGTCACTTTTTGCCCACATCTGCACCAGCAGTGTTCTTGTTTTTGTTTTTGTTGTTGTTTGTAGTGTGACATGACATCTCATTGCTATTTGATTGGCACCTCCATAATGATTAATAATTATCTGCATCAGCTTTTACTGCATTTTAGCTTGTGTAAGAGCGTTTGCTTGTTTGATTATTATTTCCATAGTAGAACACATCAAAATGGTATATTTCTTTGTTCAACATGGTGAATTTCCAGGGCAGTCTGAACTTTTAATCTGCACTAAGTCTTTCATAATCTTTGATTTTCAAAAATTGTAGTCTCAAATTGCATCATGGACTTTCCTTGAGCGTTACTTAAATAAATTGGTGCATTTTAATTGCTTCTTTCATCCAACACTCTGTTAATTAAATTCAAATTGATCTAGTAGATATATTTATTTCAATCTCCTTCTGTTCCATCTATTATGAACATAACACAATTTTAATTTATTCTATTTTTATTGACTATAGGTATTTTACGTGTTTTGTTTCAATGAACAAGGTTACCCTGAACAATCTTGTGCATCAGAAATATTGCTAAGTCATAGGGAAGTTAATGTCCAACAGTTTTCTATATCCTGTAAAAATTTGAAATTTCATGAAGAGTAGAAAAGGAGTATCATTGCTACACATTCCAAAAACAACTTGTACTTTTGTGCTTTAATCTTGCCATTTCAGGTCAACATGACATAGTCAGTATACCTCTTTAATTTGGATTTCACTGCATAGTAATAATGTTAAATTGCTTTTCACATGTTCATCAACCATTTATTCTTTCTCCGCTACGAACTGCCTATTCAGAACTCTTAATAAATTTACAACTAGGTTATATTTCTTTATCTTATTAAGATGAATAAATCTTTATATATTTGAGACTGGATCATTTGTCAGTTGTACATAACACAAAAATCATCCACTTTAAAACCTGTCACTTCGCTGCTTTTATGTCTTCTACTGATGTAGAAAAACTGAGGTCTAATAAGCTCATTTATGAGTTTGAGCTTTTATGGTTTATGCTTTTGTGCATAATGATATTTCTGTTATTCAATGCACAATAATTACTGTCACCATCATTTATGTTTCTCAATTTATCAAATCTTCCTAGTATCCCCTTCCAGCTAGGAGTTGTGTAATTTTTCATGTATCAACTCATGTTTTTTCTAGGTTAAGATATCTGAGTCTGGGACTGGAGCAATAGCACAGTAGTAAGGCATTTGCCTTGCATGCAGCTGACCCAAACGGACCTGGGTTTGATTCCCAATATTCATATGGTCCCCAGAGCCTGCCAGGAGCGATTTCTGTTTGAAGAGCTAGGAGTAAGGACTTAGAGAAAAGAAAAAAAAGGGGGGTAAAGGGGCTGAGTCTAAGCTACACTTTTCTGTCTTCTGCTTAGAATTAGATATTTCTCTGTCTTGATTTCTTTTATTATTATAAATTCATTTAGAAATTAAAAACTAGGCAATAGAAACACTAAGGACACCCTTGTTGACTAGGAATATATATATAATGCATAAAGACAATATTTATAATTTAAAATAAACCTCAAAAAGGGTTTTCTTTCTTATAGTCTTTTAAAGTAACATATTCTGTGGTATATATATATACACATATATATGTATATATATACACATATATATGTATATATAAAATGTATTGCTATGCAGTTATATTAAAAGATGAAATCTGACAGTTCCCTGCAAATTATAAGAAACTAGAGGTATCATGTTAAGTAAAATAAGTCAGAAAGAAAAACAAATACTGGGTATTCTCACATGTCTGTGGTAAAGAGGCAAAACAACGAAGCTATGCAGTACCAAATCATGACAAACTCTAGTTTTTGGATTAAAAATCTAATATTACAATTGGGTTAGGGTTAGAGGGACAAGGATGGGGACATAAGATTGTAGGGTGGAAAGAAGAGATGAACTAGAAAGAGCATGAAACACTGATAGGCTTTAGCCATTTTGGAGATGGTAAAATATAGAAACTGCATCACAGACTTAAATGTTAACAATACTATAATCATATTCCTTAAGCTACTGTTATAATTTTTTAAAACTGTAGTCACATTCTTTCTGTTTGTTTTGCTATACCTGATGCTTCTCAGGGTTTTCTTCTGTTTCTGTACTGTCTCTTTAGCCCCTAATCATATATATTTCCCCTATAGTGAACATTCTAGTATCAATAATCTTAACATATTTGATCATTTGCCATAGTCTATGTTATATATAAAAGTCTCTAAGATATATCACATTATTAATGCTTCATAACATTTAAGGGTTTTGTTATTGCTTTTTATTTTATCATCATACCCAGGGCTACTTAAGAGTTATTGCTGGTGGGTTCAGGAATAATATGGGATTTAGGGGATCAAACCCAGCTGAGCTTTGCACAACATAAGCACCTTAGCCACTGTGCTATCACTCTGGCTCCAATACATAAGAATATTTGTGTTTGTTTTTATAAAAAATCATGCACTATATAGTACCAAAGATAGGCAAAGAATTTTGAAAAAGTCATCTGAAATAATGCTTTCTTTCATAAGTATATTAACAATGTAATATAAAAATGTGTTTGTATTAAGTTTTAAAAGTGTTTTGCTTTCTTGATATGATTTTATATTTAACAAATTATTTCAATGTTTAATTTGTATTTTAGAAAATATTTGCTCCCAAACTATATAAATAGGCATAACACAAAGGTGGTTTTCACTATGCATAAATTTATTGACAGAAAATTTTATGCAATTGAACCAAAGTAAATAATAATACATTTTAAAATGTATATACTCACCCACACACACATTTGGAACATTCACCAAAATCCTAACTTACCACATAGAGTCATAGACATAGAGTCATAGTCTTCCACATTTTGTATAACAAAGTTTTTCTAAAACTTTCCACACTCACACATAACTATTGATGTACATTTTTACCAGAGGATTTTAGGTCTACTTCATGGTAGAGTGACATAGTTAGTGTTATCTTTATGCATTTCTTAAGCATTTAGTAAGTGTATAAGTGAGCTACAATTTTTGTTAGACTTTTATCATTTTTAATGAACACTGGTTGAAGTTGTCAAGTTGTCTATTACTCATATCTCATACACTTCAATAAATATTATTATGTAGGATACAGCAATATTTTGGAGATGCATGTCTTTTTATAGAAGAACAAAAGAAATTTGTCAGTCATAAACTTTACCCCAATAAATCATCTTTTATTAATTTCTCTAGGTCATGGTTTATAATGGTTCTTATTTTAGATTCTGGTTCAACCATTCAGGATTTCATTTTAAGAAATAGGCCTTATAATCACAACTGAGCAGAACGTTCTTGGACAGCATAAATAGACCTCAGAGTTTACAACGACTGCAAACCAAAGCCTATAGTTGATCCCATGACAATATGCTTCAAGGTAGATAAGACCTATATATCTCAGGTCAAAGGAATTTCTTTTCTAATTTTCCCAACACTGTGCCTATGCAAAAGAAAAAAAAAAAAACTTAGGGCCAGAATGATAGCACAAAGGTAGGGCATTTGCTTAGCATGAGGCTGACCTGGGAGGAATCCCGGTTCGATTCCTGACATCCCATATTGTTCCCCAAGCCTACCAGGGGTGATTTCTGAGTGCAGAGCCTGGAGTAACCACTGAGTGCTGCTGGGTGTGGCCCCAAAATCAATCAGTTAATAAATAATTTTTAAAAAAAGCTTTCCACACCAGTCCCACTTTCTTTTTATTTCCCTTTTCTCTTTTCCTTCTATTAATTTATATTCATGACAGGGGCTCCTCCCCATTTTTTTTCTTCTTCAACAGGACCATAGAACATGAATCATCTTGTTCTGCCTCATAAATTTAGAAAAAAGAAAGTGGTAGGTATTAGGGGCAAACAGCTCCACAAATATTGAGTGAAAATAAAAAATGATCATAAAAAATACTCAACCTATATTCAATGACAATAGAATCAATAGACCCAAATTACAAGTTATACACAAATGGAACCTATTATACTAGCAGTCCAGGGGGCTAAGGGTAAAAGTATGGACACATGGTGGAAACGGGGGCAGAGGAAGGTCAACACTGGCATTGGGAATTGACCTAATTTACTGTCACTATGTACCTTAAATATAACTGTGATAGGCTTGTAATTTACATTTGTCTCAATAAAATAAATAAGCACTTATAAATTAGATCTATGACATATAATATTTACTATCTTAGAAAAATTAACATCTCAAATTATAACTGTTGGTTGCATTGTTTTCTTTTTCTTTTCTTTTCTTTCTTTTTTTTTTTTGTGGAGTCATACCCAGTGGTGCTCAGGGTTTAATCCTGGCACTCTGTATTCAATAATCACTCATGACAGGGCTCAAGGGGATGAAATGGGAATTGGAAATTGAACCTGGGTCAGCTGTGTTAAAAAAAAATAATCAAACACCCTAACCACTATACTATCTTCCCAGTCCTGAAGTTGTACTTTTTCTTAATGATAAAAACCCAAACACAGGAAAATTGCTACATATAAGGTCAAGAGATTTGGCAGAAAAGCAAGGGATTAAAGCTATTGTACAGTGGGTCGGGCACTTAACAGGTCCATTCTTAGCCACAACATATCACACAGCATGTCTTAAAAAAAAAAAAAAAAAGACCTAGTGGGCCGAAATGATAGCACACTGGTAGGGCATTTGCCTTGCAATTAACTGACCCAGGTCCGATCTCCTGCATTCCATATGGTCCTCTGAGCCTGCCAGGAGTGATTTCTGAGCGCAGAGCAAGAATAACCCCTGGGCGCCACCTGGTGTGGCCCCCAAATTGGGGAGAAAATAAAAACCTGATTCATTTTATTTTATTTTTGATTGCTTTTTTTGGGGGGGGATCACACCCAGTAGTGCTCACGGGTTACTCCTGGCTCTGCACTCAGAAATTGCTCCTGGCAGGCTTGGGGAGGATGCTCCAGGAAACAATATAGGATGCCAGAGATTGAATCCAGGTCCATCCTGAGTTTTCCTCATGCAAGGCAAATGTCCTACCCCTCTGCTATTGCTCTGGCCCCTAGAGATTCCTTTTAAATCAAACTTTTATTGTGAGACTGAACCATACTTCACTGAGTGAATTATTTCAGCACAAAGGAAACTGAAAGATGTTGGTTCTTGGTCAGGGAATCTGCCAAATTTGAATGATTCATGGTGGTGGTTCTGTGAGGAGTGAGTGTAAAGTTAGCACCCCAAATACCAAATGTCCTTTATAGCTTTCATTTAAATATTCTATTAAACAAATCATCAGAAACACACACACCCTTTTCCAGCCTCAAGTGTGGGAGCTGGAGAAGTCACCAGAAAAATGCAGAACAGTAGCAAAAGTATTTGAGGGAAAATTCAAAGTAGTAAAAGACCCAGAGGAAAATTATAAAAATGTGAAGGATCATTATGGACACTAGAAAAAAATTTATGCCATGAACGTACAAAAAGAACATACAGAAATAGGTCAATTTTTGGATTCTAATAATCCAAGAGGAAAAAAAAGACCAATTGCTGTGAAGGAGAGTAAAATGGACATCAAAAGCCTTCATAAAAACAAAAGCCCTGGCTCTTACTGGTTTTCTATTGACTTATTTCAAACCTTTAAAAAGCTTTCCCAGAGATATAGTCCAGTAGGCACGGTGCTTGTCCTGTATACAACAGACCCAGGTTCAATTTCTTGTACCACACATGGTCCCCAATTTCTGCCAGGAGTGACCTCTATACACAAAACTAGGGGTAAGCCCTGAGCACCAAAAATTAATTAATTGTTTTCAAGACATTTCTGATCCTTTTCATGCTCTTTGAGGAAGTTGACAAAACACGAACCTTCCAAACATTTTTTATTAGGCAAAATTTACCATGATACCAAAAGCAAACAATGATCTCACTAAACAACAAAAAAAAAAAACTATACATAGTTTTCATCCCTGATGAATATAATTTAAATTCTTTAACAAATTATTAGGAAATAAATTTCAACAATGCATCAAAACAGATTATATATCATGAACAAAAAGGATTTATCCCTGGGGCTGGAGCAGTGGTGCAAGCGGTAAGACATCTGCTTTGCCTGCTCTAGCCTAGGACCGACCATGGTTTGATTCCCCTGGTATCCCATATGGACTCCAAGCTAGGAACAATTGCTGAGCACATAGCCAGGAGTAACCCCTGAGCATCACCAGGTGTGGACCAAAAAGCATAAAAAAAACAAACAGAAAGGATATATCCCTGTGATTTAAGGGTGTTTTAATATATGGAAATTAATATACTATAGCATGAAATATAACAATTCAACATGCCATTATCATATCAGGGATGCAAGGGACAATACAAGATCCCACACACATTCATAATGAAAACTCTCAATAAAAATGGGGACAGAATCACCTTTTTCAGTATAAAGCCATTTACCATTAACACAGAGCCAACATTATATTGGCAAAAATAGAAAATATTTTTAAGTTATGGTACTATATAAGGTTGCCCACTTTTACAGTATTATTCAATATAGGATAATTGGCATAGAATTTAGGTAAGAAAGAAATATGAAAGGTATCTATGTTAGAAAGAAGTTGAAGTATCACAATTGCAGGAGGCATTCTACTTTACTTAGAAAATCTTATAAACTCTAAAAAAATCACAGAAACCACATTTGTATAACAAATGTACAAGTTACAAGAACAACTCACAAAAATACATGTCACTTCTACATGCAATGTATTAGAAGATAATGTTTTAAAATCCCACTCACAACTGTGCCTCAATAAATCAAATATCTGGTATCAGCATTACAGAAGAAAAAAACATATACATTAATACAAAACTACAAATAACTCCTAAGAGAAATAAAACAAGAGAGCTGGAGATGAACCTATTTACTTATTGCAAGTATTAATATTGTCAAAATAACTATCCTTGGGACTGGAGAGACAAAACAGCATGTAAGGTGTTTATCTTGCACAACACTGGATCAGGTTTGGACTCTGGCACTTGGCAGTCCCCCAATCCCCATCAGGCATCAGGAATTGTCCCTGAGTACAGAGTCAGGAGTAAGTCCTAAGCACATTCCAAATTTCAAACCTTATAAAAATAATCATTACATTTTTTAAATACTTAGACCAAATGCTGTTGAAATTTATAGAGTAATAAAAACCCCTAAGTAGAAAAAAAAAAAAACAGGGGAAAAATAATGGGAGGATATCTTCCCAGATTTGTTATTTTAGAAAGCTACAGTAATCAAAACAATGTGGTGGTGTAATAAAGGCAGACTCTCAGAAAAATATCATAGAATTGATAAAAATAGATTACCAAGGAATTGGAAGAAAATATTAATAAATTTTACTAAACCATACTAAGAAGCTTCTGTACACAAAAGAAATAACCAGAATTAAAAAGACACCCTCTAGACTGGGAGAAAACATTTCCCCACTGTTCATCTGATAGGGGATTCCGATCCTACATTTATGTGTACATGTGTGTATAAAGTAAAGCTGAAGCTTTATAAGAAACTAAAGACAATCTTATTAAAAAATGGGAACAAAAGATGAACTGAAATATCCTCGTAGAAGACATACTTATGGCCAGTATTAATATGTATATAATGCTTTGCATAACGTTTTATCAGGGAAATACAAATGTAAACAACCAAAAGATATGACCTCAAATAGGTAAGCACATTTCAAAAAGAAAAAAAATAAGTGTTGATGTGCATGTGAGAAAATAATGGATCCTCATTCATTGCTGATGAGAATGTTGGTTAGTACAACCTTTTTTGAAAACAATATGGACACTCTCAAAAAAAAAATTAAACTTTTGTATGACACAGCAGTTCTACTTCTTGGTATATGCCCTCAAAAGCCCCCACATTTTTATTCAAGAAAACACTTGTTCTCCTATGTTCATTGCAACACATATTCATAATAGCTAATGCCTGGAAACAAACCAAGTGTCCAAGAATGATCCCCAAGAACAAAGAAGAAAGCTTTGAGTACAGCTGATAAGCCCCCAAACCCATACCAATCATGATAATAATAATAATTATGATAATAATAAGAATAAAATGAAAGAGCCAAAGTGGTGGCATAAATGGTAGGGCGTCTGCCTTGCACGTGCTAACCTAGGACTGATCTTGGTTCATTCCGGGCGTCTCATATCGTCCCCCAAGCCAGGAGCGATTCCTGAGCGCATAGTCAGGAGTAACCCCTGAGAGTCACTGAGTGTGGCCCAAACAACAAAAACAATTAAAAAAATAAAAAATAATAAAATGAACATGAAATAGAAAATCATATTTTAGGACTGAAGCGGTAATAATACTGCCGGCTGGACACATGCCTTGCACACTGCCAACCTGGGTTTAATCTGCAGCACCCCATGTAATTTTGCAGTCATTTTATGGGGGATTCCCATAAAAAAGCACAGAGCAAGGAGTATGCCCTGAGCATTGGTGTGGTCCAATTCATGAAACCCCTCTCTATTCCCAAAAAAGTAAAGCAAATTTTATTTGTTAATTTCTATTTTTTAAAAAAGTTGCTGTGTGGTTTTTAGTTTGTGTTATTGAGTTAGCAATGTTTTATTTAGTCTGCAATGTTTCAGAGACAAGCTTCACACTTCAACATCTGTTTAGTTTTAATTTCCGTCTTTCTTATTTTGATACTTTTTATGTTTATGGGCCATTTATATACACATTTCCATATTTTCTGTTAATAATCTTACAGAAATATTGCTGTAAGTTATCTTGCTTCATATGTTAATTACAGAAAATTTGAAACATAGTGAATTTGCTTTCTTGTGAAAGAATTTTGGCCAGATTTTTCTTGATGGCGTTGAGTGAGAGATACCAGTAGAGCTTTATTTATATTTAGAACTCAAAAGGATCGCTCATTTGTATTTCCAAGCTATGCCTAAAGTTCACAGGTACATAGAAAGCCTTTAGGATATGTTAATTTAGATCTTTTATTTCAGGGTAGAACTGTCTTGTGTTATTTAAAATAACTGCATGAAAAATGCAACAGTTTAAATGGATATTGTCGAGAGCACCCTATGCCCCAGAATATAGTAATGTGCTTTACTATGTGCTTTATTTGATTTTGTTGTTCTTGTTGTTCAGAATGTGGGGGCTCTCCATTTTATTATGTTTTTTTTTTTTTTTTTTTTAGCTCTTAAAGGATCAAGAGGCCACTCCGGGTTACATTGAGTCTACAGAACCTGGCCTGGGCCATTAGGTCTATGCTTTGTGGAGGGCTGCAAAATATGGTGTCAAGACTGAATCAAGTCTTTGTGAAAGCAAGACATTCTGGCACTTGTTCTACTTTCTGGTTCTTTATTTTGTTTTTGTTTTTCTTTGCTTATTTTCCCCTCTGGGTATTTTAATCTTCAATGGCCTTACTGTAGTTACAGTAAAATAAATTCTATTTTTGGCATCACTGATACTCATTTGTTACTCACTTCTAAAATATGTTTCTCATTATTTTAGTTTGGGTTTCCATTTACACAATCCATTTTGTTATATATTTCAGTATCCACAGTTGTGTTTTAAGGATATTAAAGCTATATTGGAATAATGTGTTACAGGTTTTATTTATATTTTAGATGACTTTACGGGCAACATTTTTTGCCAACTGAAAATAAGTGCTTTAACTTTGAAACAGATTTTATGAATAACAAACTTTAAAAATGCCTTAAAATTTATTTAAAATATTTTTATATATCTGAACAGCAATATATTCTGATTGTAGCTGAAAATCAAGTATGATTTATCCTCCCTGAAAGAGTTCTTTTGTCTCCTTAATTCTTTACCTTTATGACTGGCTAAAAGTGAAATAAATTAAGTCCTACAAGGAGTTTATTATATATTTCAAATAGAATATTTTGTTGTATTTCTTGTTAGCAATATTCCATACTTATCTTTGGATTTTTGCAGAGTGTTTTTAAAATTTTATTTGTTTGGGGTTATATATGACTGTGCCCAGATTTATTTCTGGCTCTGTACTCAAGACTCACTCCTGATGGGGTTGAAGGAACTTGCAGTGGTCCTCAAACTTTTTAAACAGGGGGCCAGTTCACTGTCCCTCAGACCATTGAAGGACAGAACTATAGTGAAAATAAAAACTATGAACAAATTCCTATGCATACTGCATGTATCTTATTTTGAAATGAAGAAACAAAATGGGAACAAATACAATATGTGGCCCGCGGGGTGCCATAAATCAACATAGGTTGGTCTTATGCAGGATAAGTACCCTACACACCATATTATCTTCTAGCCCCTAATTACAAATACCTTTAAAATAGTGAATAATTCAAACACATGTTACGTACTTTGTTAAGCTTGTGTTTTTTAAATTTATTTATCTTTTTTCTGTTATGAGTATTTAACAGGACTTCTTGCAAAACATGAGCTCACCTATATATTTTTGTCTAAATGCTGATTTGATAAGGCTGTTTGTTTATGTTAGAAGCAAATTGTTCATTTGGAATTCTATACCATTTAACTCAAGTCAAAAAGTAGGGTGAAAAGATTTCATTTCCATATTAAATTTTTATCTCATCCTAAAAGATTTTTTAGAAACCATTATTTTGTTTCTACTACAATTATTCTTAAATAAATAAAACTATAGTAAACAATTTTGATTTGAATCTTTATATTACCAAGACGACATAACTTCTACTCTTTTTCAAAAGCATAAGAGATTATTTTAAACTTGTTATTTTAACTAGTTCCATTGAAGATTAAATAAATAACTTAAAGATTGAAATAAAGTATTTTATCTTTACAGCAAGTCAAATAAAGTATTTTTTATCAAATGTAGCTTTAAAACAATCTAAACTATTCTCTGATATTTGTCAGAAAGAAAGTGCTATAAATATTCTTTGGGATATTAAGGTTGTTATTAAATATAAATATTATTTTGGATCATTAAGGTTGTTATTAAAGCATCATATGATTAATAAAGATACTTTTAAATAGAATAAAATATATTATTTATTTCACTAATACTTGTATAAGAAATATGAGCTTATATGAGCAATAATTATATGATTAATATATATGAGATATATCATTTATATCTAGCATATATAAAATGATAAATACAAAGCCACTTAAATACTATTCTATAATTTAAAAATTAAAATTTCTGAAAAATAATGCCATTCATTTAGATAAGGATATCTATTTTCCTTTTTTTTTTTTTTTTTTTTTTTTTTTTTTTTGGTTTTTGGGTCACACCCAGTAGCGTTCAGGGGTTACTCCAGGCTCTAAGCTCAGAAATCGCCCTGGGCAGGCACAGGGGACCATATGGGAAGCCAGGATTCAAACCACTGTCCTTCAAACAACTTACCTCTATGCTATCTCGCTGGTCCCTATTTTTCTTTTTTTTTCTTTAAACAACTTTATTACATACATGATTGTGTTTTGGCCATTTGTATTTCTTCTTTGTCAAAGTGTCTGATCATTTCTTCTCCCCATTTTTTGATGGGATTAGATGTTTTTTTTTTTTTCGTAAATTTCTGTCAGTGCCTTGTATATTTTGGAGATTAGCTCCTTATCTGATGAGTATTGGGTGAATAGTTTCTCCCACTCAGCGGGGGGCTCTTGTATCCTGGGCGCTATTTCTTTTGAGGTGCAAAAGCTTCTCAGTATAATATATTCCCATCTGTTAATCTCTGCTTTCACTTACTTGGAGAGAGCAGTTTCCTTTTTGAAGATGCCTTTAGTCTCAATGTCCAGGAGTGTTCTACTTACATGTTGTGCTATATATTTTATGGTTTCAGGTCTGATATCGAGGTCTTTCATCCATTTGGATTTAATCTTTCTACATGATGTTAGCTGGGGTCTAAGTTCAATTTTTTGCAAGTGGCTAGCCAGTTGTGCCAACACCACTTGTTGAAGAGGCTTTCTTTGCTCCATTTAGGATTTCTTGCTCCTTTATCGAAAATTAGGTGATTATATGTCTGGGGAACATTTTCTGAGTATTCAAGCCTATTCCACTGATCTGAGGGCCTGTCTTTATTCCAATACCATCCTGTTTTGATAACAATTGCTTTGTAGTAAAGTTTAAAGTTGGGGAAAGTAATTCCTCCCATATTCTTTTTCCCAATGATTGCTTTAGCTATTCGAGGGTGTTTATTGTTCCAAATGAATTTCAAATGTGCCTTCTTTGATCCACTTCTTTGAAGAATGTCATGGGTATCTTTAGAGCAATACATTAAATCTGTACAATGCTTTGGGGAGTATTGCCATTTTAATGATGTTAATCCTGCCAATCCATGAGCAGGGTATGCGTTTCCATTTCTGCGTGTCCTCTCTTATTTCTTGGAGCAGAGTTTTATAGTTTTCTTTGTATAGGTCCTTCACATTTTTAGTCAAGTTGATTCCAAGATATTTGAGTTTGTGTGGCACTATTGTGAATGGGGTTGTTTTCTTAATGTCCATTTCTTCCTTATTACTATTGGTGTATAGAAAGGCCATTGATTTTTGTGTGTTAATTTTGTAGCCTGCCACATTGCTATATGAGTCTATTGTTTCTAGAAGCTTTTTTCATAGAGACTTTAGGGTTTTCTAGGTAGAGTATCATGTCATCTGCAAACAACGAGAGCTTGACTTCTTTCTTTCCTATCTGGATTAACTTGACATCTTTTTCTTGCCTAATCACTATAGCAAGTTCTTCCAGTGCTATGTTGAATCGAAGTTGTGAGAGAGGACAGCCTAGTCTTGTGCCAGAATTTAGAGGAAAGGCTTTCAGTTTTTCTCCATTGAGGACAATATTTGCCTCTGGCTTGTGGTAAATGGCCTTAACTATATTGAGAAAGGTTCCTTCCATTCCCATCTTGCTGAGAGTTTTGATCAAGAATGGATGTTGGACCTTATCAAATGCTTTCTCTGCATCTATTGATATGATCATGTGATTTCTATTTTTCTTGTTGTTGATGTTGTGTATGATGTTGATATATTTACGAATGTTAAACCAGCCTTGCATTCCTGGGATGAAACCTATTTGATCATAGTGGATGATCTTCTTAATGAGGCATTGAATCCTATTTGCCAGGATTTTGTTGAGGATCTTTACATCTGTATTCATCAGCAATATTGGTCTTTAATTTTCTTTTTTGGTACCATCTCTGTCTTGTTTAGGTATCAAGGTGATGTTGGCTTCATAAAAGCTATTTGGAAGTGTTTCTGTTTTTTCGATTTCATGAAAGAGTCTTGCCAGGAATGGTAGAAGTTCCTCTTGAAAGATTTGAAAGAATTCATTAGTAAATTCATCTGGGGCTGGACTTTTGTTTTTGGGCAGACATTTGATTACTGACTTAATTTCCTCAATAGTGATGGGTGTATTTAGATATGCTACATCCTCTTCATTCAACAGTGGAAGATTATAAGAGTCCAAAAATTTATCCATTTCTTCCAGGTTTTCATTTTTAGGCATAGAGTTTCTCAAAGTAGTTTCTGATTACCCTTTGAATCTCTACCATATCAGTAGTGATCTCTCCTTTTTCATTCCTAATACGAGTTATCAAGTTTCTCTCTTTCTTTCTTTGTTAGTTTTGCCAGTGGTCTATCAATCTTGTTTATTTTTTCAAAGAAACAACTTCTGCTTTCGTTGATCTTTTGGATTGTTTTTTGTGTTTCCACTTAATTGATTTCTGCTCTCAGCTTTGTTATTTCCTTATGTCTCCCTATTTTTGGGTCCTTTTGTTGAGTACTTTCTAATTCTATGAGCTGCATCATTAAGTTTTTCAGATATTCCCCTTCTTCTTTCCTGAAGTGTGCTTGCAAAGCTATAAATTTTCCTCTCAGTACCACTTTTGCTCTGTCCCATAGGTTCTGATAGTTTGTGTCTCAATTATCATTTGTTTCTAGGAAGGTTTTGATTTCCTCTTTGATTTTATCTCGGACCCACTAGTTATTCAGTATTAGGCTATTTAACTTCCAGGTATTAAATTTTTTCTTCTGTGTTCCTTTGCAGTTCACATATAATTTCAGGGCCTTGTGGTCAGCAAAGGTAGCCTGCAAAATTTCTATTATCCTCTTGATATTATGGAGGTATGTTTTGTGTGCTAGCATGTAGTCTATCCTGGAGAATGTCCCATGTATATTAGAGAAGAATGTGTATCCAGGCTTCTGGGGGTGGAGTGTCCTGTATATATGTACTAGACCTCTTTCTTCCATTTCTCTGTTCAGATCTAGTATATTCTTGTTGGGCTTCAGTCTGGTTGACCTGTCAAGTGTTGACAATTCTGTATTGAGGTCTCCCACAATTATTGTGTGTTATTGATATTATTTTTCAGATTTGTCAACAATTTTATTAAATATTTTGCTGGCCCCTCATTCTGTGCATATATGTTTAAGAGAGTGATTTCTTCCTGCTGTATGTATCCCTTGATTAATACAAAATGTCCATCTTTGTCCCTTACAACTTTCCTAAGTATAAAGTTTGCACATCTCATATTAGTATGGCCACTCTAGCTTTTTTTTATGGGTGTTGTTTGCTTGAATGATTTTCCTCCAGCCTTTTATTTTGAGTCTATGTTTTTTCTGACTATTAAGTTGTGTTTCTTGTAGGCAGCAGAAGGTTGGATTGAGTTTTTTGATACATTTAGCCACTCTGTGTCTCTTAACTGGTGCATTTATTCCATTGACATTGAGAGAAAGAATTGTCCTGAGAGTTAGTGCCATCTCTATATTGAAGTTTGATGTGTTTGTTGGTCAGTCTTGTCTTAAAGTAGATCTTTCTGTTTTTCTTTTAAGCATGGTTTTGAGTCTGTAAAGTTTCTGAGCTGTTGTCTGTGAAACCATGTATTGTTCCTTCAAACCTGAAAGTGAGTTTTACTTGGTGCAGTATTCTAGGCGAAGCATTTATTTCATTGAGTTTTGTCACTATGTCCCACCACTGTCTTCTGGCCTTGAATGTTTTCGGTGACAGGTCTGCAGTAAATCTCAAGGATGTTCCCTTGAATGTAATTTTTCTTTTCTATCTTGCTGCTTTCAGAATTTTGTCTCTAATTGTAGGATTCATCATTGTGACTAGGATTTGTCTTGGGGTGTTTTTTCTGGGGTCTCTTTTAGTTGGTACTCTTCGGGCATGCAGGATTTGATCGCATGTATTCATTAGCTCTGGTAGTTTCTCTTTAACGATGTTCTTGACTGTTGATTCTTCCTGGAGATTTTCTTCCTGAATCTCTGGGACTCCAATGATTCTTAAGTTGTTTCTGTTGAGCTTATCATAGACTTCCATTTTCATCTGTTCCCATTCTTTGAGTAATTTTCCCATTGTTTGATCATTTACTTTAAGACTTTTTTCCAATTTCTTCTGCTGTATGGAGTTGTTATTTTTCTCATCTTCCAGTGTACTAATTCTGTCCTCAGCTGCTGTTAACCCATGAGAGAGCTCAACCATGTTTTTCTTCAATTCATCTACTGAGTTTTTCAGACCTGTTATTTGACCTGAAAGTTCAGTTTGGAGTTTTCTGATTTCTATCTTCATATTCTCTTGATTCTTATTATTGTTCTCTTCTATAATTTCTTTGAGTTCTTTGAACATCTTTCATATTGCGACTCTAAACTCCTTATCTGAGAGACTGAATAGTTGGTGGGTCATGTTCAAGTCATCAGAGTTGCCATCGTCATTCTCTATGTCTGGCGCTGGCCTGCGTTGTTTCCCCATTGTCACACTTGTATTGTGGGTTTTTCTATGTGTTGTGGTTGTATTCATTGGCTAAATGATGTGCACGGCCAGGAAGTGAAGCAGAGCGGCCGTGCTCCTCTGGCTCCACCCTTTCTCAGCTTGTAAACTCACCTTCAGGTAAGGCTCCAGGGAAGATGAGCCATCCGCAGATGAGCCACACAAAGGATGAAATCAGGCCGAAAATGGAGCACAGCACAGAAGACAGGCAGATAGGGGTGCTGGCATCTGAATTCTAGAAGAGTTCCTCAATTCTGTCTCTTACTCTGAAGCAGGCAGGATCACCGGCAGGAACGCTGATGAAATCCAGTTTCAGGCAACTGGAAACTGCATGGACCAAGATGGCTTCTGCGCCCTTCTGGCTCCCAGCAGAAACCAGCAAGAATCAGTGTGTGTACCTCCCGACCTACCTGTGAAGCAGGCAGGATCACCAGCAGGACCGCTGATGAAATCTAGTTTCAGGCAGCTGGAAACAGAATGGACCAAGATGGCTTCTGTGCCCTTCTGGCTCCCAGCAGAAACCAGCAGGAATCAGTGTGTGTACCTCCCGACCTACCTCTGAAGCAGGCAGGATCACCGGCAGGAACGCTGATGAAATCCAGTCTCAGGCAGCTAAAAACAGCATGATCCAAGATGGCTTCTGCATCCTTCTGACTCCTGGCAGAAATCAGCAGGAATCAGTGTGTGTATGTCCTGACCCACCTCTGAAGCAGGCAGGATCACCAGCAGGAACGCTGATGAAATCCAGTCTCAGGCAACTAAAAACAGCATGATCCAAGATGGCTTCTGCATCCTTCTGACTCCTGGCAGAAATCAGCAGGAATCAGTGTGTGTATGTCCTGACCCACCTCTGAAGCAGGCAGGATTACCGGCAGGAACACTGATGAAATCCAGTCTCAGGCAGCTGGAAACCGCATGGTCCAAGATGGCTTCTGTGCCATTCTGGCTCCCAGCAGAAACCAGCAGGAATCAGTGTGTGTACCTCCAGACCCACCTCTTTATTTTCCATTTTTTAAGTTACAATAGCAAGTATAGATAATAGGAAAAGTGTGGAATTGTATAATAGAATTCAAAAAACAAAATGCAAAACTATAAACGTAATTTCAACAAAATATTTAGAAGAGATCTATCATAAATATAATTTCTTTAATATCCACCTTAACATTCTACTTACATTTGT
This sequence comes from Suncus etruscus, assembly GCF_024139225.1. Taxonomy (NCBI): domain Eukaryota; kingdom Metazoa; phylum Chordata; class Mammalia; order Eulipotyphla; family Soricidae; genus Suncus; species Suncus etruscus. Next base: position 99,877,268 of record NC_064850.1, on the reverse strand, counting down.
TCGATATCCATTTAAAATGATAGTAGTGGCCGGAATGATAGCGCAGCGGTAGGGTCTTTGCCTTGCACATGGCTGAACCAGGATGGACTTCAGTTTGATCCCCAGCATCCCAGATGGTCCTTCAAGCCAGGAACAATTTCTGAGAGCATAGCCAGGAGTTACTCCTGGGCATCACTGGGTGTGGCCCAGAAACAAAAAAATAAAAATAAAAAATAAGAAAAATAAAAATCAGAGTAATTAAAATTTCAAAATAAAATAAGATCAAATGTTTAGAGCTGTGTAGGCAGTACAGTATGTAAGATGTTTGCTTGGCTCATGGCAGACCTAGGTTCAATCCTTAGTATCATATATGTTCCCCAAACACCATCAAGAGTGACCCCTAAGTGCTGAGTGAAGGATAGGTCCAGAGAAGTACAGGATACAACCCCAACACATAATAAAATAAATAAATAAATAAATAAAACAAAATTTTAGACAGTAATAAATATCTGCAAAAGTTTGGTAGTTAAATTTTATAGTTAAATAACAAAACTTACTTTTAAGCCTAGCATCTCATTAGGGCTGTTCTGGATAATATGTGTTAATTTCTCTGTAGTTTAACAAAGACAATGACTAAGAATACCACTTATTGATTAAGAAACTGGATTATTTAATTATCTGCTCCTTTTCTTTTCAAAAGTAAGCTCCTAGAGAATATGACTAAAATATATAGGCACTGTAAGAAAAAAGTTATTGGTCCAATGACTGAGATATAAAATATGTGAAGCTTCTAAGTACTTTATTAGTTTTGACATTCACATTGCATGAGAAATCCTGACCTTAGAAAGCCTTCGACATTTTTTTTAGATATTTAAATAGTTTTCTACTATTTAAATTACAAAAGCTTTAAAACTTAGAATAGAAGTCTACATATTTTCAGTATTGCCATCTACTATGTTTGTAGATGAACCTTCCCTCCAATAGGATCCTAGAACCCTTTCTCCCTCTCTTTTTAATTAACACTTGTTGCTCATTGAGGCAAAATATCCCTTGAAAAGTAAAAATTGTTATTGATGTGTTTGTTCCAAGCATTCTTTTTATTGTAACCTCTGGGACACAAATTAGATATGCCCTTTACTCTTGTATGTCAAGCCATAACATAAAAATATCATCTTCCAGTTGTATAAAGCCCAAGAAAAATGGGAATATTTTTTATTCCTCAATCTGTAATTAGCTAATAAAAATAAGAATGCTCTCAATTCTATGAATTATTTTCTCTTATATGTCATTCCCTAAGAGACTTTTATTTTCCTTGAATACTGTTTGTACCCCTAGAGGCAAATGCCTGTGTTCCAAGAAAAAGCAAAATACTTAACACACATAAGAGCTTCATAAATGTTTGTAGAACAACTAACCAAATAAATGGATGCTGACATTCACTGTTATAAGTAAGTAATGGAAAAATTATGACATACTAAAAGGATATAAAGTAAAGAAAGGAAGGGACAGGACCTTATGATAAAATTGAAATGGGGATAACTCTAAGATCTTCAGTATTTATGTTGTTTATTCTTCTCTTGGATACACTCCATTTTTTCCCAGTGCTTTCTTCACTTTATCTCTCCTGATCTTTCTAAGTTAGCTTACTTTGCTTATCCCAAATTCATGTTATAATACTACACTTTTCACCTACCCTTTACAATACACATTTCCAAATATAAAAAAATGATTTATCCATTTTTAGTGGTTTCCATTTCAGAAATATTTATGAGTAAAGAATCAAGTGTACATGATAATATTAACTGAAATTTCATAGCTGGAGAAGAGGCAATTTCTAGAGGTAGAAACACAATAAGAAAGATATTTGATAAGACTCAATGATACCACAGTTGACAGAAATACCTATTATAGGAAATAATTGGATCAATTCTATTTAGCCTTAGATATCTTAAAATTGGTTCCTAGGTAATTTTTAAATAAATGCCAAACACATTAAAGAATTTTTACCTTTCATTTATGCTTTGAATATTCTTATTTTTATAAATTATTTCTTTATTTAAACACCATGATTACAAATATATTTGTAGTTATATGATTACAGTCATGTAAAGAACACCCCCTTCACCAGTGCAGGATTCCCACCACCTATTTCCCAGGTCTATCTACTCCCCACCCCACCCACACCTGTACTTGAGATAGGCTTTCTTTTTCCCTCATTCATTCACATTGTTATGATAGTTTTCAGTGTAGTTATTTCTCTAACTGCACTTATCACTCTATGTGGTGAGCTTCATGTCATGAGCCACACCTACATGGGAAGATGGGGGGAAATAAGAGTTGGGACTAAGGCAATAAAATATTAGAAATGAGATTTGTAGAGAAGTATCAAGGTTACAATACAAGATGGATGTTATGGATATATAAAATGTATGCATACAATACTATCAATAGGAAAACAAGGAGAAAAAAATTCCAGTGACTGTCCCAACATAAACCAGTACTAAAACAGCCCGCCCTCCTCCCAAAGTGCATTTCCATTAGTGTAAGGAGAGGTATGGGGAAGCCTGAGGACCACTAGGAGTCCACCTGAACCCACTTCTGGCCTTCTGAGCTGGCACCAAGGGAAGGCCTGGAGTCAGGGGAAAAAGACAAGGATGGCTGGGGGCCTGCCAAGCCTCCCAGCACTCCCCAGCCCAGGGAGAATGACTCCAGTATGGGGCCTCCCCAAACCACATACCTGGCAAGAGCTGGTCTCCAGAATCAAGGAGGAAACCAGAAGCCAGATGTCTGCCCGCACTCCTCCCATGCACCTCCCCACCTGGAGTACGGAGGAAGGGGGGAAGCCTGAGGACCACTAAGAGTCCACCTGAACCTACTTCTGGCCACCTGAGCCGGCACCCAGGTAGGGCCTAGAGTCCAGGGGAAAAAGAGGGGGTAGGCTATGGGGCCTGCCAAACCTCCCAGCACTCCCCAAGCTAGGGAGAAAGGCTCTGGCATGGGGTCTCCCTAAACCCTGTGCCTGGCAACACTTGCATAAGCTCAGTTTTTCTGACCTGTTAGTTCAGTGTGAAAATTTCTAATTTAAGTTGACAAATCTTCTTGATGCTTAATTTTGCTCCAGTCAAGTCTATCGATGCTTTTTTTTTGAGATCCCTGAACATTTTCCATAATTCTACTCTAAACTTCTTATTTGAGAGGATACCTATTTGTTTCCTACTTTTTAGATTATTAGAGGAGCCATCTTGATTTCTGTAAATATGGGGGTGTACTGCAGAATTACTCCATTGGCAAAGATATAGATTGCTTCTTAAAATGTGCAGAAATGGAATTCAGGGGTTTCAAGATAAGTGTGGCTGCAGAACAAAGCGGAGCGGCTTTGCTTTTCGGGTGTGGGTCCTGGAGAGATTATAGTCCTTAGAGTGTCTAGGCAGGATCAGCAGAAAAGAGGAAGAGAGCATGGCCTCCATGCTTTATAAGTCTCTGGGTACCCAATCACACTGCAGGAATTGGCCCCATGTGCGTTGGGTGGGGACATCTTACCGGGTGTGGGTTCTGGAAAGATTATAGTCCTTGCAGTGTCTAGGCAGGCTCAGCAGAAAAGAGCTGCTTTGAATATTCTAATGATTACTGTCAAATACTGTATCTTTTCTCACTTTATTTCACCAATTTTTTTTGAAATCACAAGTCCATAATTTCATAGATTTCTCGTTTTTTTTCAGGGTCAAACTTAAAGTTTCTTACCACTCTAATGAAATTTAAATTTGGTTTGGCTTTCCTGATTCTAATAATATAACTCCTAATAGCACAATTGCTTTATCATTTTCCCCAACAATCCCTAAAACTAAATAATTTTATCTCCCAATCTTGAGAATAAACCTGATTTTGTCATAGAGTAGATTTGAAGTTATCAATGGATTTTGACCAACACTTTAAAATACTTGTCTTTTTCCATTGTCTTTCAATTATCTGTCTTTTTCTATTTAGGTCATCCTAAACTTATCTCATCACTAGAAGCACTCATAGGAGTTTCTACTTATTTTACATTAACAGGAAGAATGTTAATACCCTGCTAATGTCACAGTCCTTTATCCCCAGCACTTTGTTTCACCATTATCCTATGCACTACACTGCCTTCTTTCATGAATATCTCTAGATGTTACATTTCAACTTCCTGACCAATTCTTTCATTTAAGTAATCTAGGACCATAAATAAATATGGATGGACACAACATTCTGTTCTAGTTTTTAAAGGTGGAGTCTTATTCAGATAAAATTGGTGCTATAAAAATGTTGCACGAAGGATAGAGAAATAGCACAGTTGGGTAGGGTTTATGCTTGGCATGGAGCTTTCCAGAGTTTGAGCTCCAGTACCCATATAGTCCCCAAGCCAGCTAGGAGTGACATCTTAGTGAAAAACAAAAACAAAAACAACAACAAAACAAAACAAACAAAAAACCAGGAATAATCCCTGAGTGTCATGTCTACAAAAATCAAAAATCAAAAAACAAAACATACGTCAAAAAAACAATAAATTTTTGGTTCATGAATCATAGATATAGAGGTGAGTCTGACTTGCTAAAACCAGAGTATTGAAACTAGAAAGACAGTTGGTTAGGGTGCTTGTTTTGCATGGGTTTGAGCTCTGGCACCTTCAGGCATGAGGATTGAGCACTGAGACAGAAGTATATCTTGATCAACACTGCGTGTAGCTCAAAGCCCTATCAGTAAATAATAAAATAAAACTGAGATATTTATGGGCAAATATTTTTTCTGCTGTCCAGCTTTTAAATGCTACCAAAACAAAGGTTTGAGCCTTTCATTACTAGTTTCTGTTTCTCTCAGTACAATTCCTTCTCAGACTATGTCTGCTTTTTTTAAATTGGGTTTTTTTATTGACAGGAGATCCTTGTAATTACAACCATTCTAAGTAATCTAAAATATTCTCCACAATGCTATCTTTAATAATATCTAAAAAATTCTTTTTTTTTCTAAAAAGAAACTTATTAACATGGCCTAAAAAGTGAAACATCTTTGAGTAGGCCATTATTTGACCTTTAATATTATGACTGATATAATGATGACATTGTCTTAATTGTTGTGTTATAGTCAGGACAGAGTAAAAAAATGATGTTTAAATCACATATTATACTTCTTGCTGCTTTCACAATGAAGAAAATGTATTTCCACTTTGTTGTTTACATCTATTCCAATTTTTTCTTAACATTTTTAGGGGCCAAAGCAATAGGACAATGGGGAGGGTGTTTGCCTTACACAAGGCTAACATCATGGGTTTTAACCCCAGCATTCCATATGGTCCACAAAGTGGCTCCCAGTAGTGAATCCGAGTACAGAGCTAGGAGGAATGCCTAGATGGAGCTGAGTGTGTCTTCAAAAGCAAAAAGAAAAAAAAGGGATAGGTTGAATGTGTTCTTTAATCTCTTGAAAATAAAATATAAGACACATATTTCATGTCACTTTTACTTAATTTTAGGGTACAATGAAGGCCTATGTGTTAAGTAGCCCTAATAATAACTTGCCTAAACATTCACAGATGGTAACACAGTTGAACAGACATATGAAAGTATGTGGCAGAAGAATCATTTGTTCCAATAGATTTATCTGGTAGCTGCCAGAGTTTTGAATTCCACTGTTATAATGGCCTATTGGTTTTCAAAGCTATCACACACTTGAGAACAGAAGATAGGAATTTGGGGCTGGGAAGGTGGCGCTAGAGGTAAGGTGTCTGCCTTGCAAGTGCTAGTGTAGGACAGACCGTGGTTCCATCCCCCGGCGTCCCATATGATCCCCCCAAGCCAGGGGCGATTTCTGAGGGCATAGTCAGGAGTAACCCCTGAGCATCAAACGGGTGTGGCCCCAAAACCAAAAAAAAAGAAAAAAAAAAGAAGAAGAAGAAGAAGATAGGAATTTGGCAAATTCTACCATAAATCTTCTTACTAAGATTTAGCCTTTTTGTTAATGAATAGTCAGTTGCTGTAAACTTGTAATTAGGTAAATATTTTGTTGGCTTTTTTTATTTGGGGGTTCACACCTGGTGATACTCAGGGTTATCTCCTGCTCTGCACTCAGAAATTATTTCTGGAGGTGCTTAGAAAATCATATGGAGTGCCTGAGTTCAAACATGGGTTTGACAACATGCAAGGCAAATACCTTACCTGCTATATTTGCTCAGATTCCACATTTTTAAAGGTTGATTTTTATAATATTTTCCAAACTTTTTATTATTTTAATGAAAGAGAAAATTGTGGATGATCCTCCCCTGCTATTTTCAATTATAATTATTAGTAGGACTGAATATTAACTAATTAAATAATTAATTTAGTAATTAAGTAATAATTACTAAAAGACTGGGCATAGATCATATATTAAAATACAATTTATGTGCATTTTATTAATATCTTTATTTAAACACCTTGATTACAAATATGATTGTAGTTGGGTTTCAGTCATGTAAAATACACCTCCCATCACCACTGCAACATTCCCAACACCAATGTCCCAAATCTCCCTCCACCCCACCTGTACTCTAGACAGGCTTTCTACTTCCCTCATTCATTCACTTTGTTATGATAGTTCTCAGTGTAGTTATTTCTCTAACTGCACTCACCACTCTGTGGTGAGTTTTATATTGTGAGCTGGACATTCAAGCCCTCCTCTCTTTATCTCTGAGAATTATTAAAAAATATCTTTTCTTTTTCTTTTTTTTTTTTTTTTTTGGTTTTTGGGCCACACCCGGTAACGCTCAGGGGTTACTCCTGGCTATGTGCTCAGAAGTTGCTCCTGGCTTGGGGGACCATATGGGACACGGGGGATCGAACCGCGGTCCGTCCAAGGCTAGCGCAGGCAAGGCAGGCACCTTACCTTCAGCGCCACCACCCGGCCCTTTTATTTTTCTTAAAACCCATAGATGAGGGAAACTATTCTGTATCTATCCCTCTCCCTCTGACTTATTTCACTCAGCATAATAGATTCCGTATACATCCATGTATAGGAAAATTTCATGACTTCATCTCCTGACGGCTGCATAATATTTCATTGTGTATATGTACCACAGTTTCTTTAGCCATTCACATGTTGAAGGTCATCTTAGTTGTTTCCACAGTCTGACGCTGCAGTGAATATGGTGTGAGGAATGGATTTTTGTATTGTATTTTTGTGTTCCTAGAGTATTTTCTTAGGAGTGGTATAGCTGGATCTTATGGTAGCTCAATTTCCAGTTTTTGGAGAAATCTCCATATCGCTTTCCATAAAGGTTGGACTAGACGGCATTCCCACCAGCAGTGAATAAGGGTTCCTTTCTCTCCACATCCCCGCCAACACTGCTTGCTCTCATTCTTTGTGATGTGCACCAATGTCTGTGGCGTGAGCTGGTACCTCATAGTTGTTTTTATTTTCAACTCCCTGATGATTAGTAATGTGGAGGACACACGGAAATGGAAACACATACCCTGCTCATGGATTGGCAGGATTAACATCATTAAAATGGCAATACTCCCCAAAGCATTGTAGAGATTTAATGTGATCCCTCTAAAGATACCCATGACTTTCTTCAAAGAAGTGGATCAAACACTCCTGAAATTCATTTGGAACAATAAACACCCTCGAATAACTAAAGTACTCCTTGGGCAAAGGAATATGGGAGGCATTACTTTCCCCAACTTTGAACTGTATTACAAAGCAATGGTTATCAAACATCATGGTATTGGAATAAAGACAGACCCTCAGATCAGTGGAATAGGCTTGAGTACTCAGAGAATGTTCCCCAGACATACAATCACCTAATTTATAATAAAGGGCAAGAAATCCTAAATGGAGCAAGGAAAGCCTCTTCAACAAATGGCGTTGGCACTACTGGTTAGCCACTTGAAAAAAAGCGAATTCAGACCCCTAGCTAACACCATGTGTGAAGGTAAAATCAAAATGGATTAAAGACCTTGATATCAGGTTGGAAACCATAAGGTATATAGAACAACACGTTGGTAAAACACTTCATAGCATTGAGACTAAAGGTATCATCAAGGAGGAAACTGCACTTTCCAAACAGGTGGAAGCAGAGAGACAAACAGATGGGCATATATTAAGCTGAGAAGCTCCTACACCTTAAACGAAATAGTGCCCAGGATACAAGAGCCACCCACTGAGTGGAGGAACCTATTCATCCAATACCCATCAGATAAAGGGCTAATATACAAGGTACTGACAGAAATTTACAAGAAAAAAATCTAATCCCATTCAAAAATGGGGAGACGAAATGAACAGACACTTTGAGAAAGAAGCAATACAAAGTTTATGTGTATTTTAAGGTCAATGCTGTATGAAAAAATCCATTTATACCAAAATTAGGAAGGAAAAATATTGCTAAAATAAAAGTGGCACAGAAAATAAAAATTTAGCAATGAATTATCTTGTCTGTGTGAGAAATGATAGCTCTTTGGATGACAGTCCTGGAAATGGAGTTACACAGTAGTATCTAAATTTGTGACATATTTTTTTGTATTTTAACCATGTTATTTATTTATACAGTATAAGATTTTTAATACAACTGTTAGAGACTAGATAGGTAGATAAATTAGAATGTAATTTATAGGACCTTTAAATCCAGAATGCTAGTGCTGGAGGTGGAACGCTGCCCCTGAGGAAGCCCTATAATTGCTCTATCTGATTCTGCTCCCAGATGTTTATTCCACTAAAATAAGGCACTTGATTGTAAACCTTTAGCATACATACAAAGTTATATATCTTGACATATTTTTTCTATGACCTACCTTACCTAAACCAAAGTGCTATTTTATATACTTCTATTCTCTTCCTCCATTTTCTTTTTTTTAATATAACCATCATAATTTTCTGACAAGAATGAATTTCTGTTGTACTTTGTTTTGCTGATTTATACTTCAACTATTGCTTCATAATTATTTCATTTAGCATAATTATTTGAAGTTTCACCCATGCAAGTTGTTTAAAATGATACTATTTCATCCTTTTAAAATTTCTGAGCAATATTTCATTTAATATATATGTAAGTTGTATATATATTTTTATCCTTGAACTTATTATTGGAATTTTTTTAAAACAGCTTTGAGGTCTATATCTAGAAATATAACTGTTTTTATAATTTCAAGTAGTTATGTCAACATCTTTGATTCATTTCAAGTTATTTTCTGTGCAGTAAAAATAGTGACCCCATTCTTTTTACTTCTTTCCCATGTGAGTATATATTTTTTAACTCTTATTTAAAATCTATACTTTTGATGTTGTGAGGTTATATGTCAATGATGTTTTGATTTGCATATCTTGATGATTAGCCATGTAAAGAATTTTTTCATGTGCTTTTTGGCCACTTGCATTTTCTTGTTTGTTAATTTCTTCTCCCCATTTTTCAATGGGATTATTTTTTCCTTCTTGCTAAGTTTTATTATTACTTTGTATATCTTAGATATTAACACCTTATCAGATGAGTATTGTGTGAATAGTTTCACACATTCCATAGGTAGTATTTGCAACCTAGTCACTGTTTCCTTTGAGGTGCAGAAGCTTCTCAGTTTAATGCAGTACTATTTGTTTATCTTTGCTTCCACTTACTTGGACAGTGGTGCTTCATCTTTGATAATGCCTTTACCTTCCACGTCATGTAGTACTCTGCCTTAGTTTTTCTCTGTGTGTATTATGGTTTCAGGTCTGATATCAAGGTCTTGAATCCATTTTGATATGATCTTGATTCATGGTTAAAGAAGGTCTGAGTTCACTTTTTTTTACATGAAGTTGATCAATTTTCCCAATACCACTTGTTGAAGAGGCTTCCCTTACTCTACTTTGTATTTCTTTTTCTTTATCAAAGATCATTTAATTGGACACTAGTTTTAGAATATTCAAATCTATTCCACTTATCTGAGGGTGTCTTTATTCCAGTACCATGTTGTTTAATGACTACTGTTTTTTAATAAAATATAAAGTTAGGGAAGTGATGCCTCTCCTGACTTTTCCCCAAGGATTTCTTCAGATATTCATGGATGTTTATTGTCCAAATAAATTTTAAGAGTGTTGGACTCACCCCTTTGAAAAATGTTATGAGTATTCTTATAGGGATTGTGTTAAATCTGTACAATGCTTTGGAAAGTATTGCAATTTTAATGATATGTTTTCAACTCATGAGTAGTGTCTATGTCTTCCTATCCTTGTGTCCTCTTTTATTTCTTCAAGCAGTGTTTTGTAGTTTTTTTTTTTGTATAGGTCATTCACCTCCTTAGTTAAGTTGACTCCTATTTTCTGATTTGTAATTTTCTAAGGCACAATTGTGAATGGGATTATTTATTTTTATAATGTCTATTTCTTCTGTTTTATTATTTATATCTAGAATAGTCAAGGGTTTTGTTACTAATTTTGTAACATGCTGCATTACTTTTCAAATATATTGCTTCTAGAAGATCTTTTGGTAGCATCTTTAGGATATCATTTCATCTGCAAATAGCAAGAATTTTACTTCTTCCTTTCCCATCTGGATTCCCTTGATATAACTTTTGCCTAATTTCTATGGCAAGTACCTTCAGTACTATATTGAATAGAAGTGGTGAGAGGCAGATCTTAGAGGTTTTTAGTTTATTCCTGTTGAATAGAGCCTGGCACACATCTCAAAGAACGAGAACAATCAGTGCTGGCATTGATGCAGGCAGAAAGGGACTATCATTCATTGCTACTGGGAAAGTAAACTGATCTGTCCTTTTTGAAAAATAATATGGATGTGTCCCTCAAAAAACTATCAATTTAGTTTCCATATGATCCAGCAATACCACTCCAAAGAATATTCCATAAAAATCCAAAAACAGCAGGCAGAAAAACCTTTGGCATTCCTATGGTTTTTACAGCACTGTTTACAATAGCCAGAATCTGGAAATAACCCGAGTGCTCAGCATCATAAAAGTGGCTAAAGAAACTGGTACATCTATACAAAAGAACACCACAAACTGTTAGAATAAATGAAGTCATAAAATTTGCTTATACATGGATGATATGTAGACTATTATGCTGAGGAAATGAGTTAGAAGGTTAGATATAAAATAATCTCACTTATTTTCAGGATATAACAAAAATAAACTATAATAAGGAAATAATATCCAGAGACAATAGAATAGTGATCAGGAACACCAGCCCATGCTAGAAAGCTTGTCACAGTAGTAATGAAATCAGTTAACACAGTGATGATGATAGTTGGAACTAATCACTCTAGACAAAACTGAGTGTTGAAAAGGGATAAAATGCTATACTCTATTATCAAAAATGCAAACCACAGTGTCAAAAAAAGAAAACAGAGAGAAGAAGAAGAGAGAGAGAGGAAGAGGGAAGGAAGGAATGAGGGAGAAAGAGAAGTAAAATGCCTGCCCCAGAAGCTGGCAGGGAGGGTTGGTAGGAGGGAAATTGGGAACATTGGCAGTGGAAAAAGCCATGCTATTGATGAAAGGGCAATGTACATTCTATAGCTGAAACTCAATCATGAACAATGATGTAACTACAGTGCTTAAAGTAATTATATTTTTATTAAAAAAATCCCTACCTTTTCTCCATTATGTGCTCTTGGCTCCTTTGTTGTATGTTAAATGTTCTTTGAAGAATGGGTTTATGTCTAGAATCTCTGTTCTATTTCATTTGTCTGTGTCTATTTCTGTTCTAGTTTTCTACTGTTTGGACTGTTATTGTTTTATAGTGCTAGTTTAAGTAATGGGATATGTTACCTCTATATTTCTTTTCTTCTCTTGGTATCACTTTGCCTATTTTTGCGGCCTTTTGTTTTTTTCATGCAAGTTTTAGAATTGTTTATATATTTATTGCTTATTGCCACTGTGACTTTTATACAGATCACATTGAATTGTTTCTTTTGATAAAATGAATATTTTGTCAATATTTATTTTTCTAGCCAATAAAAAGTTGTTTTCAATTATTAAAACTACACTTACCAGTTTTACTGTTCAGTCATCTTTTAATTTACATTTCTCATTGTTTTTTTTTAAATCTTAAGGTCTAAGGGCCAGTGAGGTGGTGCTAGAGGTAAGGTGTCTGCCTTGCAAGCGCTAGCCAAGGAAGGACCACGGTTTGATCCCCAGGCATCCCATATGGTCTCCCCAAGTCAAGGGTGATTTCAGAGCACTTAGCCAGGAGTAACCCCTGAGCATCAAACGGGTGTGACCTCAAAAACCAAAATAAAATAAAATAAAATAAAATCTTAAGGTTCTGATTTAAGTAGAGTCCATACATCTGTATAATTATGATTAATTCTGGGGAGTTTTTAATTGTTGATTTTCTTGCTATATTTGAACCTTTTTATATTTTCTTTTTTCTTTTTCTTTTTTTTTTTTTGGTTTTTCGGGCCACACCCTTTTGATGCTCAGGGGTTACTCCTGGCTACGCGCTCAGAAATTGCCCCTGGCTTGGGGGGACCATATGGGACGCCGGGGGATCGAACTGTGGTCCTTTCCTTGGCTAGCGCTTGCAAGGCAGACACCTTACCTCTAGCGCCACCTTGCCGGCCCCAAACCTTTTTATATTTTACCAAAATAAACTTTGTATTTTAATGAAGAGTCTGGGACTGTTGATTTTAAGGTATGTTTTATTTTGATGTTCTCAGGTATGTTGGAGATTTTGGTTTAATCTGGAAGGTGTTTCCTTTAATCACAGCAGAAATGACCAAACTAGATTTGAAATGCAGTAAAAAGGACCCTCTTGAACCAGATTTGTATCCAACTACTGTGGACCTATGTCCTTTATCTGGGCCAAGCCACAGATATATATTGCCATTAATACTTTCTCTGAAGTCAGTTTATCTACATAGCCAATGGAGATAGGATAATCTTCATTTTCTAAGGAATAGTAATTCTCTTGTGACATGCCTGAGCAACAAGACAGTTCTTTGTAACCTGAGCATGGCCACTTTGATGACTTCACGGTATCTATACTGGAGAGGTAATAAATGAGGTCCACTTGCCATGATGTACCTGCCAAAAATCTAAAACTTTTCTTATCATGGCTTCCTACTTCAGGTAGCCACTTGGACCCTTATCTATTTATTCTTTCTCCTCTCAAGCCCTGAAATCATTATAGTGTCCAGAAGACTAGTGTATTCTTTGAGTGCAAAGAATTCTGTTGAGTTGCAATCCTCACAGTCTTGCTAACTCTTTGCCTAATTGCCAGGAAGATCTGCTTGGCAGGTATTGAAACCTTGGTGTTGACTTTTGTGGTGACTTGATACAAAAGCTGCTGATTCTTAGGACAAGAATCCATTGTCAATCGTATCCCTGACCAGATCTGGGCTGGCTTCATGGGATGGAGGAAAGCATGATATATTATTGAAAGTTCTATCTTAGAAGGTATTCCTGGGTTCCTAATATAATATAATATATAATATAAATTCTGGGCATATCCTATTCATACTACTTAGGTTGTAATTTCCTATTATATAAATAAAGTATTCATACTCTTGTCTAAATTAAAATCTAATTTTTAATTTCAAATATAACAGTAAAAAAATAGTCTTTGAATTTTTAAAATTACAATAATTAAGTCTCACATCTTTTGTTTTCTGTATCAACAACTGCAAGATAACAAAAACAGAAAATGTAAATTGGTAGAAAGTTAATAATGAAATATACAAATAAAGGAACCAAAGAGGGAACATAATAAAGAATATTGCAAAAGCCCAAAAAACATTTCATTATTGTTTTTTAAAGGAATCTCTCACACGAAGCTTATTGGGTTTGGGGAACCAAAATTAATACCAGCAATTCTCATTGAACTGGTTGGCAGTTCAATGCTATTGTCTAAGGAAGCAGAGCTTATCAGACACAGCACTGTGAAGTATGAACTAGACCACTTCAGGTTGCTTGGATACCTCCAAGGTTTATTTGTTTGGGAGACCTTATGGTATTGGGTACTGAACCAATGTTGACAAAATGCAAGTTATGTGACTTAACCCTTGTACTATGTCTCCAAATAACAAAGAAGGATGAAGAAAATTCCTATACCTGGTTCATCTGTACTTAGAGATATGAAGTGTAATACATTGGTTCAGAGAATAGTATCTTGAATTCTTTTCTGGAATAGAGTCCCATATCATCTAGAGAGGTAAAATCAAATAAGCACTGCCAGCTCCACTGCTTCTATCAAATGAAGTGTCATTCATGTGATGTGCACACAATGTAAACTAGCAGTGGCTTTTCTTTATTGATATACTTGAGTTAAGATGGATGGCAGCCATATCAAAGGAGTATCTGCTTCTGAGACAGCTAAGTAAACACAAGATTTGACAAGAAAAAAACTAGGATTAATGAAATCAGGCCCTCACCCCTAGTTTTCTTTTATTTTATAGATCTCAGATAACTAGTGACTTGGCATAAAGAGTCTGATCTATTTTTCTTTTTTTCTTTTGTCTGTGTTCTTATTATATGAATGTACAAATAGTTAGCTGCAAAACCCTAAAGTTCCTGTCATTTTATTCAGATTTATTTTTAATTGACAAATGGCAAAATATGAATAAATAGTACACAAAACATATACAACAACCATCACACATATGAAGAAATGCTCAGCACCATTATTTCTTACAATGAGATGTTACTCCTTCATTATTAAATTAGCTAAAAATTTAATTAAGCTGAAAATATTTTTTCTCAGTGAACAGACCAAATTAAGGATGATATCAAGTAAGAGAATTTTCCTACTTTGCTGAGGATGCAAAATGATCATATCACTTTGGAATAAAGTTAAAAAGCTTTTCATATCTTTAAATTTATGCTTACATAAAACCTAGAAATTTCACTCTAAATATTTTACCCTAAAAACGGTAGTATAGGGAGGGGAGGTGTGATTTATTTCATATACAATTTATTGTTGGTTTTTATCTTTATTGAAGTAATATGATTTATAATACTGTTAATGATTATTTTGTTGCATATTTTTCCAACACCACACCCATTTTGTATCACCAAGGGAACAGCTTTCCACCTTAAGTGAAATTTTGTGAACCAACTGTCCAATTCTTTTACTTTTGGACATTTTTTATCCCCCTTACTATGTACCTTTAAATCAATGAGAACAAGCAGAGCTGGTGGGGATGTGAAGAGAAAGGAACCCTTATTCACTGTTGATGGGAATGCCATCTAGTCCAACCGTTATGGAAAACTATATGGAGATTCCTCCAAAAACTGGAAATTGAGATCCCATATGATCTAGTTATACCACTCCTAGGGATATACTATAGGAACACAAAAATACAATAAAAAATTCCTTACTCACACCTATATTCCTTGCAGTGCAATTTACAATAGCCAGACTCTGGAAATAACCAAGATGCCCTTTAACAGATGAATGGCTAAAAAATCTGTGGTACATATACACAGTCAAATATTATGCAGCTGTCAGGAGAGATGAAGTCATGAAATTTTTCTATACATGGATGTACATGGAATCTATTATGCTGAGTGAAATAAGTCAGAGGGAGAGATAGATGCAGAATAGTCTCCCTCATCTATGGAATTTAAAAAAGACATTTTTGCAATAATTCTCAGAGACAAAGAGAAGAGGGTTATAAGGTCCAGCTCATGACATGAAGCTCACCACAGAGTGATGAGTGTAATTATATATATAACTACATTGAGAACTATCATAAAGTGAATGAATGAGAGAAGTAGAAAACCTGTCTAGAGTACAGGTGGGAGTGGGGTGTGGAAGAGGGAGATTCAGGACATTGGTGATAGGAATGTTGTAGTGGTGAAGGAGGCGGTGTACTTTACATGACTGAAACTCCACTACAATTATATTTGTAATCAAGGTGTTTAAATAAATATATTAATTTAAAAAATCCTACATATTTTACAAGTAAGTTTTTTTGTGTTTTTATTTTTCTATGACTATTATTTCTTATAACCTTGCAGGGAAATTGGCTACTTTATGACATGAGTTCACCTTTTTCTACTCTGCCAGATTATCTTCAACAATTCTTTTTTGTGGTGTTTATGTTTTTGGGGTCACACTTGGTGACGCTCAGGGGTTACTCCTGGTTCTGCACTCAGAAATCGCTCCTGGCAGTCTCAGGGGACCATATAGGATTCTGGGAATTTAAGCAGAGTTTGTTAGGGTTTGACCATGTGTAAGGCAAAAATGCCTTACTGCTATGCTATCACTCTGGCCCCTATCTTTAATAATTCTTTTTTCGACCCGTATTTTTTTGCCTGAACTCTTGAGGGGAAGTGAAATCTTTGTGTTACTCATTCCCAATACTTTTGTAACTGAACCTTTACTTAATTCCCTATTTTCAGTTATTTTTATTGATCACCTAATAAATGAAGGCTAAGACTCCTAATTTAATTTTGTATAAAGTGGTAAACAATAAAGCAACTATTATTTAGATTTTTCACAGCAAATGAAGATTCAGCTTCCTCAAACTTCCATTTTAATATTTCCGGAAACTACTACTTAACTCAGAGGGTTCTACAAACCAAACCAAACGGCATAACTCAAACAAACAGTAAAAGCTAAAAGACCCAAATTGGTAAGAGGGGATTAATTCTCTTTGTTCTGCACTTGGGTAAGATTTAGATCATGCCACTGCAGAGAGAATAGTATTCATAATCACTCAGAGTCAGGTCATTTGGGTCCTGTAAATACTGCAGAGATGGGACTTGAATCATCCCCAGAAACCACTATCAATGCTATATTGGTTGTTTCTAGAAAATGGTTTCTTCCAGAAAAGTCTGAAATAAGAAGAGTTGGGCAGACAAATTATTCTACAACCACAGGGGCAGAGTTGCCAAGACTTAATGGCCAGTGATAACAGCACTTAGCTAACAAGACTGTTTGTGGGCAGTTCTCTGATCATAGATTGTATCAAACAAAAGAGAAAATTTTCAGTTTTGATTTTTTCTCTGTGTACGTGTCTTAGTTTGTAGAGTACAGGACACTGACCTTTTGTTTTGAGGAACATTTTAATGATAGTGTTATGAAAGACAAGGACATTGAAAGAACTAATTTCCTCTACATAATTGCTTAATAAAATAACGTGAGATTGAATCTGGATCTTTTTGCTAGAAAACGTGAAAAATAAGAGACCACACTGTAAACAATATGTGATGAGGAGAAGGTTTTCTTTAAGGATGATAAAAAGACAAACATTAAAAATATAAATATGGGGCCAGGGAGATAGCATGGAGGAAGGGCTTTTGCCTTGCATGCAGAAGGATGATAGTTCGAATCCCAGCATTTCATATGCCCCCCCCAAGCCTGCCAGGAGCTATTTCTGAGTGTAGAGCCAGGAGTAACCCCTGACTGCTTCCAGGGGTGACCCAAAAACCAAAAACCATATATATTTATGTACATATACATTACATATATAAACATTCTGGAGTAATAGTGCAGGGAAAAGAAATTTGCATTGTAGGTGGCTGATATAGGTTTAATCCATGGTACCAAATATAGTTCCCAAACCGTATCAGGAGTGATTTCTGACACAGCAGAGTATTGGCATAAACACCACACACTCAGATAAAGAACATTTAGTAAAAAGTACTGTGAAGTTGTTTTGGTAGTTATGACATCGTTAGTGACACTGACATTTAATTAAAAATAGTTTTTATATGTACTCTGCTAAAGGGTTTTTTATTCTTCCAAAGCATGAAAAAAATGTTTCCTATAACAAACGACATGCAAATGGAGGTGTAGGAGAAGGCCAAGAGGAAGAAGACTACTCAGAGTGATGACACAGAAAGATAAGAAAGAAGTTGCAGGTGATGATGTGGCAAGTATGTATTGAGCTATTCAGTCATAACTATTACTTATTCTGGACAAAGAAAAGCAAAGAACAAGAACAAAAACAAAGAAAATAATTCTATAACTTAAGTTGCAGGTCTGTGCATACTTCAGGGAAAGGATACCTGAAAGGGACAAAAGTATAAATGGAAATATAAGTGGAAGGGTGGAGAAAAATATTGGTACTGTGGGGATGATTTGATGTGGCAGCATATTTTTAAAAGGAATGAGACTATGCCTTAAAAATACAATAGTATAAGGTAACAAAAATTCTCATTTTAATGTTAATTTTAATTTGAGCCTAATTAAATGTTCACAAATTTAATTATTTATTTGATAAAAGGAAGAGGAATTGTAATTCATCAGTGAGAACAGAAGCAAAGTGACATATCAAGCAAAGCAAATACATTCAGAATAAATAGAATCAGAAGTTAGGTAGATAACATAATTAAAAGATATAATTAGAAAGGTTTTATGTTGCTTGGTATGGTAAAATTATAAAGTGACATAAGGTTTTATTTCACATTTCACTTCAGGACTCTATTAGAGAGAGTTCTGAGAGACATAAACAGGTATCAGTCTGAAATTTTTTTTTTTTAGTTTTTGGGCCATACCCTGCGGTGCTCAGGGGTTACTCTTGGCTATCTGCTCAGAAATAGCTCCTGGCAGGCACGGGGGACTATATGAGATGCCAGGATTCGAACCAACCACCTTAGGTCCTGGATCGGCTGCTTGCAAGGCAAACACTGCTGTGCTATCTCTTTGGCCCCATTAGTCTGAAATTTCTTAACATCAAGTAGGTTTTAGCTAGCTAGCTTTTATATTAAAAAAGATATCAAAAATCAAAACAAAGAATTAGATGTAACTAAAGCCGTAACAAATTTTGAGATCAATATAAAGATAATCAAAGTAACAGAATAATTACTTAAGCTAATATATTAACTGAGAGCATTGTCAAACTTTTTCTATGAAGGATTAAATAATAATCATTTAAATGAAATAAAATAGTTTGTTTTTGTTTTATAAGCCTGAAATTTAGAAAAATATAAGGTATATGTTCAAGAGAGAACAGTCTTCTTTAGAGTTGAGAAAGCATAGATAACAAACACTTCAGGGAGATTTTTAGATGCAGGTTACATTTGGTCTCTATTGTAAATATTTTGTGTCTGGAATTTGCAGTGTCTAAGTAGACATTAACAATAAGTCAGTGTAATATGTTACATTTCCAGAAAAAAAGAAAAACCTGCAGTGGGCATAACTGGTCTGTGATCATAGTTTAACAATATTTAAATGCAAGTCCAAGATTGCCATTCACATCCCAGAAAGACAGAGATAAATGAGATCTCATAAATTCATAAAATAGGGGCCGGAGAGATAGCATGGAGGTAAGGCATTTGCCTTTCATGCAGAAGGATGGTGGTTCGAATCTCGGCATCCCATATGGTCCCCTGTACCTGCCAGGTGCGATTTCTGAGCAAAGAGCCAGGAGTAACCCCTGAGTGCTGCCAGGTGTGACCCAAAAACAAACAAACAAAAATTTATAAAATATGGGGTGGAAAAAAAAACAGGGAGGGGGAGAATGATAAAATACAGAATATAAACATTTCCTATGGTTTCTTCATTTTGTTCAGACATGATTCAGTTGTGGGATGCAACCCAGAAACCTCCAAGGAGCCTCATCTACCATTGTATATGGTGATAATCAGATCAAAACTTACTACATTTAGGTAAAGCAAACAAAGATTATATTTAGGTAAATGTTAGAATAAGCTTCTTATGTTTTTTTTTATTACCTGTAACATTTCTTTGAGCTCACTATGCATCTTTAGCATAGTCTCTAATGCCATTTTTTGAAGTTTAACAAACCTGTTGAAATTTATTTTTTTTGAATCTTACAGTGTCTCCATAGGGCTAAGTACAGAGATTCACTCTCCATAGAACAGGGACTCTGAAAATCCAAAGGAAACATAAGCACAAACTCACCAAGCTCAATGAGCCAAAATAATAACATGTAAGATTCAAAAAAAAATTTCAACAGTTTTGTCAAACTTCAAAAAAATGACATTAGTGACTCTATGCTAAAGATGCATAATGAGCTCAAAGAAATGATGTTAAAGGTAATCAAAAAAGCATAAGAAAGCATATAGCAGAAATGATAAGACTGTAATCCATATGACAAAAGTTAGTTAGAGTACAGCAGTGGATTGTAAACTTGGTAGAAAATCTGAACAGAAGATTTACTAATGAAGAAAATTAAGGAGCTCCAATAGTAGATGGAAACCTTTGAAAATAAATGAACATCACACTAGAGACTATAGATTTAGTTCAAAAGAAATTGTATAAGAATCATTACAGACCATAAAGGAAATGTTAATCAAAACAACAACCAGGTATCATCTCACGTCACAGAAACTGGCACACATCACAAAGAACAAGAACAACCAGTGTCAGTATAAATGTAAGGAGAAAGGAATTCTCATTTACTGGTGGTGGGAATGCCACCAAGTCAAGTCTTTCTGAAAAACAATATGGAGACCCATCAAAAAAAACTGGAAATTTAGCTCGCTAGTGGAGATATACTCTAGGAACACAAACACACAATAGAAAAATGCTTTCTGCACTCCTATCTTCATTGCAGCACTATTTACAATATACAGAATCTGTATATTGCTCAAGAACAGATGGTATCTATAACATCAATGGTACGTCTATGCAATGGGATATTATGCAGTTGTTAGAAAAAATGAAATCATGAAATTTGCCTATACATGGATGGACATGGATGGGCATAGATGATTGACTTTCATTTTTTTTTTTTGAATTTCAGATTAGCTCCACTCATCTTTATGAGTGAAATTGAGAAAATTTGAGTGAGACAGTGAGGGAGAGAGAGAGAGAGAAATAGGATAGAGATCTTATATGTGGCATTAATACTGTGCTGGCATGATAGCACAGTGATAGTGCTTTTCCCTTGCAGGCAACTGATCTGGATTCAGTCCCAGGCATTCCATATGGTGGCCAAGCCCAGCAAGTATAATTTCTGAGCTCAGAGCCAAGAATGACTTCTGAGCACCATCAGGTACAGCTCCAAAATAAGAAAAGATAAGAAACAACTATAGAACAAAAATAGTCAAAATCATAGAAACTAAATACTTCTGTCGATATAATTGAATTTGGATAGTAGGAGGGTTTGGAAGGGATCTCTGGGACATTTGTGGAGGGAGGTGGGCTCTCTGATGATGGTTGTGGTATTGGAATGATGTGTGCATGGAAAGTATGATCAACAGTATTATAATCTGTGTACCTAAGTAAAAATTTATAAAAGCAAAATTTTCATGATCCTGAGTTAAAAAAAAAAAGATCCTGTAGTTGATCTTGAACTAGGAGCCCAGAGTCCCCGCTTAGCCCACATCTTGTCTATTAGCCTCATTGTACCCTGTTTCCTTGTAGAAAAGTGGCAAAGCCTTCCTGAACCCCTAGTGTCTGCTGGAGATAGGATCATTTTAAGGCCATGCACTGTGAACCAGTAACTTGGATATACATGTCAGTCTAAACAAGTTATAAAATTATTTATGAATGTAAAATTTATTAACTTTTCATAAACCTTTATATAATTAAAGTATATATAATTTATAAAATTTTACATAGGTACATATTTTTACTTCTTTTAAAAAGAAGATGGTATACTAAACATCTGAAAATCCACAAACAACTAACTTTCTAAAGAGTGCAAAGGAATGTGAGCTCCCAAATCCAGTGATGCCCTAGGCTGGTAACCTGACTCAGTCTACCAAATGCTATCTGATTGCAGCTCCTAAGAGGGTGATTTCACAAGCATTCTTGAAACAGCTTACCCTTTTGAACAGAGAGTACTTTTTTAGTACTCTTCAAATGACACAGAACATTACAGTTTTGAGACCACTTTGAAAGCTTAAAGAAAACCAAAAATAAACAGGGAACAAACAACAAAGAGGAAAATATCAAATGAAAAAATGAAAAGAACTTCTAAACTAATGTGATTATATTATCTATATAATAACCAGGCATATAGACTATAAATTAGACCTTTTTTAGCTAGTGATTTTGATAGCATTAGACATCAGATATAAAATGACTTAGTTATCTAATGATTTTTGTTTGTTTGGGGGCCACATCCAGCAATATTCAGGGCTTACTCCTGACTCTGTATTTAGGGATTTCTCCTGACTGACTCAAAGGATCATATGGGTTTCTGGAAATTGAATCTTGGTCAGCTGAATGCAGGCCAGTGTACTGTCAGCTATATCTCTCTCTGGTCCAGTAAATGACTTTTATTGCTATTAAAGACAAGATAATGTGAAGGTTTGACTGACTTTATTCTGTTACAAATAATTCTGAAAGGATTGATTTTTACAGGACAATTTTTGTAAGTTTATGTCCTATTAGTCTTATTTTTAAAAGTTATAACATTCAGTAAAAGGAGGAATAATGACTTGGGAAAAATATTTAGAATTATTTCTTCTTTGGGGCAGAATGTCCTATTTTTTACAATAGTGATTCCTAATTGCTTGAGCATAATGCTTTTGTCTCTAAGAATAAAAACAACTGTCCTTTAAACAGCTTACACAACTTTCCCTTTATAAAGTGCACCTAAAAATGAGCAGAATTGAAGGACAAAAGAGAACATGAAGAAAAAAATTATTACTGTTATCATTTCTAGATTATAAACTCCACTAAGTTAATTATCACCCTCGCTGCTATACTTTTGCCTATCTCATTCTAGAAAATAATAGAAATATAAATAGTTCTAATAAATATATGATTGAATAGAAAATGCTGGGGAGAATTATGGGTAAACAAGTTTCTAAATTTTAGGAGCATTATTAAAGTTTTTAATCACTCATTTCTAGGATAATTTGTATCCATCTTATTGTGGGTTAAGTAAGAAAACTTAATCCCAAATGTCACTGTTAATTCCAAAGATTGAGCCCCATTTGAGAAACAGTTTTGCTTCCTGCTCTTGATAGCTGCTAAAGCTTTTCAGCACAGATCCTGTTAGTCCTCATCTTTCTTTCCCAATTACCCTTGAAAATGCCATTACAATGCATCTTAGGTATTTCACAGCTGTCTTGTTTTTATTAACAACATTTAAAACTAATCATTTTAATTAATTAAGGTTTATATCATTAGAGCTGATAAAACAAAGTTGTATTTGATGATCTTTTCTGTAATATTCATCTATAATAAACTCAGGGGAATGAATGTAACAGAACTCAGCCAGTGTTCCTGTGCTTTTTCCCCTCCCATTTAATTTAGGAAAACTAAACATATTGTGAGAGCATTAGCTTCTTGTCCACATCCTCCTTTCTACCAGTTTCTCTGTGCTCAGCTAGGCTGCTTCTCCATCCCTCCTCTGTAGTTTACAGACTCTGGGAAGTACTTTATCATAATGCACCTCTGCTTTGTACAAACAGCACAATCCGAGCCTGTCTTCTCCTGCGTAGGAAGGAATATTTTTCCATAAAAGCAATATAAAATGAACAAAATGGATATTCAGAACAACTTTTATGTGTACTCTCAGTCAAGAGTATAATCAGAACTTTCATCTAGGAGATGACCTATTCTTAAAGATTTGAAAATGCATTCTGAGAAGGGTTTCATTGCATGTTCTGTTGTATACTTCTTTTCTGTGCCTTTTAATCTACTTATTTTTAACTGAGATTCTTTGGTTTACAATGCTCTTAATAATGGTTTCTCATAAACACAACTCTAACATCTAATGTTTTCTTTCTCCTTTAATACTAATATGTTTTATATATCAGATGTAGCTTTGATTAAAGATTTAGAAAAATGCTTTAGTAGTACCATAATCATGTGCCACAAAATGGATTGGTTGCAGCAATAGAAATGTATTGTCTCACAGTTCTAATCCTTTGGAAATTGAATTCTGTGATCAAGTTATTTAATAGAGCCATTGCCTCTCAAATCCCAGAAAAGAATCTTCTTTCTTTCTTCTAGCTTCTGAGATTGGTGGCAGTTCATGGTGTTACTTGTAATCATATAGCCAGCTTTTTTCTGTTTGTCTTCACACCATCTTCTCTCTATGCATATCTGTCTCTATATAAACATTCCACTTTACTTCTAGTAAAAAATGTAAAATATGTTTGTGGGCAACACTTGGCAGTGCGCAGGGGTAACTCTTGGATCTTGCTTGTAGGAATCACACCTGTCAGGCAAAGTGGACTAAGTATAGTCCTGGAGATTGAACCCGGATCAGCCACCTGCAAGAAAAGTGCCCTATTTGGAGTATTATTTCTCTGGCCTCTAAGGTTTGTAATTGCTCTGGCCCTAATTTTTTTTAAATAAGAAATAATTTGTATTGAAATTAAATCCTTTATTAAATTAAACATTAAATGTGCTTGGAGTTTCCGTAGTTTTGTTGGTGTTGGTGTTTGACTGTTGGTTTGTTTTGTTTTTCCTATTCTCTCTTCTTGACTCCCTCTTCTTCCACATTCTCCTCCTCACTATCATCAGTTCAATCTATGTCAAATAAAATCTACATGGTTACCTCTGACATATAGGGTGCTGTGAACAAAACTGAAAAGAGTAAACACCTATATAGATAGACCTCACTAACACAATGGTCAGTACTCGAGACACGAAACCTATACATACCCAAAAGTTGACCTGTTAGTTTCCTTTCCTTACATGTACTATACTTAGTACTCAGCGCACCTCTTGCCCTCCACACCTCTCTACATTAATATACACCTAAGCTAACTTCTATATGTTTATATGTGCGCAGAGCACACAGAGATAGGAACCCTCCTTAAGGGACAAACCTAAACCACAAACAACCCATACCTATACCCTATATAACCCCTCCCATATACTATTCCCTCTCCCTCCTCCAGAAATCCGACTATTCCGTCACCTCTCAATCCCACCCCCGATATCCCCACCACACTATAACTCTTCACCCTCAGTTCTTAATCCAGTAGGCATCAAGACCGACTTCCTACCCCAACGAGCCAGTACCCACTACCCAAGTGAAGAGACACTCACTCAAACTCTCACCTCGCTCCCAGCAAGAAAATACAACCAACGCCCTGACTGACCCATGCAGTATGACCCTCCTAATCTCCTCACCCTAATGTGGACTCTGGCTTGATATCAGAACTAGCTCCAAAGGACCCCCACTGCAAGAACTCTACCCAAGACCTCCCTGCCTGGACCCCACACCTCACAAGGAAATCTCAAAAGACAATGGGGAGGCCTATACTTTCATCATGAGTATAGACCTATATAACACAACCGCTTATCCTGTTTCTCCCCAAATGTAAAGTGATCTCCGGTATCACTCTCTCCCTTTTTCTTTGTTTTGTTTTCTTTTTTATTCTGGTTAGTTTCTTTTGTTTGTTTGTTTGTTTGTATCGTTTTGTTGTAGTTTTTGTAATTTGATTTGATTTGTTTTTGCTTCTTTTGGGTCACTCCTGGGTCACTCTGAGCCACCGTCATTTTACAGGAAGGACAGACGCCTTGTCTCCATGCTATCTCTCCCGGCCCCACTTTATTCCTTTAATTACATTTTTTTTATAATTACGTCTTTTATATAATCTTTTTTTCTCTTTTTTTATTTTATTTTTTAAAGGAAACTTTTATTCCTTTAGACATGTGTGAGCATATATATTCTTAGTTTTTGTCAGGTGTCTGTTTTCTTTTCTCTCCACCCCCAAATCCACCAGCACTATAATGTAGCAACACTTCCTCCTGCAAAGACATATTAAACAAAGGGGAAATTGTACGTGTAAAATAAGCTCTTATCTACTACGGATAAGAACGCATACTTGTTTACAACACAGGGACATCTCCCACCCTGAACATATGTCATGTGGAAACAACTTAGGCTCCAGGGAACTAGACACCAACCTTCCACCTTTGACTCCTGGATCCCAGACATAGAAATGACAGAGTTCTGCACAACAGCTCCAGGAGCCAAACCCCCTGCAGGGCATTCACAATGCTGCTCTGACACCACCATGCGCCAGTTCTAAATTGATAACCTGACAATGAGGAAATGGGAACAAATTGATCTAAGAGCAAGTTGTCCTTCCTCATCAGCTAACGATAAGACAAAATCAGAAAACATGTCAGACACCCTTTGATCTGTGCCAAAGCCAAGATGGCTGTATACCAGGGGTCTTCAAACTACCGCCCACAGGCCACATTGGGCCCAAAGAGGAGTCTGATCCGGCCCGCCAGCAGTGAGTGCTGTTTGGTTGCCAAGATACCTGCCAGCATATACACTCAGTGTATATCCAAATATCAGGAACCATGCACTCAAAATGGTAACCATCTTTGGTAGCACTTATGCCTGTGAACAGACTTTTTCAAGAATGAAACATCTGAAATCTCTAACCAGATCAAAATTAACTGATGCCCACTTGCATCACTTGTTATGGCTGGCAGTGACAAATATGGAACCGGACATTGACCATCTCATTAGCCAAAAGCAGGCCCACAGTTCCCATTGAAATACTGGTGCATGATATGTTTATTTATAAATGGTTTTCATTTTATTTATATAAGATATGTGCAGTGTGAGTAGGAATTAGTAGCTCATATAGTCCAGCCCTCCAGCTCTCTATGGGACCGTAATCCGGCTCCCACTTTAAAAAGTTTGAAGACCCCTGCTATATACAGGCGACTGGTTGTTACAACCAGGACTGGACAGTACGCATCCAGGGACCAACAACAACAACAGCAACAAAAAGCTCTAGCCTAGCTTTTGGTCTACGATTTGTTCAACAAACAAGATCTCCAATTCCAGAGGTCTGACTGAAACAACCGCAACTGAACGGGTCTTCCGGAAACATAACGAAAGACCTTATCCCAGGCTCCATCCTAGGAGCAACATAATGACCAAGACCACCAACTACAGAAGATGGATTAAAACAACACTGAAGAAGCATAACTGCTAGAACCACACACACACACACACACACACACACACACACACACACACACACACACACAAAGGCTTCACCATAAACTCCATTACTTGAGCTGCACAGTCACCAAGATCTCTAGATACAGAGGTCTGATGTTACCATCCAAGACAAAGCAGAAGTCTTCCATACACCATGAAAGCACCAAGGGGAGAGTAAATGATCATGCAAGAAGCCTATAGTTAATCCCATGACAGTATACTTCAGGGGTGGAGAAACCCTGTATCTCCTAGGCCAAGGGAATTCCCTCTACAATATCCCCAATAGTTACTGTGCCTATGCAAGGGGAAAAAGAAAAGAAAAGCACAAAATAATCATTTTTCCACATATTTATCTATCGATCGATTTTTTTCCGACGTCTTTATTTTGGTGTAGAGATTGAAGTTGATGTCTCCAATATTATTTTATTTTATCTTATCTTTCTCTTTCTTTTTGCACTCCAGCATGATTTGATTTCAGAATCAAGACTATTGAGTGGTGCTTGTCTTTATTGCTGTAGAGCTCACTGGATATTTAATTTGATATTTCTTTCTGTATTGTTGTGGTGTTTCAATTACCTTTTTCACATCCTCTCTCAAACTGAGGTTGAAAGCCTCTAGAGAAGGACTCCGCCCATTTTCAGGGTATTTGACTTCTTTTTTGTTGTTGTTGTTCTTTTTTCTTATTTTTGTACCCTAATCTATTGCTTTTCTTTCCTTCAAACAAAACCACATAACTCGATTTACCTAGCTTCTCCTCTAAAATAGAGGGGGAAACAAGGGAGGGTAACAGGACCAAACAGATATATGATCACTAATAGTAAGCTAAACAAAGCCGGGACCACCTACTCTAGCAGCCCGGGGGCATGATGGTGGGGGATATGGGCTGCAGAAAGGGAACGGAATGGGGGGAGGACATATTTGGTGATGGGTATTCCCCTGATTCAATATTAATATGTACCTAAAATACTACTGTGAAAGATATGTAAGCCATTATGATAAAAAAATTGTGTTTTAATCAGACATGTTCTTTGACTTACATGTATTATTATATTATATTAATTATATTATATGTTGTTATGTTACTATATTATGTTATGCTAGTTCACCTCAATATGTTAATCAATTTTGTTTCTTAAATAAATTCTTACAATAAAAAATAAAAATTTTATTGTATAAAATAAAAAAAGTGATTGGAGTTTAATGATAAAGATCTTACTTCCAGATAAGGCTATTTTTAAGGGCTTTAATGTTTATAGGAGTGGGATGACATACTATAATTCAACCCATAAAAATAGGAAAGATAAAAAGTGGACTTTAAGGGATTTCTTATTGCTCCAACTTAATTTCCTATGGTAGAAACAAATTCCAGTTTAGTTTAATGAAAGTCATTTATTCCCTCATCCCACTATAATACAAATATGTTTCATATTAGAGGAGGGCCAGTCTGCTGCTTCCCCAAGTTTGTTACAACAGTCATGATATAAGACTATGTTTTGTTTATCCATATGCTCTGTAAAGTGGGTTCCCACAGCTTTACTTCAATAGTCCTTGAACTTAAGTGTACATCCCAATGATGATGGCAGAACTGTGGGTGCCATCTTCATAGTATACAATTGAAAAATTTTACTGAAGGGCCAAAATATTTTTAAAAGAAATTATGCCCAATGGCAGGTTCCCAAAGAACATTGAGAACAACCACTACCATTAATTTTGGGTATAAATATAAGTTTTGGAACATCTCAAGTGCACTTTTCACAGTACTTCACGCCTTATTACATTCAAGAAAGCTTTATTAATTTCAGTAAAATTAATTTATAAAAATATATGGTGGCCAAAATGCTCAAGGGGCAGAGCACTTTCCTTGCATGTAGTTAGATCCCTAGCACCCCCATATGGTTCCTTGAGCCCTGCCAGAAGTAATTCCCTTAAAACACAGTTAAGAGTAAGCCATGACCACCACCAAGTATGGTCTACTCCACCGCCCCTCCAAAAAAAAAAAAAAATGAAAGGAAGGAAGAGAAGGAAAGGGAAGAGAAAGGAAGGGAAGAGAAAGGAAAGGAAGAGAAGAAAGGAAGGAAGGTAGGAAAGAAGGAAAGGAAGGAGAGGAGAGAAGGAAGGAAGAAAGGAAAGAAAGAGGGAAAGGAGAAGGAAGAAAGAGGAGGGAAGGAGGAAGGAAAGGAGGGAAGGAAGGAGGGAAGAAAGGGGGAAGGAAGGAAGGAAGGAAGGAAGGAAGGAAGGAAGGAAGGAAGGAAGGAAGGAAGGAAGGAAGGAAGGAAGGAAGGAAGGAAGGAAGGAAGGAAGGAAGGAAGGAAGGAAGGAAGGAAGGAAGGAAGGAAAATTGTATCACATCTGGGAATTCTTACACTTCAGTTCAATGTAGTTGAGCTCATAGAGAGTGGTTTTCTGGGAGCACCAAGCTTTTTCTTGCCATTGTACATAATAGTCATTGTTTTCCTTGACCTCTACTCCTGTGTCCTTTTAAAAATTCTATAGGGCAACATACAATTGGTTTTAAATGCTGGCACACTTTGCACAATTTTGTTGTACTGTGCTGGAAATCACATCCTGTTGAGGGCCCACAATTCACAGACAGCAGTACTGATGACATAGCAATCAGCACATGTGGGTAGTACCAGGAATTGAATTTATAGCTTCCTACCTGCAAAATATGTATTTTTGCCACTAAGTTTTCCTTACCTGACTTTTTTGTTTGAGTTATAATTGAAAACAAATTTGAGGCATTTAAAGTATGCAACGTAATAATTTAATAAATTATCCACTGTTAAGTGTTCCTATAACAAGTTAATCATCATATCACCTTACATATTGTATACTTATATATATATGTTCATATATGTGTGTATCCTTTTATTTTGCTGTAAGAAAAATAAAATTCTACTCTCCAAAAATGTTAATTTTACAGTACAATGCTATCAAATGAGTCAGAAATTTTCCTCTTTTAACTGATAGCATGCCTTCTGCCAACTTCTCACTATTCTACCTTATATGTGTTGGAAACCACTTTTTTTGGTTTTGTTTTGAGGCCATATATGGCAGCACTCAGGGGTTACTCCTGGTTCTGCACTCAGAAATCTCTCCTGGCAGGCTCAGGAGACCATATGGGATGCCTGGGATCAAAATCTGGTGTGTCCCCAGTCAGCCAAACAAGTCAGCCATATACAAAGCAAATGTCCTACCACTGTGCTATCACTGGGACCCATGGAAACCACTTTGTAGTGTATCAGTTTCACATTTTTTTTCTTTTATTTATATTTTGTATCTAAGTTACACTGCTCATCATTTTTCTTTCTCAATCTGGCTTATTACACTTGGAATATTATATTAATATTAGAATATTAATGTAAACATCAAAATTTGTTATATACTTATAGTTAAAATATTTTAGAAACATTAATCTGATTAAATCTCAAAGCTCCCATTACACATGAAAAAACTGATACAGAGGATTGTTAAGTATCCCAAAAAGAAGCATATTATTTTATTAAGATATCATGTGGCAGTCTAAAAAAACTCTCAAGTGGGTCTTAGAAGAGATACCTAGCTAGTACTTACTCTGTACTTACAGCCATCTATCTTGCAAGAATGCCTACAAACTAAGACAACCTTCCATTAAGTTGTTATCCCACAATTACACTATTTATACTACTACTTAAATTTCTATTACTACTTAAAAATCAGTTAATTTTCCAATATACAACACATTATCCTTCAAATATATTTTATTTTTTTATTTTTAACTTTCAGTATAAAGTTTTAGAAATAAGCTTTATTTCTTTTTTGTTGTTGTTCTTTTGTACTTTATTTAAAGAGAGTGCATCACATAGATGACATAATTGACCATAATGGATTTGTTTCCAGGTAAGTAAAAGCAAAGTTATATAACAAAATAGAAATTAAAAAAGTAAAGGAAGAAAAGAAACGTTTTTGTTTGTTTCTGTGTTGTGGAGTTTTTGGGGGTCACACCCAGCAGCATTCAGGGGTTACTCCTGGCTCTGTACTCAGAAATTGCTCCTTGTTCAGGGAACTGGGGATTGATCTGGGGACTGGGGATCATCTGTCCTGGGTCAGCAGCATGCACTGTGCTACCACTCCAGCTGAAAAGACAGTTTTTAAAAAAAGGAAAGTAAAAAACACAAAGTACAGTAAAAAGCACATTTGTAAAATTATTATATCTTCAATGAAAATAAAATGGCAGAAGCCTGTGTAAGGTCTTGTTGTTAGCTGCCCATTCTATTAAATTAGTGTGCTCCTATAGGGATGACAACACCAAATAAATTTTTCTAAAAATTCAGTGCATTCATAGAACATACATCTCAATCACAACTAATACTTAATCAAATAACAGGGTCTAACAGGGTAGAAACTCCAATCACTGTAATAGTCAACATATACCTGGGAACAGTGCCCAAAACACATGAAAAAGGAACAACACAAACTCTCGACTACACATTATACCACAAAGAAAACAGCAACACCAGAACAGCAGCATAGAGAGAACAGGCGTTCTTGGATACAAAGGGCGGACAAGCTAAGATGGCAACTCGGGATACCACACGAGATACCATACCCAGTTTGCACTACGAGATGGCCCTGAGAAAACTCTTTAACATACACTCTATCTCTAGGTTTACCTTCTTTTAGGGTTTCAAGCACGTGACCAGTCAGACCACCGAAGCAGTAACAGCGACGTACAGACCCAAACTACATGCTCTATTCACTGAACACATTCAAGCAAACCAGCATTCCCTTGCTATTTTCTCCTCTCTTCTCACCACTTTCTTGGTTATTTTTTTCTTTTCTATTCTTTTCTTTACTTTCTATCCTTTCTCTTCTCCCTTTCTTTCTAATGTATTTTTCTCTTTTCTCCCTCCCTACCCCTTCCATACACCTTACCCTTTCCCCCCTCTGGAAATCCAACTATCCCTCCACCCCTCAATCCCATCCAGACCTCCCTCTATATTAAAACACTTCACCCTCAGTCCTTAATCTATTAGGCAACAAGATCGACCTCCTACCCCAACGAACCAGTACCCAGCACCCAAGAGAAGGGACACCCAGTCAAATCCACACCTCGTCCCGGGCAAGAAAAGACAGCCAACTCCCCTGCGGACTCATGCTGCGAGGCCCTCCCTACCAATTCCCCCTAACGTGGACTGTTTCTTGAAACCGGACCTAGGTCCAAAAGTATCCCCAATGCAAGAACTCTTCCAAGACCTCCCTGCCGCAAATTTTTACCAACCTGAAGAAGGTCAGGGGGTGTGATAGGAAGATGCCTGGGAACCCACACATCACAAGAAAAACCCAAAAGACAATGGGAAAAACTGTACTTCCAACATAGGCATAAGACCTGTAATACACCACCTCGTTACCTGCTCTCCCCCAAATGTAAGGTAGTCTTTTGCACCACTTTGGTCCTTTAAAAACTTCGCTAACTCATTTTAGTTCTTTTTTTTTTCTCTTAAATTTATTTATTTTTTTAAATGTTGGTCCTATATATACATTTGCGAGCACATACATTTTTATTTATTTTATTTTATTTTATTTTATTATTTTTTTATCATTTTTGGGTATGTGACCTGTGTCTGTTATCCCCTCTGTCCACCCCCAACCACACCGACAATACAATGTAGCTCCACCTCCCCCTGCAAAGACACACTAAATAATGGGGAAAACTTACATATAAAATAAAGAGCTCTTATCTACTAGAGATAGGAACTCATAGTTGTTTACAATACAGGGTTATATCCTACCTTGAAAATATGTCATGTGGAATCACTTAGACCTCAGATGATTAGATGCCAGTCATCCAGCCTTGAACCCTGGATCCCAGACATTGAATCGGCACAGCTCTTCACAACAGCTGCAGGAAACAAACTCCATCCGGGACAGCCTTAATACTGCGGGGTCAACAACAAGGGCCAGCGCTAACATGATATCCTGACAAAGAGGAAAATGTGAACAACTTGACCTTAGAACAGATTAGCCTACCTTACCAGCTAACGACAAGACAAAACCAGAAGACTCGGCACCCTTTGGTAGGTCCAAAAGCCAAGATCGTGACTTACAGATGACTGGCTACTAGAACCACGACCAGACAGTATACATCTTGGGACCAATAAAAAAGCCCTAGTTTAGGGATTGAACTATGACTTGCACAATAAGCATGATCCCCAGTCCCAAAGGTCTGACAGAGACAACTGCAACAGAATGGGCCTTCTGGAAGCACAAAGAAAGGCGCTAACCTAGGTGCCATCCTAGGTTCAGTGCAAAGACCAAGGTCACCAACCACAGAAGATGGACTAAAACGACACTGAGGTAACAGAACCTCTAGAACCACAAAGACTGACTTCACCATAAGTCCTACCTCAGGATCTGTGCAGATACTGAGACCTCTAAACACAGAGCTCTGAGTGTATCACCCTGGACAGAACAGAAGTCTTCCACACACCAAAAAACACCACCGGGAGAATAAATGATCCTGAGCAAAGTCTAGAGCTGATCCCATGACAGTATACTCCAAGGACAGAGAAACCCCATATTTCTTAGGTCATGTGAATTCCTTTTCGAATGACCCCAATATTTACTGTGCCAGGGCAGGAGGGGAAAAAAAAACAAAAATGCAAAAAGCACAAAACCTTGGTATTTTATGTATATATGTATATATATACATATATATATCTTTTACCTTCATTTATTATTGTTATTATTATTTTTATTTACCTATCTATTTTGGTCGATTTCTCTGTTTGAGTGTGATTATTGAAATCGTTGTCCCCAATTATACTTATTTTTTTCTATTCTTTTCTTTTCCTTCGTTATGTGCTATGCCATGTTTCTTATTTCAAGACCATGGTGTGTTTTTGGTTTGTTTGTTTGTTTTTGTTTTGTTTTTTGTTTGTTTGTTTGTTTTGCTTTGTTTTTTGTCTGTTTTTTTGTGGTGCTTATCTATATAGCTGGAGTCCTCACTGGATAATTGACACTTTTTTTGGTACTGGTGGAGTGTTTCACCTTCTTTCTCTCCTTCATCTCCCAAATCGATGATGAGAGCCTCTAGAAGGATTCCACCCATTTTGGGAGTATTAGACTCTTACCCCAGTTTATTTATCTCCTCCTTTTCAAGCAAAACCACGCAACTTGAACTAGCTAGTCCTGCCTACAGTTAGAGGGGGAGATAAGGGAGGCATCAAGACCAAACAGGTGCAAGACTACTAAGTAGTGGGTTGGATACAGAGGGGACCACATATTCTAGCCGCCCTGGGGGTGAGGGAAGAGGAAATGGGAGGTAGGACAAAAACGGAGGGGTAGGGAGGGCAATTTGGGGATGGGAATCTCCCCTGATTTTATGTAAATATGTACCTAAAATGTTATTGTCAACATTATGTAAGACACTATGATCAAAATAAAAATTATATTAAAAAAAATTTAGTGCATTATTGCCAATACTGTGACTTTTAGAAGTCTGAACTTAACTGCCAGGCCTCCCTGAAGAAAGAAGATATGGGGGAAAGTGATCGCATATGCTCCAAAAAGCCCTGGTTATAATAAACCAAAAACTTGTATACACCAAGTTTGGTGTCCTCAAGGGAATCAATAAAGGGTGATAAAGCAGGGCCATTGGGAACATGGTGATTCTGGATGATGGAGGCAGGAAGCATGGTTTCAGCTTAGTGGGGGTTTGGTCCACCCTCTCCTCCCAAGGTGGCCAGTTCTCTGCCACATGGGTCATTGTTTCCATAATCTTTCATGGTTTGGTTTACATGTCTTTTAATTGCTTTTCGACTATACCCAGCAGTTTTAGGACTTAATCTTGGTTCTCTACTCAGGGATCACTCTTGGCATGGCTCAGGAAACCATATGGAATAGCAAGTATAAGTTCAGGGTCAATTACATTCAAAGGAAGTGCCTTACTACTATATCATCACTCCAGCCTCAATTAAGCTTCAATTTCTAGATGCCATTTTCATATTCTTTTCTGTATTTTTCTTAAAATATTTTAGAACTGGATTTGGAAGTAAAATTAGAACATAGCACACACTTTATATTTTTGCATATTTCTGAAGTTTGTAATATCTGCATTTAAACTGTAACATTATCTTTTATCTGTAATTTTGTCCTTTTATTTTATTTGTCCAAGTTCCTTTCTCCAGGATTTGTTTATATTATCAGAAATGTATCAACAAGTCTTCTGTGATATTTAACTGTTTTCATCATATGTAACCACATGATGGTAATATAAATCACTTGTAAGAAATTATACAAGTGTACACCTGTTAAGCATGATTTACTTTTCTAGTAATACAATATCCTGAGATTGTCAATTTATCTGAAGACAATGTTAATATGTCAAAAAAATATTATAGTACTCTATCTTTCTGAAAGTACTGTTATAATTACTTTTGTTTCTAGTTAAGTAAGTAAGTAAATATCATCACTTCTCTTGATTGACCTGTATTTGAAATTCATGTAGATGTATTTGAATAGAAATAACTATAATTTAGTTTAGGAAACAAAAACATATGAATCCTATTACCAACATAGAAAATGTTCTTGATGTCTTTTCTGGGCAATCAGAAACTCCCCTAACAGATTTAAAGGGGTTTTTGATCCTATTGAATAAAAACATTTTTATTAAATCAGAGAAAAATTAGAGTCAATAATCTTAAACCATCCTAGGAATAATGGACATCTAAAATAGGCAATAAAATTTTTAAAAAGCTTGTGAAAAATAAATACTTTATTACTTCATGGAAATTTATTTCATTTTAGTCAACACATTCCTTGAAAATAGAAATAAATTTTAAAACTTGGACCACCAATGCAGCTCAGCTGTAGAGCACATGCTTGCAAGTATGAGATCTTAATCCCTGGAACTACAAATAAAGTGATAATAGTTTAAACTATATTTTGCCTTCCTTCCCTGAACCCTTGAGCAGCCACTTTTCTGAAAGCCTAAGAACCTATCATTCTGTCATGCACACCATATCCCATGCCTAGGCTAGGAACTGGTCCAGTCCCACATCCAATCATTTTCCAAATCCAAAAGCACATGAATGTTAGCTCATAAAATATTGCTACAGAATAAGGTAAGTAGAAAGCCTGTCTCAAATACAGGCAGAGGGCAGTGGGGAGAAAGGAAATTTGGAGCATTGGTGTTGGGAATGTTGCACTGGTGAAGGTGGGTGTTTTTTAAATGACTGAAACCCAACTACAATCATATTTGTAATCAAGGAGTTAAATAAAGATATATATAAAATAAAATAAATAAAAATATTACTACATACATTGTATAGTACTGGGGGAAGGTAAATGTTGCATTCCTGTTTCTCAGATAGCATACAGCCTTAAAACTCAATCAATTCAATGGAGTAACTAGTTGTCAATTGTCTGTTTATACTCAAATAGTACTGCATATTGAGAAAAATAATCTGAAGAGCAGATGTGTTATTAATAGTCATCTGTCATAACAACTATACTGAGATCAGTTCTCATGTAACTTAAAAATCTAATCTCCCCCATCAACTTTCACAAAACTTGAAGAAAAATAAAGAAACTAAAGAACTGAGCTATAGTTGCAGATAGTCACAAAAATCTAGGCAAGTTTTCAAGGCCAGAAAAACTCTTGAGCCCAGTTAATGAGTTATATAAAACTAATGAGTTAATAAAATCAATACATACTACACTGGCAATAGAAAGTAAGCAAAAACTTAGCAGGGAAATTAAGCAATCACCACACAAGAAATTTAACTAACTCAAAATATAATTTCAGAAGAATGAGAGATTCCTTACAAACAAAATTGAAGGAGCTAAAGAGAACACATTTAATCTAAAGTAGGAGAATCTTGGAGAGGGAGAAGTGTATAAATGAGCTTGAAGACAAAACACAAGCCAATGTTTATAAGAAAATTAAAAATATAAATAAACCCTAAGAATTGAAAGAAAAATGTACTATACTAATGAAAAAGTACAGGAAGAATGACCTCTTAATTATAGAAATACCAGAAGATGGGTAAAGGAAAAAGGGAAATAATGTGTGAGTGATAGGATAGAAAATACTTAAGAACTTTTCCACGCTCACCACAAAGAGTGATGAGTTTAGTTAGAGAAATAACTACATTTTGAACTGTCCTAATATTGAGAATGTATGAGGGAAATGTAGAGCCTGTTTAGGGTACAGGCGGGGGTTGGGTGGGGAGGAGGGTGATTTGGGACTTGGGTGATGGGAATGTTGCACTGGTGATGGGTGGTGTTCCTTTTATGACTGAAACCCAAACACAATCATGTATGTAATCAAGGTGTTTAAATAAAAAAAAAAAATTAAAAAAAAAAAAAAAAAAAAGAACTTTTCCACTCTCTGGAGGGAAGTGGGTGCATAGATTCAAGAAACAAAAAGAGCATCATACAAAAATAACTCAAAGAGAATAACACCAAGACACATATCAATCAAAATGGCAAAAATCAAAAGAACAATTTTCTTAAAGAAGCAAGAGATAAGAAAAATATTGACTATAAGGGAAAAACCATAACTATCACAACAGATCTCCCATATGAAATGGTACTGTTGAGAAAAGAGTGTAATAGTATTCTAAAATTTCTAAATAACAAAATATTCAACCTAGAGTCTACTACACTGCAAAGTGCACATTTAGATATGAGAAAAAATAAAAACATGCTTAGACAATTAAGAGCTGGAAACAGTTGTGATAACCAAACTGGATGAATGAACTACTGAATGGACACATATAAACAAATTGTCAATTGTTGAGACAACTCTCTACAATAAAATGGCAGCATTGCCTACTATATTAAGAATAGCCACCAAAAGACACATTATGTAGGGATGTATAAAAACACAAAACACATCCATGTTCCGTTTAAAAGAAGAAGGGTGCTTTCTTATTTTTAATATAATTTTTATTTTTATCATAGTGGCTTACATATTGTTGACAATAATATTTTAGGTACATATTTACATAAAATCAGGGGAATTTCCATCACTGATTTGTCCTCCCTACACCTCCGTTCTCATCCTACCTCCCATATCCTCCTCCCTCACCCCCAGGGCTGCTAGAATATGTGGTCCCCTCCTATCTAGCTTACTACTTAGTAGTCTTCCACTTGTTTGGTCTTGGTATCTCCCTTATTTCCCCCTCTAATTGGGAGGCAGGACTAGATAGTTCAAGTTATGTGGTTTTGTTTGAAGAAAAGTAATAAACTGGGGTAAAAATCAAATATGCAAAAATGGGCGAAATCCTTCTAGAGGCTCTCATTATCGGTTTGAGAGACGAAGGGGAAAAAGAAGGTGAAACACCACAACAGTACAAAAAGAAGTGTCAAATAAAATATCCAGTGAGCACTCCAACAATAAAGATAAGCACCACAAAAGAAGCCATGGTCTTGAGATAAAAAACATGGCAGAGCACATAAAGAAAGAAAAGAAAAGAAGGAAAAAAAAATAAATGGAGACAACAACTTCAATAACCACACCAAAACAAAGAAATCGACAAAAAGTACATAGGTAAATAAAATAATAATAAAATAAAAATAAAAAATAATATATACAAATAAAAATGTTTTATGCTTTTTGCCTTTTTTTCCCCTCCTGCACAGGCACAGTAAATATTCGGGTCATTTGAAAAGGAATTCACTTGGCCTAAGAGATATGGGGTTTCTCCATCCTTGGAGTATATTGTCATGGGATTAACTATAGACTTCGTTCAGGTTCATTTACTCTCCCCTTGGTGCTTTCGTGGTGTTTGGAAGACTTCTGCCCCATCCTGGGTGATAAAATCAGACCTCTATATCTAGAGATCTCAGTATCTGCACAAGTCCAGAAGTGGAACTTATGATGAAGTATTCCTTTGTGGTTCTAGAAGTTCTGTTCCCTCAGTGTCATTTTAATCCGTCCTCTGTGGTTGTTGGTCTTGGTCTTTGCGCTGATCCTAGAATGGAACCTAGGATAGCATCTTCCGCTGTGTTTCCAGAAGATCCATTCCATTGCACTTGTCTCTGTCAGACCTTTGGAACTGGAGATCATGGTTGTTGTGCAGGTCTTAACTCAAACTCTAGACTACGGCTTTTTTATTGGTCCCAGAATATATACAGTCCGGTCATGGTTCTAGCAGCCAGTCATCTGTAAATCGCAGTCTTGGCTTTTGGACTGACCAAAGGGTGACAACTCTTCTGATTTTGTCTTATCGTTAGCTGGTGAGGTAGGATAACCTGCTCTTAGGTCAAGTTGTTCCCATTTTCCTCGTTGTCAGGATATCATATTAGAGCTGTCACTTGTTGGTGGCCCAGCAGTATTAAGGATGTCCCGGATGAGATTTGTTTCCTGTAGCTGTTGTGAAGAACTGTGTCGATTCTATGTCTGAGATCCAGGGTTCAAGGCTGGACGGATGGTGTCTAATCACCTGGGATCTAAGTTGGGTCCACATGACATATTTTCAAGGTGAGAGATATCCCTGTATTGTAAACAAGTATGAGTTCTTATCCCTAGTAGATAAGAGCTCGTTTTTATATGTAAGATTTCTCCTTTTTTTAGTGTGTCTTTGCAGGGAGAAATGGTGCTACATTATATTGTCGGTGCATTTGGGGATGGAAAGAAAAGAAAACAGAAACAGATCACACACCCAAAAAAAGATAAAAATAGGAATAAAATATATGTGCTCACATATGTATATGTAGAACAAACATTTTTAAAAAATGAATTAACAAAGTAATTAAAGGAACAAGGTGATGCAAGAGACTACCTTACTTTTGGGGAAAAGCAGGTAAAGAGGTGGTATAATACAGGTCTTATACTTATGATGAAAGTATAGGTTTCCCCATTGTTTTGAGATTTTCTTGTGGTGTGTGAGTTCCCAGGCACCTTTCCATCACACACCCTGACCTTCTTGAGATTGGCAAAAGATTTGTGGCAGGGAGGTCTTGGAAGAGTTCTTGCATTGGGGATACTTTTAGAGCTAAGTCCCTATTCAAGTATCAGTCCACATTAGGGGGAGTTGGTAGGA
This sequence comes from Suncus etruscus, assembly GCF_024139225.1. NCBI lineage: Eukaryota > Metazoa > Chordata > Mammalia > Eulipotyphla > Soricidae > Suncus > Suncus etruscus. Next base: position 99,837,485 of record NC_064850.1, on the reverse strand, counting down.
AAGGCCGCACAGCATGAGTCAGCAGGGGAGTTGGTTACCTTTTATTGCAGGGGACGAGGTGTGGGTTTGTCTGGGTGTCCTTTTGCTTGGGTGCTGAGTACTGGTTCATTGGGGTAGAAGGTCAGTCTTGATGCCTAATGGTTTAAGAACTAAAGGTGAAGAGTTTTAATGAGGTGGGAAGGGGCCGTATTGGTAGCACAGAGGTAGGGCATTTGTCTTGCATGTGCTGACCCAGGATGGATGCAGATTATCTCCCCAGACCATTCCATATGGTCCCTTGAGCTAGGAGCGATTTCTGAGTGCAAAGCCAGGAGTAACACCTGAATGCCAAAGGGTGTGTCTCTAAAAACAAACAAACAAACAAAAAGGAACAGAGATGGATACAACTTATTGGACAAGAGAACAATAAACTAAGAATTAATGATTCTAATCAACAAGTCTACACCAAATACAGAATCAACAAAGTTTTTAAGGCTTTTGATCACAATCTGAAAAATGTACATGGAGGGGCTAGAAAGGTAGTTAATAAAGCAGGAAAGCTGCTTTCCTTTCATGCAGCCCATCCATGTTTGATTCCCAGACATTCCATATGGTCCTATGAACTTGCCAGGTGTGATTCCTGGGAAGATCCAGGAGTTACCCATGAGCACTGCTACATATGGCCCCCAAATAAAACACATATTTTGAAACAATATTAGTTCGAGACTTCAACATGCTACTATAGACACTGAATAGATTCACTAGACAGAGTATCAGTAAAGATACAAGAACCCTAAATGAAAAACTAAAAGAATTGGGACTAATAGATTTATTGAGAATCTTCTATTCCCCAATTTGAATACATGATCTTCTCTAATACTGAGGGAACATTCTTCAGAATAGATTGCATTTTAGGATATAAGTCTAATTCGCACAAATTTATAAACATAAGTATTATACCAAGCATCAGACCACAATGTCATGGAGATAGAAATTAGCCAGAAAAATATGTGGAGAAATTCTAATACATGGAGACTAAATAAGAGACTGCTAAATAACAGCCAAATTAATGAGACAATCAAGGGGAAAAATAAGATTTCTAGAGACTAATGTTAATGAAGAATCAATTTACATATATCTATGGGACACAGCAAAAACAGTACTTGGGGAAAACTCATAGCAAAACAGGACTTATAAGGAAAAAAATAAAATCAACAATGTAAATGCACACCATAAATTTCTGGAAAACTAAGAAGTATCTAAAGACTAGTAGAAGAAAATAAATAATACAAACTAGAACAGAAATTAATGAAAGAAAGCAATAAAAAGAATCAGTGAAACCATGAGTTGATTCTTTCAAAGAATAAACAAGTTAAACCATTGATTAGAGTCATGACGAAAATAAAAAAAGTGCTCAAATAAATCAGATTAAAAGTGAAAGTGGGGAAATTACAACAGAATCTTCAGAAATTCAAGACTTCATGATAATTTACTATGAACAACTCTGCTAAGCTGAATATTCTTGACAAAAATCTTCACCAAAAAAAAAATCTAGAAACAAGTAATTTCCCAAAAATAAATAGAGAGGAAGTACAAAGTCTGATCAGGCCAATCACAGGCAAGAAAACTAAAACAGTAATTAAAGATCCTTAAGAATAAAACTCCTGGTCCAAATGAATTTGGTGAGTTTTATCAGACCTTCAGAGACTTACTGCTATTGATGTTTAAGCTTTTCAAAATATCAAACAAATGGGAGTCTTTCCTAAGAAGCTAACATTTTATATATACCCAAAGCTGGCAAAGATATTACAAAAAATGTTAGGTCAACTTCCCTGATAACATCAATGCAAATATCTTCAAAAAATTCTTAGCAAACAGAAACAAAGAGCACATAAAAAAACATAATCAAGTTGATTTCACTTCAGAAATATAAGGATGGTTCAAAACACAAATCAATTAATATAATATACTACATCACTAAAAGAAAAGAATAAAACAAAACATATGATTATAATATGCCTCCAACCCAAACCTGGTAGACCTGATCTCTGGGTTTAGATTGCTGAAATTGTCTTGAAATGGAACAGACCCTGTCCCTATCCAGGGTCTACCCACCCACACCCACTTCATTGTAAATTTAAACATCCTGAACACATGACCAATTTCAAAGAGGAAACCAACATAGCACTGAACATGTTGGATCTAATCTTTAGGCCCAGAATTTTCTTGGAGTGGTATAGGCTCACCTTTTTTTCTATTGGACAGCCCTTACCATACCCACTTTTACTTAAAATTAAACAGTGTTACTCATGATAAATTCTGAACAGAAAAAACTTCCATGTCAAAACTGTTAGACTTAGTCCCTAAGTCCAGACTATGGAGTCCTCTGATGTGACAAACACCTTTCTAAAGTTATTAACAACTATAAATAAAAGGCCTATAGTCAATAATTATTAATAATGAAAAACTGAAAACATTCCTGCTATGATTAGGAACAAGGCAAGGACATTTACTCTCTTCATTCATCCATCATGCACAACCATCATTACATTAGGCCAAAACAATAAGGCAAATAAAGAAAACCAAAGTGATCCAAATTAGAAAAAGAAAATTAGAAAATTTAAAAAAAGAAAGTTAGAAAAGAAAAAGTCAATTTATCATTTGCATATGACATGATGATATATTGAAACCCCTGATATTGCCATGTGTGACCTTAACAAAATAATAGTAACAACATTATTAATAATAAATGAAACTAAAAGGCTAAAAATCTGAGTGGAAGAAAAATATTTTCACTTAATATATCCAATATATGTATATATAGTACTTGCAAATATCAACAACAACAAAATATGAAAAGCCTATAAAAATGAGAGTAAATGAACTGACTTCTAAGAGAAAGACCAGTGATGACCAATAGGCACATGAAAAAATACTCATTATTTATTAGAAAAAATTCAAATCAAGATGACAAAAAATCTACGTATTTTATACCAGTGAGATTAGCACATACCAAATATTGGGAACAATATCTGTTGACAGGGATGGTGTGAAAAAGAACTCTCATCTACCAATAGTGGGAAGGCTGTCTGGTAGAAAACATTATTTAGGATTCTTAGTAAACTCAAAATTCAGCTTCCACACAACACAGCAATTCCACCTTTGGAAAATTATTCCCATGACAGAAAAATATCCATTCAAAATTTTATTTAAAATGCCATTGTTCACTATAGCACACAATACAGTAATTTTGGAAACCAAAGATGTCTAATGACAGATGACATATGAAGATATGGTGTATATACACAATGGAATATACCATACATTCAGCTATATGAAATGATTAAACCATGCACTTCTTTATAATCTGGATAGGATAGAATGGAAGATGTAATATTAAATGAGGTAAGACAGGAGAATGACAGACATAGTATAGTAGTTATACCTGGCATTTAGGAAAACTGGATGAAGTAATGTAATGGCTTAAAGGGTGGTGTTTTCTATAAAAACCACAGCCCCATATTATAGAGTAGAGAAGGAAAGAGAGAGTGGAGGGAAGGGAGAAAAGAGATAAATGAGAAGCATCAGGGCACATATCACACACACAAAAAAAGAATAATTAGTGCTGGCACAAATGTAGGGAGAAAGAAACTCTCATTTACTGTTAGTGATAATGTCCTCTAGTCCAGCCTTTATGGGAACAATATAGAGATTACTTTAAAAAACTGTAAATTGAGCTCCCATATGATACAGCTATATCACTCCTAGAGAGATACACTAAGAATACAAAACAACAACTTTTGCACTCCTACATTCATTGCAACACTAGTTACAATAGCCAGACTCTGGAAACAACCTAAATTTTTGACAACTTATGAGTGGCTAAAGAAGCTGTGGTACATATATACAATGGAAAACAATGCATATGTCAGGAAAAATGAAGTCATGAAATTTTCCTACACATGGAAGGACATGGAAACAATTATGCTAAGTGAAATAAGTCAGAAGGCGAGAGATAAACACAGAATAGTCTCACTCATCTGTGGAATTTAAGAAAAATAAGATAGTATTGTAATAATACCTAGAGACAATAGAGATGAGGGCTGGAAGGACCGGCTCCCAGTATGAAGCTTACCACAAAGAGTGGTGAGTGCAGTTAGATAAATAACTACATCAACAATTCTCATGACAATGGTATGAGTGAGAGAAGTAGAATGCCTGTCTCCAGTACAGGCAGAGGGTGGAAGAGAAGGGTGATGGGAGGCATTAGTGGTGGGAAGGTTGCACTGGTAAAGGGGAAATTCTTTTTTAGAACAGCAACCCAACTGCAAACATGTTTGAATCATGGTGCTTAAATAAAGATATTATAAAAAAAAAAGAGAGAGAAAGTTATGGGTTTTTCAAACTTTTTTTTATTCCATTAAAATATATTATTGTGCTATTATATATATATATATATATATATATATATATATATATATATATATATATCTTTAAAAAAGAGAGAAGCAACTGGGCTAGTGTCAAGAGGATTTGAGTCATATATGGTGTAAAAAATATACAATCCACAGAGTCAACAACACTGAAATTATGAGACACAAACTTCAACAACTGAACTAAAAAAAAGGGTGCCTGTGAAGATAGAGAGCTAGTTGGGGTAAGGGTATAGGAAGGAACCTGTGAATATTGTTAGATGAAAGTTAACACTTCCTTAGTACTGGAACATTATCTGTCTGAACTCAAGTAGGAATAACTTTATAAGTCATAGTGCTTTAGTAAAATAATTTTAAACTATTTTAAATTGTCTTTTATACTTAACTCCTGATAGTTTTTATTTTTATCTGTTTCTTTTTTTGCTGTACTTATCTTAGTGTTAACATTCTTGAAAAAGGGTAATTATTTTCTATCAACTTATACAGTATAAAGTATCAAGCTATAGATATGTGCCTAATTGTAAGCACATACTAACAATATAAGGCATTTAACAACCTTTTGGATATTCAGAGCTAATTTTGGACTCTTCAATGCTGAACTAAAGTTGACTACTCTACTTTCTCATAGAGTTTAGTAACTAAAAATGGTTGGGAGTGGAAAAAATATTATGCTAATGCTCTACTCTAACTTTCAAAACTCTTTGAGGCTTATTTCTCACATACTGAGGTTTGACAAGACCAATATTTGCTTAGCAGTTAGAAATAGGAGATGACATATTAAATGAATTAATTGGGTATCAGCAATTTTTGTTGTGGGACATATCAATAATGTCCTCTTTGAACATGAATTAGCAAATGGAAAATTGAATTATGTCCAATATTAATGGAAAGCCTAAGAATAACTTCTTGATTTTGATTTTCAAAAAGGTCTAACTTTACCTTTTATGCTAAAGCTTTTAGGCCAGAGGAATAGAAAGAAAGCTTTTAAAGTTTGAAGGAGAAATTGACTTAGACATCCTCTATCCTTAGTTTCCACTTTAGTCAATTTTATCAAGAAAGCACTAGACACCATCAGCCAAGCTCTGTTGGAACAGTATGTGGTCAAACATGATTTTAGCACAAATCCCCAAGGAGATTGGTCTTTAAAATTGTTGTCTTGTTTGGGTTTAAAATGGAAAAATATTATGTTTCTTTCTTTAATTAAAATATCTTAAAGTAAATCAAATAATTGCCAAATGTGTTTTATTTGAATTGGTTGGAAAATTAAAGATTAATATCCATCCTATGATCTACTTAATAATAAATGCAATGCATTAGATTTATATGATTTACCATTGCTCATAATAGTGACTTTAAGTTTACTATTCATAATTTTACATCACATTTTTCATAGTAGAACTAACTAAACATCCATTAACTAATACTATATCCTAGGACCAATTTATTTTTTATAATTTACAGCTCATCTATAAAGATGAGCTAATAAAAGGATAAATGCTTATCACAAAAGAATACTGAATCTGTTTCAGTGTAAAATTTCAAAACAAATCTCAGACAGTATTCCAGCTTACTCTGAAAATACAAATTACTTTTAAATTATGATAGGCTAGGGATACACTTGTCAAAATTAAAGTTAATATAAGACAGTTTTATCTGGTGGTTTAATAAGAACTTTAGTATAATATAACTAAAACTGTAAATAAATTGTATCATGTAGGAACTGAAGAGATAGCACAATAAGTCAGGTACTTGCTTTGTCTATAACTTACATGAGTTGCATCCCGGGAACTACATATGCTGCCCAAACCCCACCAAGAGTGACCCTGAGTACAGAATAAGCAGTAAGCCTGAGAACTGCTTTTGTGACCCCAAAACATAAAACAAACAAAAGTAAAATATGCATATACTAACACATAAATATAAAAAGTTTACTTTATCATTAGCTCCAGAACGATATTTAGTCTGTGTCTAGAGGGGCATTGAAGGAAATTTGTAGACATTGGTAGAGGGAAGTTAACACTAATTGTGATATTAATATCAGAACATTGTATCCTTAAAATTCTATAATGAACCATTTTGTCAGTCACAGTTAATTGATTCAAAATAAGATAAAATTTAAATCTAAAATGATAAAGAAAATTATAGGGGCTGGAGAGATATCACAGCAGGTAGGGTGTTTACCTGGCCGATTCACATTCTATCTGTAGCATCCCATGTGGTCTCCCTAAACTTCCTGGAGCAATTTCTGAGCACAGAACCAGGAGTAACCCCTGAATGCTGCCAGGTGTGACCAAAATGCAAAAAAAAATTGTGGAAGTATGATTTTTTTTATCAGAAACATGTCTAATATCTGCACTGAAGGGCAAAGAGATAACATAGGAATTGATGCCTGAATTATAGGCAGATAACCCAATATGATCCTCAGAACAACATGGTCCCTGAAGTACCTCCAGAAAGACCACTCAGCATAGAGCCAGAAGTAATTCTCAAATTCTAGATATATTGGTGGGACCCTCCAAAGTGAGGCCACACACACACACACACACACACACACACACACACACACATATGCAGTAATTCCCTAAAATTTACAAAAAGCATTACCAATAATGTGAAGTCACTGACATTTTGCAGATAAGAAATGTCAGTCCCAGAAGGAAAAATAAAAAAATTCCCTAAAGTCATGCTTCTGGAGAGTGAAATGACATAGCTGCAATTTAATGAGTCCTTTTTATTTTAAATGTAATGTTTTTTACTGAACAGAATACTCTAGTACTTGCATTGTAGCATAGCATATGAACATTAAATATGGTCATTGTATTCATTATAGAAAAATATACGTATAAATTACATGTAAATCAATTAGATAATTATGTGTAGAGATAATGCTCATTTATTTTATAAAATACAGAAAAAAATAACGTGTTCATGCAGTGTTAAATTTTAGGGAAAAGTTACAGAATATTCCATAATACAAAAAGAATAGTAGAATTACTGCTTGGAAAATACATTTAAGGTTATTCATTTAACAAACATTTACCATTAACTTCTATAAATCAACTCATAGCCCTACCTAGTCATCCAAGTCATGTCTGACTTGTCTTAGGAGTTACAACCTTCAGTAGGAGCTAAGTCTCTTACTTATTCTCTGTCATGAGGATATACATAGATGTAATAATAATATTGGCAAAAAATAATCACCATATAGGTGTGTCCAAATGATGTAACGGGGCCAGAGCGATAGCACATCAGAGGGAGTGTTTGTCTGTAGTGTGACTAAACAGGTTCAATCCCTGGCATCTCATCTGTTCTCCATGCCTACCAGGAGTAACCTTTGAATTCTGTTGGACATAGCCCAAAAATAAAAATAAAATGCTTTGAGAAATAAGAGCTAACATGAGAAAATAGAAACACATCCTTTGCTCATAGATTAGGAGGATTAACATCATTAAAATGTAACAAATCTTCAATACATTGTACAGATTCAATGTATTTCCTATAAGGCAGTGCTTCTCAATTATTTTCTGTCATGCCCCCCCAGGAAGAAGAAAACATTTTTCTCACCCCCCCGGCACAAGTGTAAATAGTATCTTTATAAAAAAAACTTTAACCTGCAAAACAAAAATATATAAAATAATTTGAGCTGAATTTTTACTCAAAGGTGATGTCTGGATTAATGTCTACAAAGAGCACATTTTGCAATGCATAGCTTTTCGAAGCGGTGTTTGAAACAGGACACAGCAACTCTCAGCTCCAGAGACATACAGAGACATAAACACGGGGCTTAACTTGTTATGACAGTGTTTGCCAAGGTCAAATGTGCCCCTTTTTAAGGAACCTCGCATTCCCCCTGGGGTGTCCCCCACTATTTGAGAAACACTGCTATCATAGATATCTATGATGTTTTTCAAAAAAATAGATAAATAATTTCTGAAATTCATATGGAACAATAAAACTTCACATATAGTTAAAAAAATCCTTGTGAAAAAGCAGATAAAAGGCATCACCTTTCCCAACTTTAAACTAAACTATAAAGCAGTAATAACTAAAACAGCATGGTATTGGGATATAGACAGACTCTCCGATCAGTGAAATAAAATTGAATATCATGCGACAGATTTCAGGCATTTATAAGTTAATTTCTTTTTTGTTTGTTTTTGGGCTACACCCAGCAGTGCTCAGGGGTTACTCCTGGCTGTCTACTCAGAAATAGCTCCTGGCAGGCACGGGAACCCATATGGGACACTGAGATTCGAACCAACCACCTTTGGTCCTGGATCGGCTGCTTGCAAGGCAAACACCTCTGTGCTATCTCTCTGGGCCCTATAAGTTAATTTTTGATTTAGTAGAAAAAAATATGAAGTGTATCAAAGAAAGCCTCTTGAATAATTGGTGTTGGGAAACCTGGTCGTCTATGTGCAATAAAATGAACTCAGTCCCCCTCCTGATATCATGCACAAAGGTCAAATCAAATGAATTAAGGGCCTTAATATCAGACCTGAAATCAAAAAATACATAGAAGAAAAGATAGGCAGAACTCTTTCTTCCATTGAAGCTACAGTTATATTCAAGGATTGATAATTGATCAAACAATTGATCAAACAATTAGAAGCAAAGATAAGCAAGTGAGACTAATTTAAGAATCTTTTTCACTTCAAAGAAAATAAGGACCAAAATACAAAGACTGCCATGGAATGGAAGAAACTATTTGTCCATACTCATCTGATAAGACATAATAGATATATAAGGCAATAGGAAAGCTTAAAAAGACAACAAAAACAAACAAGCAAAAAAAAATTACCCACACATCTAATCCCATCAAACATGGGGAGAAGAAATAAACAGAAACTTCTGCAAGGAATAAATACAGATGGTCAATAGAAACATTAAATATGCTCCACATCATAAAAGTGCAAATCAAAACTAGGATGGGATAATATCTCACAACGCAGGGACGGCACACATCAAGAAGAACAAGAACAACCAGTGCTGGTATGGATGTGAGGAGAATAATCTCATTCACTACTGGTGGTAATGTAGACTGGTTCAGCCACTTTGGAAAACAATATGGACATACCTCAAATAAAAAACTAGAAATTGAAATTCCATATAACCCAGTAATATCATTCCTGAGAATTACCCTAGAGATCCAAAAATACACTGCAGAAAAAGCATATTTACTTCTCTGTTCATTACAACATTATTCACAGAGTCTGGAAACAATTCAAGTGTTGGAGAACAGCTAAATAAAGAAACTGTGGGACATCTACACAATAGAAAAATATACAGCTATTAGAGAAAATGAAGTCATTAAATTTTCTTATACATAAATGGGTATGGTAAATAATACACTGAACAATATATAAGTCAGAGGGCAGGGATAGACATCAAATAATAATACTCATTTGTGAGATATAAAATATAAAGGCATGATAATAATACCAAAAGGCAATAGATATGAGGATCACATGTTACAAAGCTTGCCACAAATAGTGAGATTGTAGTTAGGGCACAGAAGGGACAACTATGACTATGACTAATAGTTGGAAATGATCACTCTGGACAAGAACTGGGTGCACAAATGAGGTAAAGTGATATGCATGAAATTACTTCAGTAACCATTTTGAAAACCAGTGTTTTAAAGGAAAAAAAGGAGGGGAGAGAAGACAGAACAATAATACAGGTTGTAGAGTTAACTTTGCAAGCAGCTGACCTAGATTCAATCTGCAACATCCCATTTGGTCTCCAAAACATCGCCAGGAATGATTTTTGAGCAAAGATTTCAGAGCAAGGAGCAAGCCTGAATGCCCCTGAATGTGGCCAACAACAACAACAAAAAAAAAAAATGGAGAATATATGGCTGCCATAGTTAGGGAGGTGATAGCCAAGGAGACAAGGAGAGGGTGGAAGCAAATGGGGCAAGGAGTAGAAATGTGCACTGGTAAAGTTGTGTTTTGGACATTGTATATTCAAAACTGGAGTTAATCATGGAAAAATTTGTAACTGTATCTAATGTTGATTCAAAAAAAAAGAGCAAAAACTGCATAAAAGAAAAAAAGTAATGTACAAAGTAAATAATATATATAAACTATTTCTAAATTAGAAATCTAATGCAAGAGTGACAAAAAGTAAGGGAGTATCTGCCCAGTTGTCTGAATGTCCCTGGGAGTGGGATTGTAGCTGGGCTTTGGAGACCCACACATACCAAAATAAAAAGGGGGAGGGGAATGGTCTTGTTAAGCTGAAGGCTTCGACAAATTTAAACAATATTATAAAATGAGTTAACAACATTGATTAAACAAATAGACTTTAAATGTAATTAAAAAATATACATATTCAGAAGTGCTAACTTTACATCTGTTTACATTAATTTACAATCTTTAGAAGACTTTTCTTTGAGTCTTCGAAATTAGATTCTTGAGCAGTTTTTTCACATAAGTCATAACTATAAAGTAATGTCTAAGATTTATAATTTTCTACTTCTAAAATTGTTCCAAAATTAATGTGGACTATTTGCATATACTGTAATATTTTTTCATGATATTTTACATCTTATTAGAATTATCTTAAAGAATCACATAATTTGAACCATCTTGTTTCGCCTCACAAACTGAGGGGGAAATAATGGAGGGTACCAAGACCAGACAGTCATATGAACAATAAGTAGAAATAAAAAAATAATCAGACTTAAATACCAAATCCAAAGCCAATGACAGTAGAATCGACACCCAATCCACAACATGCTAGACACAGAGGGGACGTCCCCACTTATACTAGCAACCTGGGTGATAAAGGAGGGGGAATATGGGATGTATGCTGAGAACAGGGGTGGATGGAGTACAATATTGGTGGTGGGAATGCCCCTGATTCAATGTCAAAATGTACCTAAAAAATTAGTGCAAAAGATTTTGTAATCCACTTTGGTCAAAATAAAAATTTAAAAAACTATTTTGAATATATTTAAGTGCTCTGGGATATTTAACTCAGTGGTTACAACAACATTTTTCCAATGCATATTTTTCTATATTACCTAATATTTATATGACCTAAATATAATAGTGTATCCAGTACTAGCAGGTTAATTGCTAACTGCTGATTCTGAGAAGTTGACTCCCTACAAAAGGATATTCTTAGAAACTGCCCATGAATGATCAACTTTCAGCATGTTATGAGTATAGGAGTCTGTTTTGTATAAAATAAAAGGAAAACATCAATTTGTCCTAATAAAGCCCTAACCTATGATGTCCGATAAAAAGTACCATGAAGCTATTAATTTTCTAGGAAAAACTCAATAGTTCATTGTCTTTACAGGTCAATTCAGAACTATGTCAGCCTTCCTATGTTGAATGAGTTAGATACAAAATATTTGTCATTTCCTTTAAAGAAAATACTTTATATCATTTGAGCAGAAACTTTCAGTCTACCAGAAAAACTTTCTATCTGACTCAGAAATATTCTTGAGGATATTTTGCTTTCTACTTTTTAGCAATGAATAATGTTTATTTCATAATTTTCTAATATATAAGTGGTATCACTGCTGTACTTATATTTTGAGATATTTAGTATTGTACCATATAATAAAAAATGTTTACAGTGATCTTATTCACAATCTTTTCTGGTCACAAAAGCTATTTTTGTTTTTCCATGTTAGGAAACTAATACTAATGAGACTTTATAGCATCACAGATAATCACATTGCATAAACTTTTAGGTAGAAAATTGTTAAGAAAAATGTTCTGTATATCTTCATTATGGTGTTTTCCTAAGTAAATTAGCAGTGCTAAATCTTTCCAAAACAAAAAGATTTTATTTATATAACATGGTTCATAAAACAAAAAGGTTTTATTTATATGACATGTTTCATAAAGGCTTATTTTTTTGCTTTTCCCTAAAAGACAGGAAGTAATTCTTCCTTAATGTTCTGAAATATCTGTTTAATTTGTATTAAAATAAATTTAAAGTGTACATTTTAACTTTGTCAGCCAGACTTATTAAAAGTTTTAATGTTTTCTGAAATATTTTCTGGTGTTAAATCTAACATTATAGAGTGATTCTAGGTATAAATATGGGCCAAGAGATAAAATTTTTTCTTTAAAAATATACTTTTTTTTTTTTGGTTTTTGGGTCACACCTGGCAGCGTTCATAGGTTACTCCTGTCTTGATGCTCAGAAATCTCTCCTGGCAGGATCAGGGGGACCATATGGAATGTTGGGATTCGAACCACTGTCCTTCTGCATGCAAGGCAAACATCCTGCCTCAATGCTATCTCTACAGCCCCAATATAATTTTAATTAAATGTTAAATATTCTTGACCTAAAATTTGACTTTAATTTCTGCCAAAGCATCTTAATAAATCATTGCTTAATACAATTAAAAGTAAAATAATAGTTTGAGACAAATTCTAGCATTTTGGATTTACATAATATAGAAATTTGACTGTACAAAAAGCTGAATTCATGACAAAGGTATTTTTGCTGCTATTTGAAGTCTTTATATTTGTGCACTTTAACAAAAGCATTCTTTCAATAGAATAACTTGAAAAAGCACATATTAAGTATACATACTGCATTAATTCCACTGGAAATTTTATAATAAATGGTGACTTTTATCAGTGTCTTTTAATTGCTATGTTGAAAGGATAATTTTCAAAAAATGCCTACACTTTTTACAATGTTTAATATTGTTCAGAATACCTTCCTTAAATTATTATCCATTCATTTTCATTTCATTGCCTTCTCTCAGTAATGAATAGTCAGAATCACAAGAAAAGAGCCCAAGAAAGGTAGAGCAATGTTTTTTCTTATGCTTTTGGTTATTTATTCTCATTCTCCCTGACTGCATTTTTGTTCTCTTTCTACCTACATCATCACTGTTGTTCATCCATTCTTTCCACCCTAGGACTTCTCTAAAAGTAGATGAGGGTATTGACCTGATACTTTGATCACTGCAACTCCAATAATTTATTCTAACTTCTTTTTCTCCAGATATTACCTCTCGAAGTTCTTGCTATATATTTTCACTATTTAATTCAAATACATTCATTTTGTCTCTGATAGTATGTAATAGATGTTGAAGCTTTAAAGCATAGACATGTATTTCTTATTTGTGTGATCTGTTGTGTCAGTTGTAACAGTGTTATTTTCAATCATGTTCAAACACGATGGTATGTCTGAAAAATACATTCTCGGTTATGATGTCTTAATATTAGAAAGCTGGAGAGGATATAAAAATGCGGAGGTGAAAATATGAGCTGTTTCTTAAGACCCCTGCTTACATTAAAACAAATTGAAATTTCTACACTCATTTCATGGTTCAATAAAATAACTTACTCAAACCCCAACCCAACAGACAAGAAAGTACATTCTAACCCATAGTAAGGTATGCCAAACAATAGAAAATAATTTTAAAGTTAGATGTAAATAATCTGTAACATAATTATATATGAAGGTAGTAGATACAAAATTTTGATAGTTATCTTTTTAAGATCTAGTAATATAATATAGGAATAAGGTACCGTATTTGCCTGCATATAAGACAGGGGTCTCAAACTCAATTTACCTGGGGGCCACAAGAGGCAAAGTCAGGGTGAGGCAGGGCTGCATAAGGGATTTTGTTTACCTAATATTCGCAATAAAAAATCACATTAGTAAGAAAAAATCGCAAAGAATCACATTAAACATTTGCATACCCTGAACGGAACTGCTTGGGGTATGTTTAATGCAATTCTTATTGCGATTATTCAGTAAGCGAATAATCACGAATGCTGCGATATTTGAAGGCCGGGGCCGCAGGCCACAAAATGTAGTGCGGAGTTTGAGACCCCTTGTATAAAACGACTGGGAGTATAAGATGACCCCCTAATTTTGCAGATAAAACATAGGTTCAGGCCTATATTCGCTGTATCAGACAGAACGTTCCTGTGCTGCAACTGTATGTATCACAGTGAGCCAATCACAACAAGCAAAGGTCCAAAGGTTATACTGTAATAGACTTCCTCTCTGACTCTGGCCAATCTGAGTAGGCTTTTTACAGTGTAGATTCGGGTCCAGAACATTGTCTAATTTGCATGCATAAAAAGTCTGCTTGGATTGGCTGAGTTAGAGAGGCGGTCCAAGCAGCCTTGCAGTGATTGGTGCAGAATCGAGTTGGAAAATTCATTTTGTGGCAATATTCAGACAATTTTTGTTTAGCGGCATATTCAAACATTTCTCGGGATATACTCGGCGTATAAGACGACCCCCAATTTTCGGTTGACTTTTTTTGCGGGAAAATACGGTACTTGCATTGCGTAAGTTCACATCAATTCAAGCTCAGAGCCCTATGCTTCTCTTAGACTAGCCCGGTGTCACTCAAACACAGAGCCACCCACCCCTCCTTAAGAAAAAGAAAGAACAATAATTAGTATCTTTTAAAATTTCTTTATCCTGTAAATTTTACATCACTATTTTCACTATTTCTCTCTTCTAGTTTACCAAGCTAGGAAAATCTCAAAGAAATTCTATATTTCTTCATTTGTTCACAGTAAATCAATAATCAGTATTTCTTTGCTTCTAAGCATCAATTGAAAAGGGTCTTTTAATTTTAATCCCAACATCACTCCACTATTATGTCTCTCACCAAACCAAATAATAATCTGCTTTATTTGAAAGAATTGCTGTATCAATATAACCTCAATTACACAATAGAATTTAATTTTTCACTCAAGAAAATCTGTATTAAGAACTTTAATTTCAGGGATTATACTCTTCCTGTATTATCCTAATTAGAATTATCAAGACAACTCACTCATGACTATCCTCTTTAGGCATTATATATTAAAAATATAGAGACTTTTTAATATTTTACAAAAAATATTCTAAATTTTATCAATAAGTAATTACTAATTGATGAGTCCTATGTGCTCAGCCTGCAATATAAGCAAATGTCACTTCTATTCACTCTGCTTTTGCATGAACTCATCATGTGATTTTATCTTTCTCCATTTTCAGAGAGACTAGAATATGCATGCTCAAGACAAAGAGGAAAAAGAATTTGTGATCCACAAAGTTCAACAAAATCAAAATTTTTCTCTTGGCCAACAGGAGTAGCCACTGTTGTCAAAATAATCTTTCTAAAACGCAAATTTGTTCATGTTATTAATCAACTTGAAACCTTTTTATAGCTCTACAATGATTAAAAATAAGGATTAAATTTCTCAGTGAGAAGTTCAAGGCTCTTCATGTGATGATTATCTGCTTTTTGTTCATAATGAATTACTTCCAGTTCTTTGAAAATACAAGCCGAGCCATCACTCTATTGTGCCATATTCTATTCATTAGATACTTCTTCATTTTGAAAGCTCAATTCAAACAGCAATTAGTTCATGCAGTGAAGTATTTCTTTACTGCTTTAGCTATCTTTCAAAAATGATACTTTTTTTTGGAAGGGGCCACCCTTGGTGCTACTCTGAGCTTAATGTTGGATTCATGCAAGATTATGTCAAGGAACACGCCCGACAAACTCAGAGGTCCATATGAGATACCAGGGATCTAGCCAGGTCAGCCATGTGCAAGGTAAGCATTCTACCTGCTATACTAATTTTCAGATCCCTTAAATCTATCTATCCTACACATTATTATAAACATGTAGTGTACTTTCTTTTCTTATTACCATTACTTTATCATTGGAGGAAAAAACCTACAAATATTTCTTGATAAGGATACTTATTATTTCAAACTGTAAATAATAAATATAACTTGGCAAATATAATCATATATTATAATCTTAAAATTAGCAAACTTTTAGATTAAAAACAACATAGCAAAAATCTCCATAAATTTACATGAAGTCTATAATTTTTTTTTTTTTGGTTTTTCGTTAGATGCTCAGGGGCTCTGGCTACGCGCTCAGAAATTGTCCCTGGCTTGGGGGGACCATATGGGATGCCGGGGGATCGAACCGGGGTCCTTTCTTTGGCTAGCGCTTGTAAGGCATACACCTTACCTCTAGCGCCACCTCGCTGGCCCCTGAAGTCTATAATTTTATCAAGTTGTTCTAAAATGTGGAGGCTAGTTGAATCTAGATACTTTGTTGTGTGTTTTTATTTTGGGTGGTGACAGGAGGTCATGGGGAGACAGGAAGTCCAGCTCAATGTTTTCCCTTGCATCAACTCTCAGGAACATTCCCACAAAATTCTAAAGACCATATATGATCCTCGAGATCTAACTGTGTAAATCACTTGCAAGGCTCATGCCTACCCACTCTAATCTGACCCAATTCTGATTAGAACATGCCACAGCCTCTAAATTATTTATGAATAGAATACTTCAATTAATTCAAATGTTAACTAATGTCACCTAAAGCTTGAACAAATATATACACAAGCATAGTTTGCTAGATGAACCAGAGAAATAGTACAGGAGGCAAGATGATTATCCTATGTGCAGCTGAACCTGCTGCACAGGTTCTAACCCCTGTATTGCATATTATTTCTGGGGTCCAGCAATCACACCTGAGCATGAAGACAAAAATTTCCCCTCTTGCTGTGACTTAACTGTTCTGTTACCCCAAAAAGAGTTTTCTGCCAGAATGTGAACCACATTTAATTAAAAGAAACTGTTCAGGGGCCAGAGTAATAGTACAGTAGTAGGGCATTTGCCTTGTATAGATCCAACCTGGGTTTGATCTGCAGTCCCCCATATGGTCCCCTGAGCCTGTAATTTCTGAGTGCAGAACCAAAGTAACCTCAGATCACTGGAAGTGTGCCCTCCTAAATGAAAATATCCAGTAATATTTGTTCTGCTAAATAACTGGTAGTGAGAATTACTATGAAAGTGTCAATGAGAAATCATAGGTTTTGTTTTTATATAAGATGAACACATTCACAGAACTGTCATTTCATTTAAACTATCAGTGAAACTTCACATAACCTATATCAGAAAATATTAGTACATTTTAAAAATAGCTTTAATTTTCTAATGGTTATTTTAATACCTAAAAAAAGCAATAAGGAGCCAGAGAAATAGTATACCAATAGTATAGGAATAAGAAGCCAGAGAAATAGTATAGGAATAGTACAGCGGGTAAAGTACTGGCCTTGCTTGTGGTTGACCTAGTTCAATCTTTAGCATTCTTTGTGGTTTCCAGAGCTCCACTAGGAGTGATTCCTATGTTCAGAGCCAGGAGTATCCCCTAAGCTTTGATGGGTGTGGTCTAACTCTCTACCTCCCAAAAAAGCAATGAGCTTCAGATCACTTTTATAACTTGTTTCAAATAACAAAGTATAAGATTGGGTGATGAAGTTTGTTGATAATATTTTATGAAATATCAATTTAATTTGTAATATATGTCCCACAAACATGACATGTTTGGTAAGAATAAAAAAAATTACTTCTTTCTTTTCCTTTAGAACGTCTTTTTCAAATAGAAAAGAAATCTGTGTGTTTCCAGTTGGTATGTTGAAAAGTGATAAGAAAAATCTGGAGAAAATGAAAATCACTGTTTTCTATGGCTCAAATAAAAAGCAGTGATAAAAGAACCATTTAGGTAATAAAATTATAGAAAGAATACAGTTTTCCAAGGAAGTGTAATTACAGCAGAAGGAAGAAGACATCTATAAGTGGAGACTTTAGAGGAATATGCAAGAGCTGCTTTGCCTCAGAAGAAAGTATAAGTAAGAGGAACAGCTTAAATTTCAAATATGGGCCCAGAGAGATAGCACAGCGGTGTTTGCCTTGCAAGCAGCCGATCCAGGACCAAAGGTGGTTGGTTTGAATCCCAGTGTCCCATATGGTCCCCTGTGCCTACCAGGAGCTACTTCTGAGCAGACAGCCAGGACTAACCACTGAGCAACGCTGGGTGTGGCCCAAAAACCAAAAAAAAATTTTCAAATACACTTAAGTGTAAAACCAAATCATTGGGAAAAAGAATATGGGAGGAATTACTTTCCCCAACTTTAAACTGTACTACAAAGCAACAGTTATCAAAACAGCATGGTATTGGAATAAGGATAGGTCCTCAGATCAGTGGAATAGGCTTGAATACTTAGAAAATGTTCCCCAGACATACAACCACCTAATTTTTGATAAAGGAGCAGGAAATCCTAAATGGAGCAGGGAAAGCCTCTTCAACAAGTGGTGTTGGCACAATTGGATAGCCACTTGCAAAAAATTGAACTTAGACCCCCAGCTAACATCATGTACGAAGGTAAAATCCAAATGGATTAAAGACCTCGATATCAGCCCCAAAACCATAAGATATATAGAACAGCACATAGGCAAAACACTCCAGGACATTACAGGCATCTTCAAGGAGGAAACTGCACTCTCCAAGCAAGTGAAAGCAGAGATTAACAGATGGGAATATATTAAGCTGAGAAGCTTCTGCACCTCAAAGGAAATAGTGCCCAGGATACAAGAGCCACCCACTAAGTGGGAGAAACTATTCACCCAATACCCATCAGATAAGGGGCTAATCTCCAAAATATACAAGGCACTGACAGAACTTTACAAGAAAAAAACATCTAACCCCATCAAAAAATGGGGAGAAGAAATGAACAGACACTTTGACAAAGAAGAAATACACATGGCCAAAAGACACATGAAAAAATGTTCCACATCACTAATCATCAGGGAGATGCAAATCAAAACAACGATGAGATACCACCTCACACCCCAGAGAATGGCACACATCACAGAGAATGAGAATAAAGTGTTGGCGGGGATGTGGAGAGAAACGAGCTCTTATCCACTGCTGGTGGGAATGCCGTCTAGTTCAACCTTTATGGAAAGCGATATGGAGATTCCTCCAAAAACTGGAAATAGAGCTCCCATACGATCCAGCTATACCACTCCTAGGAATATACCCTAGGAACACAAAAATACAATACAAAAACCCCTTTCTTACACCTATATTCATTGCAGTAATATTTACCATAGCAAGACTCTGGAAACAACCAAGATGCCCTTCAACAGACGAATGGCTAAAGAAACTGTGGTATATATATGCAATGGAATATTATGCAGCTGTCAGGAGAGATGAAGTCATGAAATTTTCCTATACATGGATGTACACGGAATCTATTATGCTGAGTGAAATAAGTCAGAGAGAGAGAGAGAAAAATGCAGAATGGTCTCACTCATCTATGGGTTTTAAGAAAAATGAAAGACACCCTTGTAATAATAATTTTCAGACACAAAAGAGAAAAGAGCTGGAAGTTCCAGCTCACCTCAGGAAGCTCACCACAAAGAGTGATGAGTTTAGTTAGGGAAATAACTACATTTTGAACTGTCCTAATAATGAGAATGTATGAGGAAAATGGAGAGCCTATCTAGAGTACAGGCGGGGTTCGGGTGGGGCGAAGGGAGACTTGGGACATTGGTGATGGGAATGTTGCACTGGTGATGGGTGGTGTTCTTTACATGACTGAAACCCAAACACAATCATGTATGTAATTAAGGTGTTTAAACAAATTAAAATATATATATATATATATTAAAAAAATAATAATGTGAATGAATGAGGGAAAAAGAAAGCCTGTCTTGAGTACAGGTGTTGATTGGGTGAGGAGTAGGCAGATCTGGGAAATTGGTGGTGGGAATTCTGCACTGGTGAAGGGGGGTATTCTTTACATGACTGTAATCAAACAACTACAATTATATTTGTAATCATGGTGTTTAAATAAAGATAATTTATAAAAAAAATATCAACAATAAAAAAAAGTAAGAAAATTGATTGGATGTGAAGAAAGAGGTGTATGAAAGAGAGAATTATTTGGAATTCCCTAAAATATCATTATAAGTTTTACAGAACACTAGGCAAGGAACAAAGTTTGGAAAATACAACTAGATATTGCGACTTACTGTGACAAAGAGTTTTCTAACATCAGCATCAAGTATAATGCCTGTAATTTACTGCATTTTACTACACACCAGGTGGTAAACTATTTTTCTCATTAGATCTTCAGAGCAGTTCTTTGTGTTTGGCACTGCAATGACCCATTGAGAACAAAGAAATTGGTACCAGAAGGTTAAGTAGATTGCCTCATATCACACTTGAAAACCCTGTGTTGATGTCATGCTGTAAGCACGATTTTAGTACCAGGTCTTGCTGTGATTACCTCATATGGTTAGACATAGTCAACAGCGGGATAAGGTAAACTACGAAACTGTTTTACTGAATTTTGTCCAATTATATGTACTTTTCTGTTTTATCCACATACAAAGAACATAATTCTTTTTGACTGATAGGATTTAGGGTCCTTAAAATTTAAACTAACTTGTTATAATGTTTATTTTGTGTAATATTTAATTACCTTTTCCTAGTTTGGTGTGATTATTCACTTATAACAGATGTAAATGATAGAATAAAAATGTGAAAAATAAGGCTATTTAACATTTTTCCTATAAAACATGATATAATATGTGTCATTGATTGATTTTAATATGGAAATATAAATATATTTAGAGATACAAACATTAAGAATAAGAATTATCTTAATCCAAATATTATCTTATGAAATAAAAAATAATAATAATAAACTTAGAGCAAAGTTTTTTGTAGCAAGTTATTGCTTTCTCAAAATTGGAATGAACTGAATGCTGAACAATATATAACTTAGACTCTACTCTCACAAAATAAAGAATGAAAATCAGTATGAAGCATCAATGAGTTTCAGATCAATGAAAGTCAAACAAAAAGTCACAGAAAAGGCTTCAGACAGAGATTATATTGGAGTGTATAACTCATAAATTGACTCTGGATTTTACCCTTCAGTGATATGAACATCAAGGATATACATGGATAATTAAAAATATTTGTGGATTATATAGTATGGCATAATAGATATTAAAATAAAAGATAATGCTATCTCTAAATACAAAAATCTTAATATATGAGCTCCCTTCAAATTCCCATTTTTATAAATATAGCTGCCTAGCTAATCTAAATATGTTATACAATGGCATATGTTTTGCTAAACTATCATGATTATCTTAGTAGTACATACAATGTATACACAGAGTAGAAATGATTTTGTATGTCCTCAATATATAAATTTACTGTATGATTTTAGCTGCATAAGTTTTTCTTCACGTGAAGTTGTGTAGAAATAGTTTCTGCGTTTATGGTAGTGTTATGTAATTACATATGCAATATTTTTGGGGGTTTGTTTTGTTCAGGGGTCACACCAGACAGCTCTCAGGGGTTCCTCCTGATTAGACACTCAGAAGTAGCTCCTGGCAGACCATAGGGGAAGTCAGGATTCGAACCTAGGTCTGTCTTGGGCCAGCTGTGTGCAAGGCAGGTGCCTTACCCTTTAGCCCATTTCGACTCTAACTTACATATGCAATATTTATTGCATTATCAGCACATTTTGCATGAATAAGGGTTTTTTCATTTTGATAGCATTCTTTTCCATGTTCTCATAGATAATTAGTAGATCCAGGAAAGGCCATATTTTAGAATAACCTCACAATACATGAGGTATTATACATGAGGTATAATGCTTTCCAGCATTTCAATATGTCAATGAGTTGTAACTCACTATAATTATTTGGGCTAAATGAGATATCCAAAATAATAATTTGAAAATTGAAGAATGATCAGTGCCCAGAATATTGTGCTGATATGTGAAAACTCCACAAAAAAACAAGCCTTTCTAAAAAAATATCCTTTTATATTTTTTCTAGATTGAAAATATGTAATTAATACCCTCTGAGTTTTTTAAGTCACATTATAAAATTCTCATATTGATCCATGGATAATTGGTTTATATGACTAAGAATGACAACAATGTGACCAAAATCCCAGGTATGCCAGTATTTGGACTGACATCCCCAGGACATTTTTGGAGTGAAGGGGAACATGTCTCATGCCTTCTTTTAATTTGGCAGCTTAAACTATGCCCACAAACCCTGAAGTCACCATGTGAGCATTCAGTCAGCTCCATAGACTCTCTCTGATCTTGAAAGAGATGTAAACAAAGCTGTAAAAAAAAAATCTTGAGTTCACCAGTTATGCCGCTGAAAGCTGGCAATTTCAAAAAAAAAAAAAAAAAGGTGATCCAAGTCTCTGCCCTGCCAAAGCCCTGACTCTGCATCACTCACAATCACATCTTCATCAATGGTCCTGCTTCATCACTAATCTCTGGCTCTATACAAAGACAACAATGTGACAAAATTCCAGGTATGCCAATATTTGGGCTAATATCACTAGAACTTTTCTTGGAGTGAGTTCAGAAATCTCTGGCAGCTGAAACCACACCCCACAAAAATCTCAGTATAAAACAAGAGTGCTTGAAATTCCTGGAAAACTCCAACTTGTTTAAATACTGTCATCTCTGTAGGAGCACACCAACTTAGATGCAATGTGTATCTGAAGCCACATAATTTTCAGAAACAAAAGAAGTAACAGAATAATCAACTAGCCACAAGATCTTACTAAATCTTCCAACAATGACTGAATGAACTCATTGTGATATATAATAATTTTCACAAATTTTTTGTTGTTGTGCTCTTTTTTCTTTTTTAATAATATTGTTCCCATTTACCTAGAAACAAATGTAGTATGACCAACTATGTGATATATGATCTTTAAACAAAGTAACTTTAAGAAAAGAACTGTATCATACAAATAACTATAAGCATGTAGATTGAAAATAAGATGCAATTATTTGAAGAATTCAGCAGAAGGGAAATAGTTCAGTGGTTAGAGTATATGATTGGTAAATACCAAAAAAAGTTTTTGTCTCTTAGGAATCATCAGATACAAAACTGAAGATCTCTAAGCACTGCAATGTGTGGATCTAAAGACCCCAAACACAGCTGGGATAAGCACAAGTTATTCTTTTTTTTTTTTTTTTTTTTTAGTTCTTTTTGAGCCACACCCATTTGATGCTCAAGGGTTACTCCTGGCCAAGCGCTCGGGGGATCTAACCACAGTCTTTTTTTGGCTAGCGCTTGCAAGGCAGACACCTTACTTCTAGCACCACCTCACCGGCCCCAAGTACAAGTAATTCTTGACCCCACAGGACCCAAGCAGCACCACGTGCTTGGTCTTTGAATTGACCTACCAGTTGGTTAACTAAGACTTGCAAGTGGGGCCCAAGCATCAGAGTACTTCTTGAGAGACCCCAAAATAAATGATAGTATAAAGATAATTGATTAATATAATTTAATTATTAATTATATGAAACATTTTTACTTACATAATGTTATTTCTATGTTTAATAAAGACAAGAAGGTTTTATCGTCTTTAAAATAATAATAGTATTTTTATGAAGCCATTAAAGGCAATTTAATTTCTAGATTTAGTTTTTAAATTTTGGTTCTCATACCTAAGATTATATCTTAGAAATTTACCGATCCTAATGAAAAAGATGCATCACTGGCTAACTTTTTCTACATTTTAATTTATTAAATAATTTAGTTCACATACCATCACTAGATAATATTATTACAGGTTAGGAAAAGAATTCCCAGGAGTAGAACATATGCCTGACATTAGCAAGGTCCTAAATTCTCATTTAAGTCTACAAATATTACATAAATGACCTTCAAGATGACCAGTAACATTGGGCTCTAGCACTGAACCATTAGACCTGTACTAGTATACTAATACTGATAATGACCTCTCAACACCACTGGGATTCCCCAGATTCAACATAGTATCAATAATTGCATTGTAAAACAATGCATTTTGTTTATAAATATATAACATCATTTAAATTTTATTTTTGAGACACACACAGTGGTGCTCAGGACGGACTCTTGGTTCTGTGCTCAGAGATCATTTCTGATCAGGCTTAGGCGACTATTTTGGGCATCAGGGATCAAACCTGGGTCAGCAGCATGTAAGCAAGCACCTTACACACAGTACTATCGCATGGGCATCAGGGATCAAACCTGGGTTAGCAGCATGTAAGCAAGCACCTTACACACAGTACTATCGCATGGGCATCAGGGATCAAACCTGGGTCAGCAGCATGTAAGCAAGCACCTTACACACAGTACTATCACTCTGGATTTTTATTTTTCATTTTCTCCATCTCATAATTTTAATTTATCATTTGTCTTTTTGATCAGACAATATTAACACCAACTTGAAAAAATAAAATAGACCAATACCAATGCCTGGCCAGTCCAGTAGATGCTATAGCATATTCCTCTTATGGAGTTAGAGACAACAGCAGGAAGTTGTCAGTAAAAGATAACATGTTAGAAAACAGAAGCTTTTGCTGCAAACTGAAAATAGTAAAGACAGAGTACAAGAGCTTTTGATCCAATTCATATCTAGGAAGCTATGGATTAATGAGTGACCAAAATCTCACACCTCATACAATGGAATACTATGAACAATGAAAATCCGAAAGAACTCAAGGTGACATCAGAGGGAAACACGTGATCAAGATGATACTCAACCACTAGGGCTTTTTATCTACCTGAAGATGATTATAGGACAACAGTGTTATTGTTGATGCTTAATGTGCTGATGTTACCAACCCATAAAAGACATTTGAACAAATAATAAAGTTGAAAAGAACCTGAGAGAATAAAATAAAAACAAAGCATTTAAGTAGAAATTAAAGAATTAAAGAACACTGTAGCAAGTCTAGTCTCACGAGCAGAATGAATGAAGCTAGAATCAAATAAGTTATTTCTAAGACACAGTTCACAGCTCCTTTAATGAAGAAGAGGTGAAGGAAAATTATTGAGACAAAGTAATATTATTGACATTACTATATAGGAATAAATCCAAAATTAGTGGAATCCCAAAAGGAGAGGAAAAGAAGGGAGGGAAAGAATGAATAGTTGAAGAAACAATAGTTTAGAATTTTTCAATCTGAAGACAAAGATGGGGATAAAATTTTACTCTGAACCTTTGTTTATAGTAAGACTTAAAGAATGTCTTTTGTAGGCAGAAGAAAGTTGGATTGGATTTGTTAATTCCACTACTCTGAGCTGTTTGATAGGAGACTTCAGTTCACTAATATTTAGAAAATTTATTGATACAAAGAATTTGTTGCCATGTATCCACTAGGTCACTTAAGCTACTGGATCTTTGCTTTTCATACTTCTGCAACAGAGATACTTTAAATGCTATAAATCATTTTAACTACTACTTATGAATGCTTTCTTATTCGATATTGAGTGTTATCCTTACAAGGTATAGAGGTACTTTTGGTTGGAGATTCCTCCTGATTGGAGGTACTTATTTTCATTATCATATATATGTATATATATATGATATATACATACACATATATGCATATATACACATTTACATATATTTGTATAAATTGCAAAATATTACCATCCTATCAGAAGCATTATATGGGTTCTAGTTATATACTTATGAATACTGTTTTCATATATACAATATATATGATAGATCAGTCACTTTATATATGGGTTCAATTCCCAGAACAGAACTAATAGCAATACTTAGTAATTACTCAGTTAAAAAAATAAAATAAAACAGTAAAGAATAGAAGGCAGGAACAATTACACAAAACATTTGCATTAAAAATGGACACATTTATATGAAGCCATATATCTTCTTTATTTGATTTTGATTCTGAAAATGAGAAAATATAAATGAGTTTATGGTAATTGGTCATATTATCTACTTCTATTTTTGAAGAAGTTTGCTTTTGCATTATTCACTGTTCATGAACTTTATTTTCTTCTTTGAGCAATATTCTTGTATGCTTACTAGATAATCAATTATTATTGTGGTATACTTGCTCCAACCAAATATGTAATGCCTAAAATTTTACCATAAATTTTATTTAGGAAATTACAATTTCCTCTTTAATTTATTGCATTATTTTACCCTTTGGTTTTAATCATAGGACTAACAGACATTGTTACTGTGTAATTTTTTTCTTTATTAAAAAAAGAACCATTTGTTTTTCTGAGAAAATCTTTTATTGGGAACTACTTAGAAAGTTCTATTCATTGGGCTTTTTAACCTTAAATCATACCACAGTGGTGATTTTAGGGTCTGTGATATTGAACAACTATATTTTATTCTTTAAAAAGAGAAAAAAATGTTTCAACCATTTGCCTTTTCAACGTGAACAAATAAAATCCTAGTAGCTTGCATTAAACATGTGTTTAAAGTATGTTCATTTTATTTAACTTATCAGGAAAATCAGTTCTATAAATCCCAGACCAAGGTGACCGGTTTGTTGATAAAAATGCTTTGCCACTTTCACTAGAAATTCTTTCATTCCTATTTCCTAGATTGTTTATATGTGAAAGTCTGATTCAATTAGAACTGACACTGAAGGAAAAATCAATGAAGGAAAAATTCCAGAACCAGAACACCTCAAAAAGTCACTACTGAGCACAGAGTCAGGAGTAGCCCCTGAGACCCACCTCACTGTGTTTCCTAGAAGAAAAACAAAAAGAATGAGTACCCACCACCAAGATTCTATCTTTGGTGGAGAGGAAATGATAGAAGTAGTTTCTCTAAATGTTGGTAGATTATTGATCATAGTGATAAATAATAAAATTGAATTGGGCACAGAAAAGTTTTGTATACCATATCCATATTGATAGAATTATACCCAATTCTAAAGTCACTTCTTTTCCCTTATATGTTGATGTAAATTAAGAAATAAAAAGTTGGGGGGGGAATCTTCACAGGTCCAATATCAAGACAGAATAAAAGTATTAAAAATGTGGGTATTTTCTTAAAATAGTTGCAGAACAAACTCTCGAATCAAACTAGAGATTACACATCAATAATCACTTTGTTTATGAGAGATGGTGAGTGAAAGAAACAAGTTGGAACTCAGAAAGTACTGAATCAGACATCTAAAAAATGAAAGTATCCTGGCAGCCTCTGTCCCCAAACTTCTCTATAGAAAGGGATTTATCTCCAACTCGAGAAATGGTGAATAGGCTCTCCTAATTTCACTACTCATAGCAACCCACATCAGGAAGATGTGTAGAAGAAGCCCAGCAACCCTAATGAGAGAACAGTGAGGACTCAAACAGCACCAGCCAGCTCAGTAAATCCTCAGTGACTTTAATGACAATATTGTGAGGCTGTTTAATGAGATAAGAGAAACAAGAGCACCAGTAGTTATTTCCTGCTAGTTAAATTTGACATTCCTCTAAGCTTTCTTAGAGTAAACAATGTGAAATGAATTTTTTTTGTGCCTGCTAAGGAGGAAGGCTTGGAGGAAAGGAGGTAAACTGAGGGTAGTGGTGGGGGAAAGTTCCCACTGGTAGTGGAAATGGTATTAGAACAACTGTATTAAGGATAACTCATGATATTTTAATAAACAATTCAAAAAAAGTAAACTAAAAAAGTGAAAAGCAATCTGGGAAAGACTCAGTGGTAGAGTACATGACAAGTCTGAGGCCAGTGAGAACCCAAGTTTGATTCCCAGGCACACATACATTCTTTAATGTGAATCTGGTAAGTGTACATCCTCTGAGATGTGCACAGTATTAATAAATAAGAAATATTAAATAAATTAATAAACTGTATTAATAAATTTTATTTGTGTATATTGAGATATTTTATTGTTTGCTAATGTTTAATTTTAGTATCTAGGATATAGTATAGAACAATAGATTTATTTAAATGGAACAAAAGATGGGGAAGTATAAAGAAATGCAATAGTTTTAATTAGAGCTATATTATTAAGTATAAAAATTCTCATAAAAACATGTAGTGACAAAGATGGGAGCAATTTTAGCAGTGTTCAAAGTAAGCATACTTTAACGTTGATACTATCCAACCCTAAAAAATATAATGGGGAGGTAGTGACAAAGATGGGAGCAATTTTAGCAGTGTTCAAAGTAAGCATACTTTAACGTTGATACTATCCAACCCTAAAAAAATTAATAGGGAGGAAATGTATCTGATAGTAAACAAAGAGAATATTTGAAAATCTTTAAAGACAAAGTTACCTAAAGAAAATGAAAAAGTGCTCATAAATGCACAAATTAATAACCTCATTATAACTAACATCTGAGCTTCCGTGTTTACATCACTTCTAGTTTTCAAAAACTACTCAAATTAAAGATTTTTATTTAATTCATATTTTCCACAAGGGAATATTTATAACCTTAGCATCAATGCTAAATTCCCACATAAAATTAATATCTATTTATTGACACTAAACAGTGCTCACAGTTGGGAAGTATACTGTTTTAAATTTCTGACCAAATCTATTCCATGTTGGTGAATATGTCACTATGAATCCTGTCTCTATGGTTTCCTGTGTCATTGTTCCTTTCACTCATGTTCCTGTTGTCATCTCTAGCATTCTGACTTTCCTAGTAGGATGAAAAATTTTGAATTATAATGGTAGGCTAACCCATGTTTTTTTTTTCCTTTTTGAACTCTTTTATTAGTTTCAGTAACAAATAACATTTTGTTATATATATTTGCAGTCATGATTATTGTGACCTTCAGTTTGGGATAATTCTCTGGAATTATTTTTTTATTTCATCTGCCAGCATAGCTGTTCACTTTTTTTTTATTTTGACTTTTCAGTTATTTCTTTTTTTAATATAATTTTTATTTTGATCATAGTGGCTTACATATTGTTGACAATAATATTTTAGGTACATATTTACATAAAATCAGGGGGGATTCCCATCACCAAATTGTCCTCCCTACACCTCCGTTTTTGTCCTACCTCCCATATCCTCTTCCCTCACCCTTAGGGTTGCTAGAATATGTGGTCTCCTCTGTATCTAGCCTACTACTTAGTAGTCTTGCACCTGTTTGGTCCTGGTGCCTCCCTTATTTCCCCCTCTAACTGGGGGGGCAGGACTAGTTAGTTCAAGTTACGTGGTTTTGTTTGAAGGAGAGAAAAGTAATAATCTGGGGTAAAAGTCTGTTGTGTTTTGTTTTGTTTTGTTTTGTGGGGTTTTTTATCTGTTTTTTTGTGGGGTTTTTTTTTGTTGTTGTTTTGTTTTGTTTTTGGTGCTTATCGTTATTGTTGGAGTCCTCACTGGATATTTGACACTTCTATTTGTACTGGTGGAATGTTTCACCTTTTTTCTCTCCTTCGTTTCTCAAACCGATGATGAGAGCCTCTAGAAGAATTCCGCTTATTTTCGGCATATTAGACTTTTACCCATGTTTATTTTAATACAAATTTAAGAATACTATAATATTATTCAATTCTTAATTGTTTACTACAATCAAGACTTTTAATTTATTCAATTTTACCAAACGTATGCTGCCTTAACTCACTTCCTACTCTGAGGTAAGGACATGCAATTCTATATATTCCAAAGTATACTGGAAATACGAAATAAAAATGAACAGACATGTGGAAAGATGTGTAGAGATATGAAAGATATCAAATCTTAGTAATCTTAAAACTTTTCTAAATAATGGTGCCTTACATATAATTAAAAACATAAGGAATTAGAAAAAAAATCTTGCATACCTTTATAATCACATATTTTGTTTAAAATGAAATTTTTAAGTAAGACTATGAGTAAAGTATATTTACTATTATGACCATGTCCACTAATAACATTCTTTATGTGACTGTAAATGTTTAAAACTAATGGAATAAATATTTATAATCCTTTTGCTATTGTTGGAAAGATATAATTATTAATTTGCTCATTAGAAATGGGAACCAGAAACCAGAGAGTTAGGCATTAGGTACAGTAATTGCCTTGAACATGGTCAACCTGATCCAATCACCAACATTTCATATGGTGTCCAGGAGTAATTCCTAAGTAAATGCCTGCCTAGCCTTTCTGGGTGTGGCCTCAAAAAGGAGACCACGGGGATTTAGGTATATCAGTGGTATGAAGAAATGACAAGACTAAACATTCAAATCACAGAGTCAACAACATTGAAATCAAGAGGTCCAAACCTTAACAATTAAACTTAAAAGTGTGCCAAATTTAAAAAGATGGCAATCTGGTAGTTGCATATGGGGGGTCATGCAGGGAACCTAGTAACTTTGGTAGAAGTAAGTTGATCTTTGTCAGGGAATCAATGCTGGAACACTGTATGTCTAAAACTTCTCTCTGAGTAACTGTGTAAATCTTGGTCCTTTAATAAAATCAATATTTTAAATAAAAGAGTTTATATATTACCATAATAGATATAGTATTTTAGCCTGTCTTTTTTCAAATGTATGCTAGAATTCAGCAAAAAAATATGCATATGAATATTATAAGATATATTTAGTCTGTGCAATTGGGGGAAGTAGTAAAATTACTTGGGAAATGTGATAGCAGATTAACAAAGGTGACAATCACATGAAGAATGTTCTAAAAGAAAGAAGGCAGTAAGGAGGTGATATATATCTTTATTTCATCAGTCCTTAATAACAACTTGTGATAAGATAAAAACTTACTATATTAGTAATTTCCACACTTCTATAAATGGAAGACCTACATTATCACCTAATTTCACAGTTGAAAGTGTAAAAGTAAACGTTCCTTAATCAGTTTTCAGGGAGAGGGTGCTAGAACTATCTTTGGAGGACTGTAACATGATAGCACTGTGACTTTTCTTGATATTTGCTCTATTTTAAAACTTGAAAACAGGGGCCGGCGAGGTGGCGCTAGAGGTAAGGTGTCTGCCTTGTAAGCGCTAGCCAAGGAAAGATCGCAACCGAGGTTTGATCACCCGGCATCCCATATGGTCCCCCCAAGCCAGGGGTAGTTTCTGAGTGCTTAGCCAGGAGTAGCCCCTGAGCATCAAATGGGTGTGGCCTGAAAAACCAAAAATAAATAAATAAACAAATAAATAAAATTTGAAAACAGAAGAGAAAGACAAAATGAATGTTGTGGAATTTCATGAAAAGAATAAAAACCAAGAGTAGTAAAGAAATAATAGACAACCATCACAGATGAGCAAACAGGAATCAAGAATAGAGAATAGAGTTCAAAACTTGTTTTTCATTTATGATGAATTCTCAGTATTAGCACCAGGAATAATAGGAAAAGAGGGGGAAAAAGTAGTGCTGACAGTGGATTTTTGTTTGTTTGTTTGTTTGTTTTTTGTTTTGGGTCACACCCAGCAGCTCTCAGGGATTACTCCTGGCTCTATGCTCAGAAATCGCTCCTGGCAGGCTCGGGGGACCATATGGGATGCCGGGATTCGGACAACCTACCTTCTGCATGTAAGGCAAACGCCTTACCCTCCATGCTATCTCTCCAGCCCCACAGGGAATTTTTAACTATTGTGCAAGGAAAAAAAAAAAAAAAAAAAAAAAACAAGGGATAAACTGAAATGAAAAGTTGAGATAGTATTTCAAAGATTGCGTGAATTAAAGACATCTATTATCACTCCCAAGGCCCCACATCCACATTAACTACAAGCTGGAAAACAAGCTGCCTTAGGACATGAGATTATTGCAACAACTGGATGGAACAGAGAAGTGAGCATGTTAGCAAGCACCAGTTTTAGCAGCTGAGAGAATCATCTCTGTGGCTCTAAAATGGGAACCTGATGGTGTACCACAGGTTACAATATTGTTTATTAGCCTTTGATCACTAAGATCCACTTCATTGTACACCTTCAGGGAAACAAATCCCTAGCATTCTATTAGTCCTTATTTTCTGGGAGAAACACTGAAGGGGGAAGGTTTATGACCTAAACCGTGTAGTCTGTGCTACAGCAGCTGGTTTTTTAATAGAAACTTTCCTATATTGTGTGGGTCTCTCCTCCTCTCCAACCAAGATTCTATCACCTCCTGCTGGTGACAATTATAGCTCTCCAGTCTCACCACATCATCAACTTTTTCAAATGGCACCAAAGTTACAGGATTGGTTTCTCAGTAAACAGACTGATAGGAGGCATGGTGTGCACCAAATTTACCAGGAGTATACTCGGGAGCAACGAACTCTGGTGAGTTTGATGAAAGAAAATGTAGAACGGCCATGCATTCATAACAAGGCTTCAATCAAATATTTATATGGAATGTTGAAGCTGGAATCACCTCTTAGAAAATTTAAAAAAAATCTGAGCAGCAGGTAAATCATGTATCTTTCATATCAATTCCACACCAATTAGAGAATTTTCAATAGCAAAGAGCAATCCGCAGAGAATACTGGCAGCAGGGTGACTAGCATTGGGCAGAAAACCTTGGAGCTAGGAGAAAGTCTTCGAGTCATGAAAGGAAATCTGAGCAGTGTATTATAGGATCTATTTCAGCCTGTAGCAAAGTATAAATTAACTATAAGATCAACTCCCACTGGTCATACTTCTTCTTTTTGATAGTTTGAAGTGAAACATTGTATAATTCATTTCAATGCCTGCGCATTTCTCTTCCATTTTCTTTGTTGTTGTTTTTTCTCTTTTGCCATTTTGTCTTGGCTTCAAGAGCATTTTCTGTACATTGTGTTACTAATACAGCCATCTGCTCATGAAGGCATCAAAAGTTTCCTTGTTCCTCAAAATGTAAATAAAGTATAATCTTTAAAGTATAATTCTAAAATCTAGCCTAAGGATTAACCTACTCTGTTGGGTTACACCTTATTTTACCTAAAACAAAGTTTAGCCCTTGTTTCTTTATATCTGTTTGTTTACAACTTGGTTTCACTCAATACAATGATTGTCTTATTTGTAAATCTGCATGGGTTTACTGTCCCAGCCAGGGGTGATCTCTGTAATCAATAATAAAACGGTAGTTCTGGCAGGCAGTAAGCTTCTCCTTACTAGATAGAAGACTGCCAACCTACACGCATTTCATCCTCAGTCTGGTCTGGATTATTTTTTGTGCAATCCTGATTCAGACTTGTTTGCCTGGGCTTGGAGTTATGGATAGTGGGGTGATTTTACATTACTCTTCAATATAAGAAAAACTTACACTCAGCCCAGATTGATTCATATTGTCCCTTCTAAGTATCTTACTTGTGCTTTGCTCATATATATCATTTTGAAAAGTCTTTTAGCTCCCACTCATTACTTAATATGATGTAAATAAAAATTCACATGTCAGTTTCAGAGCACACATGGATGGCTATCACCATTATATTTATGCCATAGAATACTCACTCATATTAAAATTCTTTATATACAACATTTTAGCAGCTCTCATTATTATTCTTTGTGTTTAATTATTTTGCAAACTTAAACCTTTTACCCCTACCCAGAGCATAAACAGTTTTAGGAAAGATTGTATGTTGATGCTGTTTGCCTAATAGTAATAATCTCAAAGTGAATATGAAAAATTACTTCTGTAGTACAACTATGGCACTATCTCATTTAGAAAGGAATCCTTCTGAATTTAGTGTCTCCAAACTTTAGAACCTCTATTGTTCTAGAAACCAGAGTGCTTAATACAATGCTAAGATATGTATTATTCCCAGTATGGCTATTTAAACCACTAAGAGGTATTGGCACACATAATGTGTGCAGAAGGAAAATTATTCTTACTATTTAAATTCATTAATATCTTTCTTTGTGTTAGAGCTAAAAATAATAGCATCTTGCACACATAATAACTATTTATGCCTTTTTCATACATTGCTAGGTAGAGATAAGTGGACAGAACGATAAGTGATAAATAGCATCTTGTGACTAAGATTACCACCAAGTATTTAAAATAACATGCTAATTCACCTTATGATTATAACTTATTTATGTTGCAATAAAAATGCCTATAAATTAGGTAATCTATATAGGATAATATCTATATACTCGAGTATAAGCCAACCCCCTTAATTTTACCCTAAAAACTGGGAATACTTAGTGACTAGAGTATAAGCTGAGGTAGAAAATGCAGCAGCCACTGGTAAATTTCAAAAATAAAAATATGGGCCAGAGAAATAGCATGGGGGTAAGGCCTTTCATGCAGAAGGTCTTGGTTCGAATCCTGACATCCCATATGTTCCCCTGAGACTGCCAGAGCAATTTCTGAGCCTAGAGCCAGGAATGACCCTTGAGAGCTGCCAGGTGTGACCCAAATATCAAAAATAAAAATATATACCCAAAACAATGCAATAATTGAGAAATCAGTAGGTTAAATGTTTTTTTGATATTTATTGCTAAAGAAAAACTGTAAACTAGCAACAATAACTTTAAATCTTTTTTTAATTTAATAATATACATTTCTTTTTATTTAGTATTATTTTATTGTGACCAAAGTACATTACAAATCTTTCACTGCATCATTTATGGTACATAGTGACAATGAATAAAGGGCATTCCCAGCAACAGTGCTGTCCTCCCTCTGCCCCTGTTCCCAGTATGCATTCCATATCTCTCTCCTCTACCCCCCCCCCCAGAATGCTAGTGCAACTGGTCTCCACTTTACAGCTTGTTGTAGATTGAGCATCTATTCCACCATCATTGGAGATAAAAAATAATAAGAAAAAAGGGAGAAAAAATTGGTGACAACTACCAAAAAAAGAAAGAAGAGAGAGAAAAAAAAAAGAAAAAATATGGAAGAAAAAAAGTGGACTGGGCAAATAAAAATAAAAATAAATCTTTAAATAATAACCACAAGAGTGAAAAAGAAAGAGAAAAGTGGAAGAAAATAAAGAAGGAAAATAAACTCAAAAACTAACAAATCAAAACAAAACAAGAAAAAGTATGGAGTAATAGGGTTTGGCGTTCCCCCCCACTTTTTTTTTTTTTTTTTTTTTTTTTGCATAGGCACAGTAAGCATTGGGGAAGAAAGGGAATTCCCGTGGCCTAAGAGATTCAGGGTTTCAGGGGCCGGGAAGGTGGCGCTAGAGGTAAGGTGTCTGCCTTGCAAGCGCTACCGTAGGACAGACCGCGGTTCAATCCCCCGGCGTCCCATATGGTCCCCCCAAGCCAGGGGCGATTTCTGAGCGCATATCCAGGAGTAACCCCTGAGCATCAAATGGGTGTGGCCCAAAAACCAAAAAAAAAAAAAAAAAGAGAGAGAGAGATTCAGGGTTTCTCCATCCTTGAAGCATACCATCATGGGATCAATCCCTGGCTCCATATATACTCATTACCCCATCCCAAAGGCTTTTTTTGTGATGCCAGAAAAGTTTCCTCTCGGTTGTGTGTGAGAAAATCAAGCCACTGTAGCTAGCGATCTTGGTATTTGTGCAGGTTATAGGTCAGGGTCTAGGATAGAATCTCTAAGTTCTAGAATTAGAGGTTTCTATCCATCGTTGTGGTTGTGTGCAGAAAACCATAGCTTAATTAAATAATTAAATAATTAATAATTAAAAGAAAATCAGGAAAAATCATGAAATAATTAAATAATTAATAATTATAATAAATAATAATATAAATAATAATATAAATAAATAATTAATAATTAAAGAGAAAATCAGGAGAAATCATGAAAAACATATCACAGAAAAACATATCATTCACCATACATAAAAGACCTGATATTATTTATAATATAACAGTATATAAGAAATATTACATGTTTTATGAACATAATTTTAATTTATATTTATATAAGAAACATTTCATATATGCAACATGTTTTTTTATCTTCCGAAATGAAACTATGATAAAGTCACAAACAAATGATCATTTGTACATAGGTTTTAATGTACTTTATTTCATGCAAAGTAGGCTATAATATAACTTGCTGTTTATACATAAATAATCTGTGCCATTTACAAGTTTTATTAAGCTGATAATAAACAGTTTATTAAATTGATAATAAAAGTTTGACATGAAGATCATATTTCTTTTTTTTTTTTTTTTTTTTTTTTTGCGGCTATTCTGGCCCCCACCCCAGCACCAGCATTCATGTGCCAGGTAGTCCCACTTATACGTCCCAATTCTTTTTTTTTTTTTTTTTTTAATGCATAATTTTTTTTTATTTAAACACCTTGATTACATACAGGATTGTGTTTGGGTTTCAGTCATGTAAAGAACACCACCCATCACCAGTGCAACATTCCCATCACCAATGTCCCAAATCTCCCTCCTCCCCACCCAACCCCCGCCTGTACTCTAGACAGGCTTTCTATTTCTCTCGTACATTCTCATTATTAGGATAGTTCAAAATGTAGTTATTCCTCTAATTAAACTCATCACTCTTTGTGGTGAGCTTCATGAGGTGAGCTGTAACTTCCAGCTCTTTTTCCTTTTGTGTCTGAAAATTATTATTGTAAGAATGTCTTTCATTTTTCTTAAAACCCATAGATGAGTGAGACCATTCTGCGTTTTTCTCTCTCTCTCTGACTTATTTCACTCAGCATAATAGATTCCATGTACATCCATGTATAGGAAAATTTCATGACTTCATCTCTCCTGACAGCTGCATAATATTCCATTGTGTATATGTACCACAGTTTCTTTAGCCATTCGTCTGTTGAAGGGCATCTTGGTTGTTTCCAGAGTCTTGCTATGGTAAATAGAGCTGCAATGAATATAGGTGTAAGGAAGGGGTTTTTGTATTGTATTTTTGTGTTCCTAGGGTATATTCCTAGGAGTGGTATAGCTGGATCGTATGGGAGCTCGATTTCCAGTTTTTGGAGGAATCTCCATATCGCTTTCCATAAAGGTTGAACTAGACAGCATTCCCACCAGCAGTGGATAAGAGTTCCTTTCTCTCCACATCCCCGCCAACACTGTTTATTCTCATTCTTTGTGATGTGTGCCATTCTCTGGGGTGTGAGGTGGTATCTCATCGTTGTTTTGATTTGCATCTCCCTGATGATTAGTGATGTGGAACATTTTTTCATGTGTCTTTTGGCCATGCGTATTTCTTCTTTGTCAAAGTGTCTGTTCATTTCTTCTCCCCATTTTTTGATGGGGTTAGATGTTTTTTTCTTGTAAAGTTCTGTCAGTGCCTTGTA
Organism: Suncus etruscus; assembly: GCF_024139225.1. Lineage (NCBI taxonomy): Eukaryota > Metazoa > Chordata > Mammalia > Eulipotyphla > Soricidae > Suncus > Suncus etruscus. Next base: position 99,800,346 of record NC_064850.1, on the reverse strand, counting down.
TATTTTGGAGATTAGCCCCTTATCTGATGGGTATTGGGTGAATAGTTTCTCCCACTCAGTGGGTGGCTCTTGTATCCTGGGCACTATTTCCTTTGAGGTGCTGAAGCTTCTCAGCTTAATATATTCCCATCTGTTAATCTCTGCTTTCACTTGCTTGAAGAGTGCAGTTTCCTCCTTGAAGATGCCTGTAATGTCCTGGAGTGTTTTGCCTATGTGCTGTTCTATATATCTTATGGTTTTGGGGCTGATATCGAGGTCTTTAATCCATTTGGATTTTACCTTTGTACATGATGTTAGCTGGGGGTCTAAGTTTAATTTTTTGCAAGTGGCTATCCAATTGTGCCAACACCACTTGTTGAAGAGGCTTTCCCTGCTCCATTTAGGATTTCCTGCTCCTTTATCAAAAATTAGATGGTTGTATCTCTGGGGAACATTTTCTGAGTATTCAAGCCTATTCCACTGATCTGAGGACCTATCCTTATTCCAATACCATGCTGTTTTGATAACTGTTGCTTTGTAGTACAGTTTAAAGTTGGGAAAAGTAATTCCTCCCATATTCTTTTTCCCAATGATTGCTTTAGCTATTCGAGGGTGTTTATTGTTCCAAATGAATTTCAAAAGTGTCTGATCCACTTCTTTGAAGAATGTCATGGGTATCTTTAGAGGGATGGCATTAAATCTGTATAATGCCTTGGGGAGTATTGCCATTTTGATGATGTTAATCCTGCCAATCCATGAGCAGGGTATGTGTTTCCATTTCCGTGTGTCCTCTCTTATTTCTTGGAGCAGAGTTTTATAGTTTTCTTTGTATAGGTCCTTCACATATTTAGTCAAGTTGATTCCAAGATATTTGAGTTTGTGTGGTACTATTGTGAATGGGGTTGTTTTCTTAATGTCCATTTCATCCTTATTACTATTGGTATATAGAAAGGCCATTGATTTTTGTGTGTTAATTTTGTAGCCTGCCACCTTGCTATATGAGTCTATTGTTTCTAGAAGCTTTTTGATAGAGTCTTTAGGGTTTTCTAAGTAGAGTATCATGTCATCTGCAAACAGTGAGAGCTTGACTTCTTCCTTTCCTATCTGGATTCCCTTGATATCCTTTTCTTGCCTAATCGCAATAGCAAGTACTTCCAGTGCTATGTTGAATAGGAGTGGTGAGAGAGGACAGCCTTGTCTTGCGCCAGAATTTAGAGGGAAGGCTTTCAGTTTTTCTCCATTGAGGATAATATTTGCCACTGGCTTGTGGTAGATGGCCTTCACTATATTGAGAAAGGTTCCCTCCATTCCCATCTTGCTGAGAGTTTTGATCAAGAATGGGTGTTGGACCTTATCAAATGCTTTCTCTGCATCTATTGATATGATCATGTGGTTTTTATTTTTCTTGTTATTGATGTTGTGTATTATGTTGATAGATTTACGGATGTTAAACCAGCCTTGCATTCCTGGGATGAAACCTACTTGATCGTAGTGGATGATCTTCTTAACGAGGCATTGAATCCTATTTGCCAGGATTTTGTTGAGGATCTTTGCATCTGCATTCATCAGTGATATTGGTCTGTAATTTTCTTTTTTGGTAGCGTCTCTGTCTGGTTTAGGTATCAAGGTGATGTTGGCTTCATAAAAGCTATTTGGAAGTGTTTCTGTTTGTTCAATTTCATGAAAGAGTCTTGCCAAGATTGGCAGTAGTTCCTCTTGGAAAGTTTGATAGAATTCATTAGTGAATCCATCTGGACCTGGGCTTTTGTTTTTCGGCAGACATTTGATTACTGTTTTAATTTCATCAATGGTGATGGGGGTGTTTAGATATGCTACATCCTCTTCCTTCAACCGTGGAAGATTATAAGAGTCCAAGAATTTATCCATTTCTTCCAGGTTCTCATTTTTAGTGGCGTAGAGTTTCTCAAAGTAGTTTCTGATTACCCTTTGAATCTCTGTCATATCAGTAGTGATCTCTCCTTTTTCATTCCTGATACGAGTTATCAAGTTTCTCTCTCTCTCTTTCTTTGTTAGGTTTGCCAGTGGTCTATCAATCTTGTTTATTTTTTCAAAGAACGAACTTCTGCTTTCGTTGATCTTTCGGATTGTTTTTTGAGTTTCCACTTCGTTGATTTCTGCTCTCAGCTTTGTTATTTCCTTCTGTCTTCCTATTCTTGGGTCCTTTTGTTGAGCATTTTCTAGTTCTATTAGCTGTGTCATTAAGCTACTCAGGTAAGCTCCTTCTTCCTTCCTGATGTGTGCTTGCAAAGCTATAAATTTTCCTCTCAGTACTGCTTTTGCTGTGTCCCATAAGTTCTGAGAGTTTGTGTCTTTATTGTCATTTGTTTCCAGGAACCTTTTTATTTCCTCCTTGATTTCATCTCGGACCCACTGGTTATTGAGCATGAGGCTGTTTAACTTCCAGGTGTTAAATTGTTTCTTCTGAGTCCCTTTGGAATTCACAAATAATTTCAGAGCCTTGTGGTCAGCGAAGGTAGTCTGCAAAATTTCTATCCTCTTGATCTTATGGAGGTATGTTTTATGTGCCAGCATGTAGTCTATCCTGGAGAATGTCCCATGTACATTGGAGAAGAATGTGTATCCAGGTTTCTGGGGATGGAGTGTCCTATATATATCCACTAGGCCTCTTTCTTCCATTTCTCTCCTCAGGTCTAGTATATTCTTGTTGAGTTTCAGTCCGGTTGACCTGTCCAGTGTTGACAAAGCCGTGTTAAGGTCCCCCACAATTATTGTGTTGTTGTTGATATTATTTTTCAGATTTGTCAACAGTTGTATTAAATATTTTGCTGGCCCCTCATTCGGTGCATATATGTTTAGGAGAGTGAATTCTTCCTGCTCTACGTACCCCTTGATTAATATAAAATGTCCGTCTTTGTCCCTTACAACCTTCCTGAGTATAAAGTTTGCATTATCTGATATTAGTATGGCCACTCCAGCTTTTTTATGGGTGTTGTTTGCTTGGATAACTTTTCTCCAGCCTTTTATTTTGAGTCTATGTTTGTTCTGACTATTCAGGTGCGTTTCTTGTAGGCAGCAGAAGGTTGGATTGAGTTTTTTGATCCATTTAGCCACTCTGTGTCTCTTAACTGGTGCATTTAGTCCATTGACATTGAGAGAAAAAATTGTCCTGGGATTTAACGCCATCTTTATTTCAAAATTTGGTGTGTCTTTTGGGTAGTCTTGTCTTAGATTAGGTCTTTCAGTTTTTCTCTTAAGACTGGTTTTGTGTCTGTGAAGTTTCTGAGCTGTTTTTTGTCTGTGAAACCATGTATTCTTCCATCAAACCGGAAAGTGAGTTTTGCTGGGTATAGTATTCTGGGTGAAGCATTCATTTCATTCAGTCTTGTCACAATATCCCACCACTGCTTTCTGGCATTGAGCGTTTCTGGTGACAGGTCTGCTGTAAATCTCAGGGAAGCTTGCTTGAACATGATTTCCCCTTTTGATCTTGCTGTTTTCAGAATTCTGTCTCTATCTGTGGGATTTGTCATTGTGACTAGGATGTGTCTTGGGGTGGTTTTTCTGGGGTCTCTTTTGGTTGGTACTCTTCGGGCATGCAGGATTTGATCACATATATTCTTTAGCTCTGGAAGTTTCTCTTTAATGATGTTCTTGACCATTGATTCTTCCTGGAAATTTTCTTCCTGGGTCTCTGGGACTCCAATGATTCTTAAGTTGTTTCTGTTGATCTTATCATAGACTTCTATTTTCGTCTGTTCCCATTCTTTGACTAATTTTTCCATTGTCTGCTCATTTGCTTTAAGTTTTTTGTCCAATCTCTCCTGCTGTATGGAATTGTTATGTATCTCATCTTCCACAGCACCAAGTCTATTCTCAGCTTCTGATACCCTGTCCCAGAGCTTATCCATTTTGTCATTCACTTCGTTTACTGACTTTTTCAGTCCTGTTAGTTGACATGTTATTTCAGTTTGGAGTTTTGTCATTTCTGCCTTCATATTTTCTTGGTTCTTATTAGTGTTCTGTTCAACTCGATCCATGGTTTCTTGGAGTCTGTTGAGCACCTTCCATATTGCTAGTCTAAAGTCCTTATCTGAGAGGTTGATTAGTTGTTCAGTCATTATCTGGTCCTCAGAATTGTCATCTTCATTCTCTATGTCTGATGCTGGCCTGCGTTGTTTCCCCATTGTCACACTTGTATTGTGGGTTTTTCTACGTGTTGTGGTGGTATTCATTGTCTATATGATGTAGGCAGCACACTCCTCTGGCTCCTCCCTTTCTGGATGGGCTGACTTGCCTCTAAGGGAGGGGAGTCCTCCGTGGATGAAGCCTCACACTGGGTCAAATCTTAGGCCCGAGCATGCAACAGAGAAGACAGTCCAGAGAGAAATGTTTGCTTCTGTGATATAGCGCTGTTCTTAGTGTGATTTTTCCTTCTTGTTGCAATGGAGTTCTTTCCTTAGAAAGAGTGCACGGTCGTGTAGCGTGCTCCTCTGAGCCTCTTTTTGCCCCACTCGCAAGAGTTTCACGCAAGAGGACAGTAGACAGACATAGACAGGTCACACTCACAGTCTTTCACAGCTGAGCCCCACTGGGCTGGTGTACTTTCGCGGATTTTCCCCGCCTGGTGTCACACACAGGGAGCCAGCTTTTGCAAAGGTTAGCCGGTTTTTATGCTCTGAAGTCCCTCCCTGAAAATGGCGTCTGGGCGAGCGAGGTTTCTGGAGGCTCTTTTTGCCCCACTCGCAAGAGTTTCACGCAAGAGGACAGTAGACAGACATAGACAGGTCACACTCACAGTCTTTCACAGCTGAGCCCCACTGGGCCGGTGTACTTTCGCGGATTTTCCCCGCCTGGTGTCACACACAGGGAGCCAGCTTTTGCAAAGGTTAGCCGGTTTTTATGCTCTGAAGTCCCTCCCTGAAAATGGCGTCTGGGCGAGCGAGGTTTCTGGAGGCTCTTTTTGCCCCACTCGCAAGAGTTTCACGCAAGAGGACAGTAGACAGACATAGACAGGTCACACTCACAGTCTTTCACAGCTGAGCCCCACTGGGCCGGTGTACTTTCGCGGATTTTCCCCGCCTGGTGTCACACACAGGGAGCCCACGTCCCAATTCTTATTGGATTCTTTGTAGGAGTGAGTGTGAAGATCATATTTCAAAAGCCAATAAATTATAGAAGAGCTATTTCCTCCCAAAGTCATGATAGTACTTACTTAATCCCGACGGTTTAAATTGATAATCTTAAAATAAAGAAATATATGATATCTTAATAAATAAGCTTCTCCAATTTTTTCAAAGATATGTCTGAATATTAGCAGTGGTTTTGTATTCTTGTTTGCTTGATATAATGGCTCAAATTGCTAAATTTCATCAAAGCCATGAGCCCTTGAAATTCTTTATTAAAGTCTTCCTAAGCTACTAATAGCCTTCAAATAGTTACACTAAAGGCTTAGAATGTCATCTCTAGTATATAAGATTATTTTAATAAAACTCACATTTTTAATCCATAATCCATCCTACTTAGATAGATTACCTTGAGGATCTGCATAAACTCTGGTTGAAAATTTCATCAAATATAAAACAAATATAAAGCACTTTATCACGTTTTCTTTTACTTTGTCATAGGTAGCATACATCAACATATATAATAAAATAAGGTACAGTTTTGAGCCAATGAGATAACTCAAAGGGTTTCTACAAATAATTTGCATACAGGAAACCTGTGTTTAATTTCTGGTACTATATGGTTCTCTGAGCAATGTGTCAAGAATAATTTCTGAGCAAGTATAGCTGTGTTCCAAAAATTAATACAGAACAAAAAATATAGTTTTATCTTTTCTGTTTTCATTTGAAAGAACATACATTTTAAGCTATTACAAGACGATTTGAAAAAACATTCTTTGAAGTTACCAAAAGAAAAAAATGAGGATTGCAAAGCAGGGAGGGATACACTGATAGTGTCAGATTTAGGGCTATTCACATAATATTTATCAACTTAAGCAAATTTTCATTTTAGTTTATCGTAGTCCCAGTTTTTAAATAGAACACCAAAACATTATATTATATCTAATATAAGACTCAATCATTTATAAAGTAGATCATAGGGAAATATACATTGAATAAACATCATACCTCATTCTAAAACATCTGAACTAATCTTCTTAGCTAAGATGTACTAACAGAGAAAACCAGAGAGTGGGATGAAAAAGTGGATAATATTTGGCTTCATTTTCTCATATATATAATTGTGTCTATAAAAATTATAAATCATTTTGTAATTTACATGTAAGGTATGAATTGACTTTAATTTTACACCTTTCAAAGGCATTTGGTATATCAGAGAGAAACTATAGTAACCTCTTAAGTATACATTTTTCCAGATTCTATATATTTACCTAGACAGACTACCAATTGTTAATATTATATTCCTTTCACTTTTCACAAAATTTCATCAATTAATTCTGATATTAAATACACACAAAACATCAAGTATACATAACACATATAAGAAAATTGATATAGATTTTCGGCCTGACTTCATCCTGGGTGCGGCTCATCTGCCAGCCTGCCTTCCTGTGAGCCTTCCCTGGAGGAGAGTCAACATGCCCAGAAAGGGAGGAGCCACTGAACTCCGCTGGATCTCAGATGCCAGCACCCTTCTGCCTCTCTACTCTGCTGTCCTGCATTTTCAGCCTGATTTCATCCTGGGTGCAGCTCATCTGCCAGCCTGCCTTCCCGTGAGCCTTCTGTGGAGGTGAGTCCACACGCCCAGAAAGGGAGGAGCCATAGAAGCACGGTTGCTCCGCTCCCCTTCGCGACGGTGCACATAATTTAGCCGATGGATACAACCACAACACGTAGAAAAACCCGCAATACTAGTGTGACAATGGGGAAACAACACGGGCCAGCGCCAGACATAGAGAATGAAGATGGCAACTCTGATGACTTGAGCCTGACCAACCACCTAGTCAGTCTCTCAGATAAGGAGTTTAGAGTTGCAATATGGAACATATTCAAAGAACTCAAACAAAGTATAGAAGAGAAAACTAAAAAGAATCAGGAGAATATGAAGATAGAAATGAGAAAACTCCAAACAGAAATTTCAGATCAAATAACAGGTCTGAAAAACTCAGTAGATGAATTGAAGAAAAACATGGTTGAGATTTCCCACAGGTTAACAGCAGCTGAGGATAGAATCAGTACACTGGAAGATGAGATGCATAACAATTACATACAGCAGAAGAAATTGGAAAAAAGCCTCAAAGCAAATGATCAAACAATGGAAAAATTACTCAAAGAATGGGAACAGATGAAAATAGAAGTCTATGATAAGCTCAACAGAAACAACTTAAGAATCATTGGAGTCCCAGAGACTCAGGAAGAAAATCTCCAGGAAGAATCAACAGTCAAGAACATCATTAAAGAGAAACTACCAGAGCTAATGAATACATGTGATCAAATCCTGCATGCCCGAAGAGTGCCAACTAAAAGAGACCCCAGAAAAAACACCCCAAGACACATCCTAGTCACAATGACGAATCCCATAGATAGAGACAGAATTCTGAAAGCAGCAAGATCGAAAAGAGAAATTACATTCAAGGGAACATCCTTGAGATTTACTGCAGACCTGTCACCAGAAACACTCAAGGCTAGAAGTCAGTGGTGGGACATAGTGACAAAACTCAATGAAATAAATGCTTCGCCTAGAATACTGCACCCAGCAAAACTCACTTTCAGGTTTGAAGGAACAATACATAGTTTCACAGACAAACAACAGCTCAAAAACTTCACAGACTCAAAACCATTCTTAAAAGAAAAACTGAACGGCATACTTTAAGACAAGGCTTACCAACAGACACACCAAACTTTAATATAAAGATGGCACTAACTCCCAGGACAATTTTTTCTCTCAATGTCAATGGACTAAATGCACCAGTTAAGAGACACAGAGTGGCTAAATGGATCAAAAAACTCAATCCAACCTTCTGCTGCCTACAAGAAACGCACCTGAATAGTCAGAACAAACATAGACTCAAAATAAAAGGCTGGAGGAAAATCATCCAAGCAAACAACACCCAAAAAAAAACCAGGAGTGGCCATACTAATATCAGATGATGCAAACTTTATACTTAGGAGAGTTGTAAGGAACAAAGATGGAGATTTTGTATTAATCAAGGGATATGTACAGCAGGAAGAAATCACCCTCCTAAACATATATGCACCGAATGAGGGGCCAGCAAAATATTTAATACAACTGTTGACAAATCTGAAAAATAATATCAATAACAACACAATAATTGTGGGAGACCTCAACACAGCATTGTCAACACTAGACAGGTCAACCAGACTGAAACCCAACAAGAATATACGAGACCTGAGGAGAGAAATGGAAGAAAGAGGCCTAGTAGATATATACAGGACACTCCACCCCTAGAAGCCTGGATACACATTTTTCTCTAATGTACATGGGACATTCTCCAGGATAGACTACATGTTAGCACATAAAACATACCTCCATAATATCAAGAGGATAGAAATTTTGCAGGCTGCCTTTGCTGACCACAAAGCCCTGAAATTATATATGAACAACAAAGGGACACAGAAGAAAAATTTTAACACCTGGAAGTTAAATAGCCTCATACTGAATAATCAGTGGGTCCGAGATGAAATCAAAGAGGAAATCAAAACCTTCCTGAAAACAAATGACAATGGAGACACAAACTATCAGAACCTATGGGACACAGCAAAAGCAGTATTGAGAGGAAAATTTATAGCTTTGCAAGCACACATCAGGAAAGAAGAAGGGGCATACCTGAATAGCTTAATGACGCAGCTCATAGAATTAGAAAGTGCTCAACAAAAGGATCCAAAAATAGGGAGGCAGAAGGAAATAACAAAGCTGGGGGCCGGGCGGTGGCGCTAAAGGTAAGGTGCCTGCCTTGCCTGCGCTAGCCTCGGACGGACCGCGGTTCGATCCCCAGGCATCCCATATGGTCCCCCAAGCCAGGAGCGACTTCTGAGCGCATAGCCAGGAGTAACCCCTGAGTGTCACCGGGTGTGGCCCAAAAAAAAAAAAAAAAAAAAAAAAAAACAAAGCTGAGAGCAGAAATCAATGAAGTGGAAACCAGAAAAACCATCCAAAAGATCAACGAAAGCAGAAGTTGGTTCTTTGAAAAAATAAACAAGATTGATAGACCACTGGCAAACCTAACAAAGAAAGAAAGAGAGAGAAACTTGATAACTCATATTAGGAATGAAAAAGGAGAGATCACTACTGATATGGTAGAGATTCAAAGGGTAATCAGAAACTACTTTGAGAAACTCTATGCCACTAAAAATGAAAACCTGGAAGAAATGGATAAATTCTTGGAATCTTATAATCTTCCACGATTGAATGAAGAGGATGTAGCATATCTAAACACACCCATTACTATTGAGGAAATTAAGAAAGTAATCAAATGTCTGCCCAAAAACAAAAGCCCAGGCCCAGATGAATTTACTACTGAATTCTTTCAAACCTTTCAAGAGGAACTACTACCAATCCTGGCAAGACTCTTTCATGAAATTGAAAAAACAGGAAAACTTCCAAATAGCTTTTATGAAGCCAACATCACCTTGATACCTAACCAGACAGAGATGCTACGAAAAAAGAAAATTACAGACCAATATCGCTGATGAATGCAGATGCAAAGATCTTCAACAAAATCCTGGCAAATAGGATTCAATGCCTCATTAAGAAGATCATTCACTACGATCAAGTAGGTTTCATTCCAGGAATGCAAAGCTGGTTTAACATCCGTAAATCTATCAACATAATACACAACATCAACAGCAAGAAATATAAAAATCACATGATCATATCAATTGATGCAGAGAAAGCATTTGATAAGGTCCAACACCCATTCTTGATCAAAACTCTCAGCAAGATGGGAATGGAAGGAACCTTTCTCAATATATTTAAGGCCATCTACCACAAGCCAGAGGCAAATATTGTCCTCAATGGAGAAAAACTGAAAGCCTTTCCTCTAAATTCTGGCACAAGACAAGGCTGTCCTCTCTCACCACTCCTATTCAACATAGCACTGGAAGTACTCGCTATAGCGATTAGGCAAGAAAAGGATATCAAGGGAATCCAGATAGGAAAGGAAGAAGTCAAGCTCTCACTGTTTGCAGATGACATGATACTCTACTTAGAAAACCCCAAAGACTCTACCAAAAAGCTTCTAGAAACAATAGACTCATATAGCAAGGTGGCAGGCTACAAAATTAACACACAAAAATCAATGGCCTTTCTATACACCAATACTAATAAGGAAGAAATGGACATTAAGAAAACAACTCCATTCACTATAGTGTCACACAAACTCAAATATCTTGGAATCAACTTGACTAAAAATGTGAAGGACCTATACAAAGAAAATTATAAAACTCTGCTCCAAGAAATAAGAGAGGACACGCAGAAATGGAAGCACATACCCTGCTCATGGATTGGCAGGATTAACATCATTAAAATGGCAATACTCCCCAAAGCACTGTACAGATTTAATGCGATCCCCCTAAAGATACCCATGACATTCTTCAAAGAAGTGGATCAGGCACTTTTGAAATTTGTTTGGAACAATAAACACCCTAGAATAGCTAAAGCAATCATTGGGAAAAAGAATATGGGAGGAATTACTTTCCCCAACTTTAAACTTTACTACAAAGCAATAGTTATCAAAACAGCATGGTATTGGAATAAGGACAGGCCCTCAGATCAGTGGAATAAGCTTGAATACTCAGAGAATGTTCCCCAGACATACAATCACCTAATTTTTCATAAAGGAGCAAAAAATCCTAAATGGAACAAAGAAAGCCTCTTCAACAAGTGGTGTTGGCAAAACTGGGTAGCCACTTGCAAAAAATTGAACTTAGACCCCCAGCTAACCTCATGTATGAAGGTAAAATCCAAATGGATTAAAGACCTCGATATCAGACCCCAAACCATAAGATATATAGAACAACACGTAGGTAAAACACTCCAGGACATTGAGGCTAAAGACATCTTCAAGGAAGAAACTGCACTCTCCAAGCAAGTGAAAGCAGAAATTAACAGATGGGAATATATTAAGCTGAGAAGCTTCTGCACCTCAAAGGAAATAGTGCCCAAGATACAAGAGCCACCCACTGAGTGGGAGAAACTATTCACCCAATACCCATCAGATAAGGGGCTAATCTCCAAAATATACAAGGCACTGACAGAACTTTACAAGAAAAAAAAACATCTAACCCCATCAAAAAATGGGGAGAAGAAATGAACAGACACTTTGACAAAGAAGAAATACACATGGCCAAAAGACACATGAAAAAGTGCTCCACATCACTAATCATCATGGAGATGCAAATCAAAACAACAATGAGATACCATCTCACACCACAGAGAATGGCACACATCACAAAGAATGAGAATAAACAGTGTTGGTGGGGATGTGGGGAGAAAGGAACTCTTATCCACTGCTGGTGGGAATGCCGTCTAGTTCAACCTTTATGGAAAGCGATATGGAGATTCCTCCAAAAACTGGAAATCGAGCTCCCATACAATCCAGCTACACCACTCCTAGGAATATACCCTAGGAACACAAAAATACAATACAAAAACCCCTTCCTTACACCTATATTCATTGCAGCACTATTTACCATAGCAAGACTCTGGAAACAACCAAGATGCCCTTCAACAGACGAATGGCTAAAGAAACTGTGGTACGTATACACAATGGAATATTATGCAGCTGTCAGGAGAGATGAAGTCATGAAATTTTCCTATACATGGATGTACACGGAATCTATTATGCTGAGTGAAATAAGTCAGAGAGAGAGAGAAAAACGCAGAATGGTCTCACTCATCTATGGGTTTTAAGAAAAATGAAAGACATTCTTGCAATAATAATTTTCAGACACAAAAGAGAAAAGAGCTGGAAGTTCCAGCTCACCTCAGGAAGCTCACCACAAAGAGTGATGAGTTTAGTTAGATAAATAACTACATTTTGAACTGTCCTAATAATGAGAATGTATGAGGGAAATTGAGAACCTGTTTAGAGTACAGGCGGGGGTCGGGTGGGGAGAAGGGAGACTTGGGACATTGGTGATGGGAATGTTGCACTGGTGATGGGTGGTGTTCTTTATATGACTGAAACCCAAACACAATCATGTATGTAATCAAGGTGTTTAAATAAAAAAATCAAAAAAATTAAAAAAAAAAGAAAATTGATATAAGAAAATTTATTTAAAAGCTTTCTCTATAAATTTTGTAATCATTCATGGATGGATTTTTTCTAATCAGCTCCTAACACTCAAATACTTGGGAGTTTTGTTTGCTTGTTTTGTTTGTTTGTTTGGGGGTCACACCAGGTTATGCTCAGGGGTCACTCCTGGCTATGCACTCAGAAATCGCTCCTGGCTTGGGGAATCATATGGGACAATAGGGGATTGAACTGTGGTCCTTTGTAGGTCAATGCATGCAAGGCAGATGCCCTACCACTTGCGCCACTGCTCAAGCCCTTCAAATTCTTGTTAACCTAAGTCATTTAACTGAATTTCAAAAAATCATGTACTCCTTAAATTGATACAAAATTTAATTCTCTCTTCTTAAATAAATTGGATATAGATAACTCATGTTTACATTTTTTGTCCCAAGAGTTGTAATGTTTTAAATGCTAGATGACTCACTTTTTTAGTTGGAAGTCCCAGACTTAGATGAAAGGCTAGTATATTCGAAGCACAATTTGTCCCTAAAAATATTCTTTATGGTTCATGGGCATACAGGTGCCCCTATATTCTTTCCACATCTTTGGGATTTTTGTTTTAGAAAAATAAGCTGAAGTTTGGGGGGAAATAGTTTGAATTCTGATTTATCATAGATAATTACATCCTAATTGATAATCATGAGTTAAGTTTCAGACTACATTCTGACAGTTTGCCATTATCACATCTGAATGCCCTTTGAGCTTCAGAAAGATCAATGAAGAGCATTTGCTCTTTGGTTTCCCAAAACATGTCACCTGTCTTCCAATTTTTTCTCAGATTTCAGAGTGGCACATCTAGAGAGGTATGAAACTGTACTTCCAGAATTTGTAAAGCATTTTAAATCAATAAATTTTATCCTTTAAATTTTTAAGTTGCCAGGGCTAGAGATATAGATAGTACAGTGAATCATACAATTGTTATCTATGTGGATGACCTGGACTGGATCACCAGCAACTCATATGTCCCCCTTTCCCAAGTACTGTCAAGAGTGATCCCTCTGCATAGAGCCAGGAGTAAACTCTAATAATAATAAACAAATAAATTTGCAATTTGCCTATTCCTACTGTCTAGTTATCATATCACCACACATAAAAATTTTCAATAAACTATTTCAAATCTTAAATCAGACTTTTTGTTTGTTTTTACAAAATTTCCAACTTTTATCAACTTACACTACACAAAAAAGTGTTAGTCGGGTTTGAAGTATTCTAAATGTTGTTTTGTGTGTCATTATTGATGGAAATAGACCTAGAAAAAAAACATTAGCATTTATAGAAGATATTAATCAGGCTTTATAGTTTATTTACAGGTTAGGTTATTTTATTTATATTTC